>NC_071099.1:5756393-6075413 GCF_027358695.1 Spea bombifrons
GGAACGGTTGGAGCCTCTGGAAAAAAACAAGACTCCCCCTGAAAATGTTTGATTGGCTGAAATAGTTTTTAATGGAGTCATCACGGCGTTAACTGCCACGCTTCATAATTTTAAATAGTCTTCAGTTAGCTAAAACATCAATTTCAATTTTAAGTAAGTCACTTAAAGCCCGGCTTAATCTTGCTGAAATGGATTTTTGTTTAAAAAAAAACTCCAAATGGTAAAAAGTAAGATTTCATAAATGGATATTTCGGTTCTGTTTCATTTCTAGCTTCCAAAGTCGCGCAGAATACACAGAAAACAAAATGATTCCTTTTTGGTGCAAAGTTTCAATGTTGATCTTATCACCGTGGCAACCATTGACTTGGTTCTGCTGCTTAGACCATTCCTATGGTTGCTATGGTGATAGAACTGATAGAACATTCCATTGGTTCCAACGTTCCAAACGTAGCAGTTGCTCTCAGTACGTTGATCAAATTAAACTGACCCGTTATGGTCTGTATCTGGAACATGGTGTGGTTTGTGCGTTCGATTGCGAACATAATCTCTAGGTAGAGGTCGGCTTCATTTGCCTTTCGTCCTCCACTACGTTTTCCTAATCCAACAAGTAATAAAAGCATCATGAAGGTGCAGAGGCACCCCACGATTATCAGAAGTGTATCTAACATCTTCTCACTCGCCTGCTCTGCTGAGCAATGAGAAGTGTCTGAGTTTCACCTGCTTTATATAACCTCCTATGATGACATCACAGAGGCTGATGATGCAACAGTGGGCGTGCCTGCATCAAGTGGGCGGGGTCTAAATCATTTCACTTCCAACCACAAATGAGACAAGTCCCTTAAAGCCTGGCTTAATCTTACAGAAATGGATTTTTGTTTAATAAAAAAAAAAACCAAAAGGTAAAAAGTAATATTTCATAAATGGATATTTCGGTTCTGTTTCATTTCTGGCTTGAAAAGTCGCGCAGAATACACGGAAAACAAAATGATTCCTTTTTGGTGCAAAGTTTCAATGTTGATCTTATCACCATGGCAACCATTGACCTGGTTCTTCTGCTTAGACCATTCCTATGGTTGCTATGGTGATAGACCTGATAGAACATTCCATTGGTTCCAACGTTCCAAATGTAGCTGTTGCTCTCGGTACGTTGATATTGCCCTTGATCAAATTAAACTGACCTGTTATCTTAGAACATTAACTGATAATTGCTAAATATCATACGTTATTTGTGGGAAATAATAATATTTTTAAATAAACAGCATGAACTATACTAAATGTTAACAGAATTTTATTGACACGTTAAATTGGAAGTTCAATTTACAGATAACATGAAAATCCTCTGGTGGAGGTCAGTGTAGGATGGTCTTGGACTCCATGGTGTAGCCAGCGAGACAAACAGGCAGATGATGCAACAATAGGCGTGGCTGAATCAAGTGGGCGGGGCCTAAATCATTTCAGTTCCAACCACAAATGAGACAAGTCGTTGGCAAAGCAGGCTCAGGAGGGCCAACCACATATCCATACATACATGGTAGAGCAGCTTGTCAGCGTAACTACCAACATGTCAAGATCATGTCACAGGTGCAATCTCACCTCTCAAAGTCCCTCAAATAAATATAAAATATATTTTCTCCATTTGAGTTTTTCCTCATATTACTATGGCATTTAATTCCACCATCTAAGCGTGCCGACCCTGGCATATGTTGTGTACAGTCACCTACATAGACCTCAGGTTCAATCTACATGTATGTACAAACACATGTATGGGATACATTTATAAAGGCCTTTTAAGAAAATTTTGTTTCTGTTCCTTTCTTTTTTTAACTTGATTTGTTAGATATTGGGACATACTGGGGAAAATGTTTTATGTAAATACGAAAAGGAGCACATGGGAGAAGACAATACCTGAGTCTAAGTAGCAATAGGTAATATCTATAATGCTGGAAGTGAAAAGTTATCCTAGGATGAGTGATGTTATTAAGGTGAGGGTATTAAACATGCATGGGATAGACATACGGCTCCTGAATCTAAGACAAGACCAACGACTGATTAAGGTTTGAGTCTTTACAGCAGGAGAAACGGGCGAGTAGACGGGGGCCGAATGGGGCCGATCTGTCGGCAGGTTCCATGATTCTATAATATTAGATTTAAAAGAGCAAAATGCACTATGCGTTGCTTTGAGACCCTTTGTATCATATTTGTTCAACATTGTGGCTTCACAGAGTCACCTGTTAACCGCTACAATGTAGCAAAATAATGAAAGCATAATTCTGTATATTATGCTGTATGATGTAGCAAAAGGAAAAAAGAATGCATGCAATTTGTGACGTGTATATGTTCTGTTACACACACACACACTTTTTACGTAAAAAGTCTATAAGGGGAGGCCAAGGAACGGTTGGAGCCTCTCGAAAAAAACAAGACTCCCCCTGAAAATGTTTGATTGGCTGAAATAGTTTTTAATGGAGTCATCACGGCGTTAACTGCCACGCTTCATAATTTTAAATAGTCTTCAGTTAGCTAAAACATCAATTTCAATTTTAAGTAAGTCACTTAAAGCCCGGCTTAATCTTGCTGAAATGGATTTTTGTTTAATAAAAAACCTCCAAAAGGTAAAAAGTAAGATTTCATAAATGGATATTTCGGTTCTGTTTCATTTCTAGCTTCCAAAGTCGCGCAGAATACACAGAAAACAAAATGATTCCTTTTTGGTGCAAAGTTTCAATGTTGATCTTATCACCGTGGCAACCATTGACTTGGTTCTGCTGCTTAGACCATTCCTATGGTTGCTATGGTGATAGAACTGATAGAACATTCCATTGGTTCCAACGTTCCAAACGTAGCAGTTGCTCTCAGTACGTTGATCAAATTAAACTGACCCGTTATGGTCTGTATCTGGAACATGGTGTGGTTTGTGCGTTCGATTGCGAACATAATCTCTAGGTAGAGGTCGGCTTCATTTGCCTTTCGTCCTCCACTACGTTTTCCTAATCCAACAAGTAATAAAAGCATCATGAAGGTGCAGAGGCACCCCACGATTATCAGAAGAGTATCTAACATCTTCTCACTCGCCTGCTCTGCTGAGCAATGAGAAGTGTCTGAGTTTCACCTGCTTTATATAACCTCCTATGATGACATCACAGAGGCTGATGATGCAACAGTGGGCGTGCCTGCATCAAGTGGGCGGGGTCTAAATCATTTCACTTCCAACCACAAATGAGACAAGTCCCTTAAAGCCTGGCTTAATCTTACAGAAATGGATTTTTGTTTAATAAAAAAAAAAACCAAAAGGTAAAAAGTAATATTTCATAAATGGATATTTCGGTTCTGTTTCATTTCTGGCTTGAAAAGTCGCGCAGAATACACGGAAAACAAAATGATTCCTTTTTGGTGCAAAGTTTCAATGTTGATCTTATCACCATGGCAACCATTGACCTGGTTCTTCTGCTTAGACCATTCCTATGGTTGCTATGGTGATAGACCTGATAGAACATTCCATTGGTTCCAACGTTCCAAATGTAGCTGTTGCTCTCAGTACGTTGATATTGCCCTTGATCAAATTAAACTGACCCGTTATCTTAGAACATTAACTGATAATTGCTAAATATCATACGTTATTTGTGGGAAATAATAATATTTTTAAATAAACAGCATGAACTATACTAAATGTTAACAGAATTTTATTGACACGTTAAATTGGAAGTTCAATTTACAGATAACATGAAAATCCTCTGGTGGAGGTCAGTGTAGGATGGTCTTGGACTCCATGGTGTAGCCAGCGAGACAAACAGGCAGATGATGCAACAATAGGCGTGGCTGAATCAAGTGGGCGGGGCCTAAATCATTTCAGTTCCAACCACAAATGAGACAAGTCGTTGGCAAAGCAGGCTCAGGAGGGCCAACCACATATCCATACATACGTGGTAGAGCAGCTTGTCAGCGTAACTACCAACATGTCAAGATCATGTCACAGGTGCAATCTCACCTCTCAAAGTCCCTCAAATAAATATAAAATATATTTTCTCCATTTGAGTTTTTCCTCATATTACTATGGCATTTAATTCCACCATCTAAGCGTGCCGACCCTGGCATATGTTGTGTACAGTCACCTACATAGACCTCAGGTTCAATCTACATGTATGTACAAACACATGTATGGGATACATTTATAAAGGCCTTTTAAGAAAATTTTGTTTCTGTTCCTTTCTTTTTTTAACTTGATTTGTTAGATATTGGGACATACTGGGGAAAATGTTTTATGTAAATACAAAAAGGAGCACATGGGAGAAGACAATACCTGAGTCTAAGTAGCAATAGGTAATATCTATAATGCTGGAAGTGAAAAGTTATCCTAGGATGAGTGATGTTATTAAGGTGAGGGTATTAAACATGCATGGGATAGACATACGGCTCCTGAATCTAAGACAAGACCAACGACTGATTAAGGTTTGAGTCTTTACAGCAGGAGAAACGGGCGAGTAGACGGGGGCCGTATGGGGCCGATCTGTCGGCAGGTTCCATGATTCTATAATATTAGATTTAAAAGAGCAAAATGCGCTATGCGTTGCTTTGAGACCCTTTGTATCATATTTGTTCAACATTGTGGCTTCACAGAGTCACCTGTTAACCGCTACAATGTAGCAAAATAATGAAAGCATAATTCTGTATATTATGCTGTATGATGTAGCAAAAGGAAAAAAGAATGCATGCAATTTGTGACATGTATATGTTCTGTTACACACACACACACTTTTTATGTAAAAAGTCTATAAGGGGAGGCCAAGGAACGGTTGGAGCCTCTCGAAAAAAACAAGACTCCCCCTGAAAATGTTTGATTGGCTGAAATAGTTTTTAATGGAGTCATCACGGCGTTAACTGCCACGCTTCATAATTTTAAATAGTCTTCAGTTAGCTAAAACATCAATTTCAATTTTAAGTAAGTCACTTAAAGCCCGGCTTAATCTTGCTGAAATGGATTTTTGTTTAAAAAAAAACTCCAAATGGTAAAAAGTAAGATTTCATAAATGGATATTTCGGTTCTGTTTCATTTCTAGCTTCCAAAGTCGCGCAGAATACACAGAAAACAAAATGATTCCTTTTTGGTGCAAAGTTTCAATGTTGATCTTATCACCGTGGCAACCATTGACTTGGTTCTGCTGCTTAGACCATTCCTATGGTTGCTATGGTGATAGAACTGATAGAACATTCCATTGGTTCCAACGTTCCAAACGTAGCAGTTGCTCTCAGTACGTTGATCAAATTAAACTGACCCGTTATGGTCTGTATCTGGAACATGGTGTGGTTTGTGCGTTCGATTGCGAACATAATCTCTAGGTAGAGGTCGGCTTCATTTGCCTTTCGTCCTCCACTACGTTTTCCTAATCCAACAAGTAATAAAAGCATCATGAAGGTGCAGAGGCACCCCACGATTATCAGAAGTGTATCTAACATCTTCTCACTCGCCTGCTCTGCTGAGCAATGAGAAGTGTCTGAGTTTCACCTGCTTTATATAACCTCCTATGATGACATCACAGAGGCTGATGATGCAACAGTGGGCGTGCCTGCATCAAGTGGGCGGGGTCTAAATCATTTCACTTCCAACCACAAATGAGACAAGTCCCTTAAAGCCTGGCTTAATCTTACAGAAATGGATTTTTGTTTAATAAAAAAAAAAACCAAAAGGTAAAAAGTAATATTTCATAAATGGATATTTCGGTTCTGTTTCATTTCTGGCTTGAAAAGTCGCGCAGAATACACGGAAAACAAAATGATTCCTTTTTGGTGCAAAGTTTCAATGTTGATCTTATCACCATGGCAACCATTGACCTGGTTCTTCTGCTTAGACCATTCCTATGGTTGCTATGGTGATAGACCTGATAGAACATTCCATTGGTTCCAACGTTCCAAATGTAGCTGTTGCTCTCGGTACGTTGATATTGCCCTTGATCAAATTAAACTGACCTGTTATCTTAGAACATTAACTGATAATTGCTAAATATCATACGTTATTTGTGGGAAATAATAATATTTTTAAATAAACAGCATGAACTATACTAAATGTTAACAGAATTTTATTGACACGTTAAATTGGAAGTTCAATTTACAGATAACATGAAAATCCTCTGGTGGAGGTCAGTGTAGGATGGTCTTGGACTCCATGGTGTAGCCAGCGAGACAAACAGGCAGATGATGCAACAATAGGCGTGGCTGAATCAAGTGGGCGGGGCCTAAATCATTTCAGTTCCAACCACAAATGAGACAAGTCGTTGGCAAAGCAGGCTCAGGAGGGCCAACCACATATCCATACATACGTGGTAGAGCAGCTTGTCAGCGTAACTACCAACATGTCAAGATCATGTCACAGGTGCAATCTCACCTCTCAAAGTCCCTCAAATAAATATAAAATATATTTTCTCCATTTGAGTTTTTCCTCATATTACTATGGCATTTAATTCCACCATCTAAGCGTGCCGACCCTGGCATATGTTGTGTACAGTCACCTACATAGACCTCAGGTTCAATCTACATGTATGTACAAACACATGTATGGGATACATTTATAAAGGCCTTCTAAGAAAATTTTGTTTCTGTTCCTTTCTTTTTTTAACTTGATTTGTTAGATATTGGGACATACTGGGGAAAATGTTTTATGTAAATACGAAAAGGAGCACATGGGAGAAGACAATACCTGAGTCTAAGTAGCAATAGGTAATATCTATAATGCTGGAAGTGAAAAGTTATCCTAGGATGAGTGATGTTATTAAGGTGAGGGTATTAAACATGCATGGGATAGACATACGGCTCCTGAATCTAAGACAAGACCAACGACTGATTAAGGTTTGAGTCTTTACAGCAGGAGAAACGGGCGAGTAGACGGGGGCCGAATGGGGCCGATCTGTCGGCAGGTTCCATGATTCTATAATATTAGATTTAAAAGAGCAAAATGCACTATGCGTTGCTTTGAGACCCTTTGTATCATATTTGTTCAACATTGTGGCTTCACAGAGTCACCTGTTAACCGCTACAATGTAGCAAAATAATGAAAGCATAATTCTGTATATTATGCTGTATGATGTAGCAAAAGGAAAAAAGAATGCATGCAATTTGTGACGTGTATATGTTCTGTTACACACACACACACTTTTTACGTAAAAAGTCTATAAGGGGAGGCCAAGGAACGGTTGGAGCCTCTCGAAAAAAACAAGACTCCCCCTGAAAATGTTTGATTGGCTGAAATAGTTTTTAATGGAGTCATCACGGCGTTAACTGCCACGCTTCATAATTTTAAATAGTCTTCAGTTAGCTAAAACATCAATTTCAATTTTAAGTAAGTCACTTAAAGCCCGGCTTAATCTTGCTGAAATGGATTTTTGTTTAATAAAAAACCTCCAAAAGGTAAAAAGTAAGATTTCATAAATGGATATTTCGGTTCTGTTTCATTTCTAGCTTCCAAAGTCGCGCAGAATACACAGAAAACAAAATGATTCCTTTTTGGTGCAAAGTTTCAATGTTGATCTTATCACCGTGGCAACCATTGACTTGGTTCTGCTGCTTAGACCATTCCTATGGTTGCTATGGTGATAGAACTGATAGAACATTCCATTGGTTCCAACGTTCCAAACGTAGCAGTTGCTCTCAGTACGTTGATCAAATTAAACTGACCCGTTATGGTCTGTATCTGGAACATGGTGTGGTTTGTGCGTTCGATTGCGAACATAATCTCTAGGTAGAGGTCGGCTTCATTTGCCTTTCGTCCTCCACTACGTTTTCCTAATCCAACAAGTAATAAAAGCATCATGAAGGTGCAGAGGCACCCCACGATTATCAGAAGAGTATCTAACATCTTCTCACTCGCCTGCTCTGCTGAGCAATGAGAAGTGTCTGAGTTTCACCTGCTTTATATAACCTCCTATGATGACATCACAGAGGCTGATGATGCAACAGTGGGCGTGCCTGCATCAAGTGGGCGGGGTCTAAATCATTTCACTTCCAACCACAAATGAGACAAGTCCCTTAAAGCCTGGCTTAATCTTACAGAAATGGATTTTTGTTTAATAAAAAAAAAAACCAAAAGGTAAAAAGTAATATTTCATAAATGGATATTTCGGTTCTGTTTCATTTCTGGCTTGAAAAGTCGCGCAGAATACACGGAAAACAAAATGATTCCTTTTTGGTGCAAAGTTTCAATGTTGATCTTATCACCATGGCAACCATTGACCTGGTTCTTCTGCTTAGACCATTCCTATGGTTGCTATGGTGATAGACCTGATAGAACATTCCATTGGTTCCAACGTTCCAAATGTAGCTGTTGCTCTCAGTACGTTGATATTGCCCTTGATCAAATTAAACTGACCCGTTATCTTAGAACATTAACTGATAATTGCTAAATATCATACGTTATTTGTGGGAAATAATAATATTTTTAAATAAACAGCATGAACTATACTAAATGTTAACAGAATTTTATTGACACGTTAAATTGGAAGTTCAATTTACAGATAACATGAAAATCCTCTGGTGGAGGTCAGTGTAGGATGGTCTTGGACTCCATGGTGTAGCCAGCGAGACAAACAGGCAGATGATGCAACAATAGGCGTGGCTGAATCAAGTGGGCGGGGCCTAAATCATTTCAGTTCCAACCACAAATGAGACAAGTCGTTGGCAAAGCAGGCTCAGGAGGGCCAACCACATATCCATACATACGTGGTAGAGCAGCTTGTCAGCGTAACTACCAACATGTCAAGATCATGTCACAGGTGCAATCTCACCTCTCAAAGTCCCTCAAATAAATATAAAATATATTTTCTCCATTTGAGTTTTTCCTCATATTACTATGGCATTTAATTCCACCATCTAAGCGTGCCGACCCTGGCATATGTTGTGTACAGTCACCTACATAGACCTCAGGTTCAATCTACATGTATGTACAAACACATGTATGGGATACATTTATAAAGGCCTTTTAAGAAAATTTTGTTTCTGTTCCTTTCTTTTTTTAACTTGATTTGTTAGATATTGGGACATACTGGGGAAAATGTTTTATGTAAATACAAAAAGGAGCACATGGGAGAAGACAATACCTGAGTCTAAGTAGCAATAGGTAATATCTATAATGCTGGAAGTGAAAAGTTATCCTAGGATGAGTGATGTTATTAAGGTGAGGGTATTAAACATGCATGGGATAGACATACGGCTCCTGAATCTAAGACAAGACCAACGACTGATTAAGGTTTGAGTCTTTACAGCAGGAGAAACGGGCGAGTAGACGGGGGCCGTATGGGGCCGATCTGTCGGCAGGTTCCATGATTCTATAATATTAGATTTAAAAGAGCAAAATGCGCTATGCGTTGCTTTGAGACCCTTTGTATCATATTTGTTCAACATTGTGGCTTCACAGAGTCACCTGTTAACCGCTACAATGTAGCAAAATAATGAAAGCATAATTCTGTATATTATGCTGTATGATGTAGCAAAAGGAAAAAAGAATGCATGCAATTTGTGACATGTATATGTTCTGTTACACACACACACACTTTTTATGTAAAAAGTCTATAAGGGGAGGCCAAGGAACGGTTGGAGCCTCTCGAAAAAAACAAGACTCCCCCTGAAAATGTTTGATTGGCTGAAATAGTTTTTAATGGAGTCATCACGGCGTTAACTGCCACGCTTCATAATTTTAAATAGTCTTCAGTTAGCTAAAACATCAATTTCAATTTTAAGTAAGTCACTTAAAGCCCGGCTTAATCTTGCTGAAATGGATTTTTGTTTAAAAAAAAACTCCAAATGGTAAAAAGTAAGATTTCATAAATGGATATTTCGGTTCTGTTTCATTTCTAGCTTCCAAAGTCGCGCAGAATACACAGAAAACAAAATGATTCCTTTTTGGTGCAAAGTTTCAATGTTGATCTTATCACCGTGGCAGGGGCGTACCTAGAGTATTTGGCACCCGGGGCGGATCCTGTATGTGGCACCCCCCCACACACACTTTAAAACTACCTGGCCGAAACTGAATATGACCCCCCCCACACCATAAAAAAATATAACACTTTTATTTAAAGTAAGTAACACACCAAAATAGGACAAAACAATTAAATAACAATATATATAGATATATAAATATATATATATATATTTTATTTATAATATATATATATATATATATTTATATATAATTGTTAACAGCAATCACATTTCTATCATGCCCAGGCATACCCAGATTCCAGGAGGCACTCGCAGACTTGGCATGATAGGAGTATGATTGCCCTATCTACCCCTTCTCGCTCCCTTCTGCCCTATCTACCCCTTCTCACTCCCTTCTCCCTATCTACCCCTCCTAACTATCTACCCTCTCCCTCTTTGAAGTTCACTTACCTTTCAGGAGTCCTGCGGTGGGGGTGCAAGGCCTCTGTCTCCCAGCTCTGCCACTGTATGGAACAGTATAGAGTGATGGGAGTTATGATGTACTTTAGAGCATAATTATATAATGAAAAATACATTGGAAATGGTACAGCATAACACCCATCACTCTCACACACTTACCAATCCACAAGCATACCAATCAACACGCATACCAATCCACAAACACATACCAATCCACACATATACACCAATCCACAAACACATACCCCAATCCACACACATATACTAATCCACACACATACCAATCCACACACATATACCAATCCACACACATATACCAATCCACACACACATACTAATCCACACACATATACCAATCCACACACACATACTAATCCACACACATATACCAATCCACACACACATACTAATCCACACACACATACTAATCCACACACATATACTAATCCACACACATACCAATCCACACACATATACTAATCCACACACATATACTAATCCACACACATATACCAATCCACACACACATACTAATCCACACACATACCAATCCACACACATATACTAATCCACACACATATACTAATCCACACACACATACCAATCCACACACATATACCAATCCACACACATATACCAATCCACACACACATACTAATCCACACACACATACTAATCCACACACCTATACCAATCCACACACACATACTAATCCACACACACATACTAATCCACACACATATACTAATCCACACACATATACTAATCCACACACATATATTAATCCACACACATATACTAATCCACACACATACCAATCCACACACATACCAATCCACACACACATACCAATCCACACACACATACCAATCCACACATATACCAATCCACACATATACCAATCCACACACATACACCAATCCACACACATACCAATCCACACACACATACACCAATCCAAACACATACACCAATCCACACACATACCAATCCACACACATACCAATCCACACATACCAATCCACACATACCAATCCACACATACCAATCCACACACATACCAATCCACACACATACACATCCACACACAAATACCAATCCACACACACATACCAATCCACACACAAATACCAATCCACACACACATACCAATCCACACACACACACACACACACCAATCCACACACATACTAATCCACACATATACTAATCCACACATACCAATCCACACACACATACCAATCCACACACATACCAATCCACACACATACATCAATCCACACACATACATCAATCCACACATATACACCAATCCACACACACATACCAATCCACACACACATACCAATCCACACACACATACCAATCCACACACACATACCAATCCACACACACATACACCAATCCACACACATACCAATCCACACACATACCAATCCACACACATACCAATCCACACACATACCAATCCACACACATATACCAATCCACACACATACACCAATCCACACACATATACCAATCCACACATATACACCAATCCACACACATACACCAATCCACACACATACACCAATCCACACACATACACCAATCCACACATACATATCAATCCACACACATACACCAATCCACTCTCACTGTATGCTTTCCTACCTTTCCTCTTTTCTCCTTACAGCCTCTTTTTCCTGCTCTTCGCTCCTCTTCTTCTTCAGTTCTTCTGTCTTCTTCCGGGTCAGAGGGCACGGACAGCGGTGGGCGCGGCTTCAGTGTTGTGCGCCGGGATCTCACAACAAGCCCCGGCGCACAACAGCTGTTGCCGCGCAGATCGCAAGGGAGCGGTATCGGAGGTCTTTAACAGACCTCCGGCTCCCTTGAGTGATTTTAAGCCGGGTTCAAGGGAGATCCTTGAACCGGCTTAAAATCACTCAAGGGAGCCGGTGGTCTGTTAAAGACCTCCGATACCGCTCCCTTGCGAGCCTGCTCCTCCAGCGGCGGACATTACTGTCCGTCTCTGGAGGGGTGCCGGGTGCCGGCAAGTTGGCACCCCCTGATGAGCGGCACCCGGTGCGGACCGCCCCCCCCGCCCCCCGCTAGGTACGCTACTGCACCGTGGCAACCATTGACTTGGTTCTGCTGCTTAGACCATTCCTATGGTTGCTATGGTGATAGAACTGATAGAACATTCCATTGGTTCCAACGTTCCAAACGTAGCAGTTGCTCTCAGTACGTTGATCAAATTAAACTGACCCGTTATGGTCTGTATCTGGAACATGGTGTGGTTTGTGCGTTCGATTGCGAACATAATCTCTAGGTAGAGGTCGGCTTCATTTGCCTTTCGTCCTCCACTACGTTTTCCTAATCCAACAAGTAATAAAAGCATCATGAAGGTGCAGAGGCACCCCACGATTATCAGAAGAGTATCTAACATCTTCTCACTCGCCTGCTCTGCTGAGCAATGAGAAGTGTCTGAGTTTCACCTGCTTTATATAACCTCCTATGATGACATCACAGAGGCTGATGATGCAATAGTGGGCGTGCCTGCATCAAGTGGGCGGGGTCTAAATCATTTCACTTCCAACCACAAATGAGACAAGTCCCTTAAAGCCTGGCTTAATCTTACAGAAATGGATTTTTGTTTAATAAAAAAAAACCAAAAGGTAAAAAGTAATATTTCATAAATGGATATTTCGGTTCTGTTTCATTTCTGGCTTGAAAAGTCACGCAGAATACACGGAAAACAAAATGATTCCTTTTTGGTGCAAAGTTTCAATGTTGATCTTATCACCATGGCAACCATTGACCTGGTTCTTCTGCTTAGACCATTCCTATGGTTGCTATGGTGATAGACCTGATAGAACATTCCATTGGTTCCAACGTTCCAAATGTAGCTGTTGCTCTCAGTACGTTGATATTGCCCTTGATCAAATTAAACTGACCCGTTATCTTAGAACATTAACTGATAATTGCTAAATATCATACGTTATTTGTGGGAAATAATAATATTTTTAAATAAACAGCATGAACTATACTAAATGTTAACAGAATTTTATTGACACGTTAAATTGGAAGTTCAGTTTACAGATAACATGAAAATCCTCTGGTGGAGGTCAGTGTAGGATGGTCTTGGACTCCATGGTGTAGCCAGCGAGACAAACAGGCAGATGATGCAACAATAAGCGTGGCTGAATCAAGTGGGCGGGGCCTAAATCATTTCAGTTCCAACCACAAATGAGACAAGTCGTTGGCAAAGCAGGCTCAGGAGGGCCAACCACATATCCATACATACTTGGTAGAGCAGCTTGTCAGCGTAACTACCAACATGTCAAGATCATGTCACAGGTGCAATCTCACCTCTCAAAGTCCCTCAAATAAATATAAAATATATTTTCTCCATTTGAGTTTTTCCTCATATTACTATGGCATTTAATTCCACCATCTAAGCGTGCCGACCCTGGCATATGTTGTGTACAGTCACCTACATAGACCTCAGGTTCAATCTACATGTATGTACAAACACATGTATGGGATACATTTATAAAGGCCTTTTAAGAAAATTTTGTTTCTGTTCCTTTCTTTTTTTAACTTGATTTGTTAGATATTGGGACATACTGGGGAAAATGTTTTATGTAAATACAAAAAGGAGCACATGGGAGAAGACAATACCTGAGTCTAAGTAGCAATAGGTAATATCTATAATGCTGGAAGTGAAAAGTTATCCTAGGATGAGTGATGTTATTAAGGTGAGGGTATTAAACATGCATGGGATAGACATACGGCTCCTGAATCTAAGACAAGACCAACGACTGATTAAGGTTTGAGTCTTTACAGCAGGAGAAACGGGCGAGTAGACGGGGGGCGAATGGGGCCGATCTGTCGGCAGGTTCCATGATTCTATAATATTAGATTTAAAAGAGCAAAATGCACAATGCGTTGCTTTGAGACCCTTTGTATCATATTTGTTCAACATTGTGGCTTCACAGAGTCACCTGTTAACCGCTACAATGTAGCAAAATAATGAAAGCATAATTCTGTATATTATGCTGTATGATGTAGCAAAAGGAAAAAAGAATGCATGCAATTTGTGACGTGTATATGTTCTGTTACACACACACACACACTTTTTACGTAAAAAGTCTATAAGGGGAGGCCAAGGAACGGTTGGAGCCTCTCGAAAAAAACAAGACTCCCCCTGAAAATGTTTGATTGGCTGAAATAGTTTTTAATGGAGTCATCACGGCGTTAACTGCCACGCTTCATAATTTTAAATAGTCTTCAGTTAGCTAAAACATCAATTTCAATTTTAAGTAAGTCACTTAAAGCCCGGCTTAATCTTGCTGAAATGGATTTTTGTTTAAAAAAAAACCTCCAAAAGGTAAAAAGTAAGATTTCATAAATGGATATTTCGGTTCTGTTTCATTTCTAGCTTCCAAAGTCGCGCAGAATACACAGAAAACAAAATGATTCCTTTTTGGTGCAAAGTTTCAATGTTGATCTTATCACCGTGGCAACCATTGACTTGGTTCTGCTGCTTAGACCATTCCTATGGTTGCTATGGTGATAGAACTGATAGAACATTCCATTGGTTCCAACGTTCCAAACGTAGCAGTTGCTCTCAGTACGTTGATCAAATTAAACTGACCCGTTATGGTCTGTATCTGGAACATGGTGTGGTTTGTGCGTTCGATTGCGAACATAATCTCTAGGTAGAGGTCGGCTTCATTTGCCTTTCGTCCTCCACTACGTTTTCCTAATCCAACAAGTAATAAAAGCATCATGAAGGTGCAGAGGCACCCCACGATTATCAGAAGAGTATCTAACATCTTCTCACTCGCCTGCTCTGCTGAGCAATGAGAAGTGTCTGAGTTTCACCTGCTTTATATAACCTCCTATGATGACATCACAGAGGCTGATGATGCAATAGTGGGCGTGCCTGCATCAAGTGGGCGGGGTCTAAATCATTTCACTTCCAACCACAAATGAGACAAGTCCCTTAAAGCCTGGCTTAATCTTACAGAAATGGATTTTTGTTTAATAAAAAAAAAACCAAAAGGTAAAAAGTAATATTTCATAAATGGATATTTCGGTTCTGTTTCATTTCTGGCTTGAAAAGTCGCGCAGAATACACGGAAAACAAAATGATTCCTTTTTGGTGCAAAGTTTCAATGTTGATCTTATCACCATGGCAACCATTGACCTGGTTCTTCTGCTTAGACCATTCCTATGGTTGCTATGGTGATAGACCTGATAGAACATTCCATTGGTTCCAACGTTCCAAATGTAGCTGTTGCTCTCAGTACGTTGATATTGCCCTTGATCAAATTAAACTGACCCGTTATCTTAGAACATTAACTGATAATTGCTAAATATCATACGTTATTTGTGGGAAATAATAATATTTTTAAATAAACAGCATGAACTATACTAAATGTTAACAGAATTTTATTGACACGTTAAATTGGAAGTTCAATTTACAGATAACATGAAAATCCTCTGGTGGAGGTCAGTGTAGGATGGTCTTGGACTCCATGGTGTAGCCAGCGAGACAAACAGGCAGATGATGCAACAATAGGCGTGGCTGAATCAAGTGGGCGGGGCCTAAATCATTTCAGTTCCAACCACAAATGAGACAAGTCGTTGGCAAAGCAGGCTCAGGAGGGCCAACCACATATCCATACATACGTGGTAGAGCAGCTTGTCAGCGTAACTACCAACATGTCAAGATCATGTCACAGGTGCAATCTCACCTCTCAAAGTCCCTCAAATAAATATAAAATATATTTTCTCCATTTGAGTTTTTCCTCATATTACTATGGCATTTAATTCCACCATCTAAGCGTGCCGACCCTGGCATATGTTGTGTACAGTCACCTACATAGACCTCAGGTTCAATCTACATGTATGTACAAACACATGTATGGGATACATTTATAAAGGCCTTTTAAGAAAATTTTGTTTCTGTTCCTTTCTTTTTTTAACTTGATTTGTTAGATATTGGGACATACTGGGGAAAATGTTTTATGTAAATACAAAAAGGAGCACATGGGAGAAGACAATACCTGAGTCTAAGTAGCAATAGGTAATATCTATAATGCTGGAAGTGAAAAGTTATCCTAGGATGAGTGATGTTATTAAGGTGAGGGTATTAAACATGCATGGGATAGACATACGGCTCCTGAATCTAAGACAAGACCAACGACTGATTAAGGTTTGAGTCTTTACAGCAGGAGAAACGGGCGAGTAGACGGGGGCCGTATGGGGCCGATCTGTCGGCAGGTTCCATGATTCTATAATATTAGATTTAAAAGAGCAAAATGCGCTATGCGTTGCTTTGAGACCCTTTGTATCATATTTGTTCAACATTGTGGCTTCACAGAGTCACCTGTTAACCGCTACAATGTAGCAAAATAATGAAAGCATAATTCTGTATATTATGCTGTATGATGTAGCAAAAGGAAAAAAGAATGCATGCAATTTGTGACGTGTATATGTTCTGTTACACACACACACACTTTTTATGTAAAAAGTCTATAAGGGGAGGCCAAGGAACGGTTGGAGCCTCTCGAAAAAAACAAGACTCCCCCTGAAAATGTTTGATTGGCTGAAATAGTTTTCAATGGAGTCATCACGGCGTTAACTGCCACGCTTCATAATTTTAAATAGTCTTCAGTTAGCTAAAACATCAATTTCAATTTTAAGTAAGTCACTTAAAGCCCGGCTTAATCTTGCTGAAATGGATTTTTGTTTAAAAAAAAACTCCAAATGGTAAAAAGTAAGATTTCATAAATGGATATTTCGGTTCTGTTTCATTTCTAGCTTCCAAAGTCGCGCAGAATACACAGAAAACAAAATGATTCCTTTTTGGTGCAAAGTTTCAATGTTGATCTTATCACCGTGGCAACCACTGACTTGGTTCTGCTGTTTAGACCATTCCTATGGTTGCTATGGTGATAGAACTGATAGAACATTCCATTGGTTCCAACGTTCCAAACGTAGCAGTTGCTCTCAGTACGTTGATCAAATTAAACTGACCCGTTATGGTCTGTATCTGGAACATGGTGTGGTTTGTGCGTTCGATTGCGAACATAATCTCTAGGTAGAGGTCGGCTTCATTTGCCTTTCGTCCTCCACTACGTTTTCCTAATCCAACAAGTAATAAAAGCATCATGAAGGTGCAGAGGCACCCCACGATTATCAGAAGAGTATCTAACATCTTCTCACTCGCCTGCTCTGCTGAGCAATGAGAAGTGTCTGAGTTTCACCTGCTTTATATAACCTCCTATGATGACATCACAGAGGCTGATGATGCAATAGTGGGCGTGCCTGCATCAAGTGGGCGGGGTCTAAATCATTTCACTTCCAACCACAAATGAGACAAGTCCCTTAAAGCCTGGCTTAATCTTACAGAAATGGATTTTTGTTTAATAAAAAAAAAAACAAAAGGTAAAAAGTAATATTTCATAAATGGATATTTCGGTTCTGTTTCATTTCTGGCTTGAAAAGTCACGCAGAATACACGGAAAACAAAATGATTCCTTTTTGGTGCAAAGTTTCAATGTTGATCTTATCACCATGGCAACCATTGACCTGGTTCTTCTGCTTAGACCATTCCTATGGTTGCTATGGTGATAGACCTGATAGAACATTCCATTGGTTCCAACGTTCCAAATGTAGCTGTTGCTCTCAGTACGTTGATATTGCCCTTGATCAAATTAAACTGACCCGTTATCTTAGAACATTAACTGATAATTGCTAAATATCATACGTTATTTGTGGGAAATAATAATATTTTTAAATAAACAGCATGAACTATACTAAATGTTAACAGAATTTTATTGACACGTTAAATTGGAAGTTCAGTTTACAGATAACATGAAAATCCTCTGGTGGAGGTCAGTGTAGGATGGTCTTGGACTCCATGGTGTAGCCAGCGAGACAAACAGGCAGATGATGCAACAATAGGCGTGGCTGAATCAAGTGGGCGGGGCCTAAATCATTTCAGTTCCAACCACAAATGAGACAAGTCGTTGGCAAAGCAGGCTCAGGAGGGCCAACCACATATCCATACATACGTGGTAGAGCAGCTTGTCAGCGTAACTACCAACATGTCAAGATCATGTCACAGGTGCAATCTCACCTCTCAAAGTCCCTCAAATAAATATAAAATATATTTTCTCCATTTGAGTTTTTCCTCATATTACTATGGCATTTAATTCCACCATCTAAGCGTGCCGACCCTGGCATATGTTGTGTACAGTCACCTACATAGACCTCAGGTTCAATCTACATGTATGTACAAACACATGTATGGGATACATTTATAAAGGCCTTTTAAGAAAATTTTGTTTCTGTTCCTTTCTTTTTTTAACTTGATTTGTTAGATATTGGGACATACTGGGGAAAATGTTTTATGTAAATACAAAAAGGAGCACATGGGAGAAGACAATACCTGAGTCTAAGTAGCAATAGGTAATATCTATAATGCTGGAAGTGAAAAGTTATCCTAGGATGAGTGATGTTATTAAGGTGAGGGTATTAAACATGCATGGGATAGACATACGGCTCCTGAATCTAAGACAAGACCAACGACTGATTAAGGTTTGAGTCTTTACAGCAGGAGAAACGGGCGAGTAGACGGGGGGCGAATGGGGCCGATCTGTCGGCAGGTTCCATGATTCTATAATATTAGATTTAAAAGAGCAAAATGCACTATGCGTTGCTTTGAGACCCTTTGTATCATATTTGTTCAACATTGTGGCTTCACAGAGTCACCTGTTAACCGCTACAATGTAGCAAAATAATGAAAGCATAATTCTGTATATTATGCTGTATGATGTAGCAAAAGGAAAAAAGAATGCATGCAATTTGTGACGTGTATATGTTCTGTTACACACACACACTTTTTATGTAAAAAGTCTATAAGGGGAGGCCAAGGAACGGTTGGAGCCTCTCGAAAAAAACAAGACTCCCCCTGAAAATGTTTGATTGGCTGAAATAGTTTTTAATGGAGTCATCACGGCGTTAACTGCCACGCTTCATAATTTTAAATAGTCTTCAGTTAGCTAAAACATCAATTTCAATTTTAAGTAAGTCACTTAAAGCCCGGCTTAATCTTGCTGAAATGGATTTTTGTTTAAAAAAAAACTCCAAATGGTAAAAAGTAAGATTTCATAAATGGATATTTCGGTTCTGTTTCATTTCTGGCTTGAAAAGTCGCGCAGAATACACGGAAAACAAAATGATTCCTTTTTGGTGCAAAGTTTCAATGTTGATCTTATCACCATGGCAACCATTGACCTGGTTCTTCTGCTTAGACCATTCCTATGGTTGCTATGGTGATAGACCTGATAGAACATTCCATTGGTTCCAACGTTCCAAATGTAGCTGTTGCTCTCAGTACGTTGATATTGCCCTTGATCAAATTAAACTGACCCGTTATCTTAGAACATTAACTGATAATTGCTAAATATCATACGTTATTTGTGGGAAATAATAATATTTTTAAATAAACAGCATGAACTATACTAAATGTTAACAGAATATTATTGACACGTTAAATTGGAAGTTCAGTTTACAGATAACATGAAAATCCTCTGGTGGAGGTCAGTGTAGGATGGTCTTGGACTCCATGGTGTAGCCAGCGAGACAAACAGGCAGATGATGCAACAATAGGCGTGGCTGAATCAAGTGGGCGGGGCCTAAATCATTTCAGTTCCAACCACAAATGAGACAAGTCGTTGGCAAAGCAGGCTCAGGAGGGCCAACCACATATCCATACATACGTGGTAGAGCAGCTTGTCAGCGTAACTACCAACATGTCAAGATCATGTCACAGGTGCAATCTCACCTCTCAAAGTCCCTCAAATAAATATAAAATATATTTTCTCCATTTGAGTTTTTCCTCATATTACTATGGCATTTAATTCCACCATCTAAGCGTGCCGACCCTGGCATATGTTGTGTACAGTCACCTACATAGACCTCAGGTTCAATCTACATGTATGTACAAACACATGTATGGGATACATTTATAAAGGCCTTTTAAGAAAATTTTGTTTCTGTTCCTTTCTTTTTTTAACTTGATTTGTTAGATATTGGGACATACTGGGGAAAATGTTTTATGTAAATACAAAAAGGAGCACATGGGAGAAGACAATACCTGAGTCTAAGTAGCAATAGGTAATATCTATAATGCTGGAAGTGAAAAGTTATCCTAGGATGAGTGATGTTATTAAGGTGAGGGTATTAAACATGCATGGGATAGACATACGGCTCCTGAATCTAAGACAAGACCAACGACTGATTAAGGTTTGAGTCTTTACAGCAGGAGAAACGGGCGAGTAGACGGGGGCCGTATGGGGCCGATCTGTCGGCAGGTTCCATGATTCTATAATATTAGATTTAAAAGAGCAAAATGCGCTATGCGTTGCTTTGAGACCCTTTGTATCATATTTGTTCAACATTGTGGCTTCACAGAGTCACCTGTTAACCGCTACAATGTAGCAAAATAATGAAAGCATAATTCTGTATATTATGCTGTATGATGTAGCAAAAGGAAAAAAGAATGCATGCAATTTGTGACATGTATATGTTCTGTTACACACACACACACTTTTTATGTAAAAAGTCTATAAGGGGAGGCCAAGGAACGGTTGGAGCCTCTCGAAAAAAACAAGACTCCCCCTGAAAATGTTTGATTGGCTGAAATAGTTTTTAATGGAGTCATCACGGCGTTAACTGCCACGCTTCATAATTTTAAATAGTCTTCAGTTAGCTAAAACATCAATTTCAATTTTAAGTAAGTCACTTAAAGCCCGGCTTAATCTTGCTGAAATGGATTTTTGTTTAAAAAAAAACTCCAAATGGTAAAAAGTAAGATTTCATAAATGGATATTTCGGTTCTGTTTCATTTCTAGCTTCCAAAGTCGCGCAGAATACACAGAAAACAAAATGATTCCTTTTTGGTGCAAAGTTTCAATGTTGATCTTATCACCGTGGCAACCATTGACTTGGTTCTGCTGCTTAGACCATTCCTATGGTTGCTATGGTGATAGAACTGATAGAACATTCCATTGGTTCCAACGTTCCAAACGTAGCAGTTGCTCTCAGTACGTTGATCAAATTAAACTGACCCGTTATGGTCTGTATCTGGAACATGGTGTGGTTTGTGCGTTCGATTGCGAACATAATCTCTAGGTAGAGGTCGGCTTCATTTGCCTTTCGTCCTCCACTACGTTTTCCTAATCCAACAAGTAATAAAAGCATCATGAAGGTGCAGAGGCACCCCACGATTATCAGAAGAGTATCTAACATCTTCTCACTCGCCTGCTCTGCTGAGCAATGAGAAGTGTCTGAGTTTCACCTGCTTTATATAACCTCCTATGATGACATCACAGAGGCTGATGATGCAATAGTGGGCGTGCCTGCATCAAGTGGGCGGGGTCTAAATCATTTCACTTCCAACCACAAATGAGACAAGTCCCTTAAAGCCTGGCTTAATCTTACAGAAATGGATTTTTGTTTAATAAAAAAAAAAACCAAAAGGTAAAAAGTAATATTTCATAAATGGATATTTCGGTTCTGCTTCATTTCTGGCTTGAAAAGTCGCGCAGAATACACGGAAAACAAAATGATTCCTTTTTGGTGCAAAGTTTCAATGTTGATCTTATCACCATGGCAACCATTGACCTGGTTCTTCTGCTTAGACCATTCCTATGGTTGCTATGGTGATAGACCTGATAGAACATTCCATTGGTTCCAACGTTCCAAATGTAGCTGTTGCTCTCAGTACGTTGATATTGCCCTTGATCAAATTAAACTGACCCGTTATCTTAGAACATTAACTGATAATTGCTAAATATCATACGTTATTTGTGGGAAATAATAATATTTTTAAATAAACAGCATGAACTATACTAAATGTTAACAGAATTTTATTGACACGTTAAATTGGAAGTTCAATTTACAGATAACATGAAAATCCTCTGGTGGAGGTCAGTGTAGGATGGTCTTGGACTCCATGGTGTAGCCAGCGAGACAAACAGGCAGATGATGCAACAATAGGCGTGGCTGAATCAAGTGGGCGGGGCCTAAATCATTTCAGTTCCAACCACAAATGAGACAAGTCGTTGGCAAAGCAGGCTCAGGAGGGCCAACCACATATCCATACATACGTGGTAGAGCAGCTTGTCAGCGTAACTACCAACATGTCAAGATCATGTCACAGGTGCAATCTCACCTCTCAAAGTCCCTCAAATAAATATAAAATATATTTTCTCCATTTGAGTTTTTCCTCATATTACTATGGCATTTAATTCCACCATCTAAGCGTGCCGACCCTGGCATATGTTGTGTACAGTCACCTACATAGACCTCAGGTTCAATCTACATGTATGTACAAACACATGTATGGGATACATTTATAAAGGCCTTTTAAGAAAATTTTGTTTCTGTTCCTTTCTTTTTTTAACTTGATTTGTTAGATATTGGGACATACTGGGGAAAATGTTTTATGTAAATACAAAAAGGAGCACATGGGAGAAGACAATACCTGAGTCTAAGTAGCAATAGGTAATATCTATAATGCTGGAAGTGAAAAGTTATCCTAGGATGAGTGATGTTATTAAGGTGAGGGTATTAAACATGCATGGGATAGACATACGGCTCCTGAATCTAAGACAAGACCAACGACTGATTAAGGTTTGAGTCTTTACAGCAGGAGAAACGGGCGAGTAGACGGGGGCCGAATGGGGCCGATCTGTCGGCAGGTTCCATGATTCTATAATATTAGATTTAAAAGAGCAAAATGCACTATGCGTTGCTTTGAGACCCTTTGTATCATATTTGTTCAACATTGTGGCTTCACAGAGTCACCTGTTAACCGCTACAATGTATCAAAATAATGAAAGCATAATTCTGTATATTATGCTGTATGATGTAGCAAAAGGAAAAAAGAATGCATGCAATTTGTGACGTGTATATGTTCTGTTACACACACACACACTTTTTACGTAAAAAGTCTATAAGGGGAGGCCAAGGAACGGTTGGAGCCTCTCGAAAAAAACAAGACTCCCCCTGAAAATGTTTGATTGGCTGAAATAGTTTTTAATGGAGTCATCACGGCGTTAACTGCCACGCTTCATAATTTTAAATAGTCTTCAGTTAGCTAAAACATCAATTTCAATTTTAAGTAAGTCACTTAAAGCCCGGCTTAATCTTGCTGAAATGGATTTTTGTTTAATAAAAAACCTCCAAAAGGTAAAAAGTAAGATTTCATAAATGGATATTTCGGTTCTGTTTCATTTCTAGCTTCCAAAGTCGCGCAGAATACACAGAAAACAAAATGATTCCTTTTTGGTGCAAAGTTTCAATGTTGATCTTATCACCGTGGCAACCATTGACTTGGTTCTGCTGCTTAGACCATTCCTATGGTTGCTATGGTGATAGAACTGATAGAACATTCCATTGGTTCCAACGTTCCAAACGTAGGAGTTGCTCTCAGTACGTTGATCAAATTAAACTGACCCGTTATGGTCTGTATCTGGAACATGGTGTGGTTTGTGCGTTCGATTGCGAACATAATCTCTAGGTAGAGGTCGGCTTCATTTGCCTTTCGTCCTCCACTACGTTTTCCTAATCCAACAAGTAATAAAAGCATCATGAAGGTGCAGAGGCACCCCACGATTATCAGAAGAGTATCTAACATCTTCTCACTCGCCTGCTCTGCTGAGCAATGAGAAGTGTCTGAGTTTCACCTGCTTTATATAACCTCCTATGATGACATCACAGAGGCTGATGATGCAATAGTGGGCGTGCCTGCATCAAGTGGGCGGGGTCTAAATCATTTCACTTCCAACCACAAATGAGACAAGTCCCTTAAAGCCTGGCTTAATCTTACAGAAATGGATTTTTGTTTAATAAAAAAAAAAACCAAAAGGTAAAAAGTAATATTTCATAAATGGATATTTCGGTTCTGTTTCATTTCTGGCTTGAAAAGTCGCGCAGAATACACGGAAAACAAAATGATTCCTTTTTGGTGCAAAGTTTCAATGTTGATCTTATCACCATGGCAACCATTGACCTGGTTCTTCTGCTTAGACCATTCCTATGGTTGCTATGGTGATAGACCTGATAGAACATTCCATTGGTTCCAACGTTCCAAATGTAGCTGTTGCTCTCAGTACGTTGATATTGCCCTTGATCAAATTAAACTGACCCGTTATCTTAGAACATTAACTGATAATTGCTAAATATCATACGTTATTTGTGGGAAATAATAATATTTTTAAATAAACAGCATGAACTATACTAAATGTTAACAGAATTTTATTGACACGTTAAATTGGAAGTTCAATTTACAGATAACATGAAAATCCTCTGGTGGAGGTCAGTGTAGGATGGTCTTGGACTCCATGGTGTAGCCAGCGAGACAAACAGGCAGATGATGCAACAATAGGCGTGGCTGAATCAAGTGGGCGGGGCCTAAATCATTTCAGTTCCAACCACAAATGAGACAAGTCGTTGGCAAAGCAGGCTCAGGAGGGCCAACCACATATCCATACATACGTGGTAGAGCAGCTTGTCAGCGTAACTACCAACATGTCAAGATCATGTCACAGGTGCAATCTCACCTCTCAAAGTCCCTCAAATAAATATAAAATATATTTTCTCCATTTGAGTTTTTCCTCATATTACTATGGCATTTAATTCCACCATCTAAGCGTGCCGACCCTGGCATATGTTGTGTACAGTCACCTACATAGACCTCAGGTTCAATCTACATGTATGTACAAACACATGTATGGGATACATTTATAAAGGCCTTTTAAGAAAATTTTGTTTCTGTTCCTTTCTTTTTTTAACTTGATTTGTTAGATATTGGGACATACTGGGGAAAATGTTTTATGTAAATACAAAAAGGAGCACATGGGAGAAGACAATACCTGAGTCTAAGTAGCAATAGGTAATATCTATAATGCTGGAAGTGAAAAGTTATCCTAGGATGAGTGATGTTATTAAGGTGAGGGTATTAAACATGCATGGGATAGACATACGGCTCCTGAATCTAAGACAAGACCAACGACTGATTAAGGTTTGAGTCTTTACAGCAGGAGAAACGGGCGAGTAGACGGGGGCCGAATGGGGCCGATCTGTCGGCAGGTTCCATGATTCTATAATATTAGATTTAAAAGAGCAAAATGCACTATGCGTTGCTTTGAGACCCTTTGTATCATATTTGTTCAACATTGTGGCTTCACAGAGTCACCTGTTAACCGCTACAATGTATCAAAATAATGAAAGCATAATTCTGTATATTATGCTGTATGATGTAGCAAAAGGAAAAAAGAATGCATGCAATTTGTGACGTGTATATGTTCTGTTACACACACACACACTTTTTACGTAAAAAGTCTATAAGGGGAGGCCAAGGAACGGTTGGAGCCTCTCGAAAAAAACAAGACTCCCCCTGAAAATGTTTGATTGTCTGAAATAGTTTTTAATGGAGTCATCACGGCGTTAACTGCCACGCTTCATAATTTTAAATAGTCTTCAGTTAGCTAAAACATCAATTTCAATTTTAAGTAAGTCACTTAAAGCCCGGCTTAATCTTGCTGAAATGGATTTTTGTTTAATAAAAAACCTCCAAAAGGTAAAAAGTAAGATTTCATAAATGGATATTTCGGTTCTGTTTCATTTCTAGCTTCCAAAGTCGCGCAGAATACACAGAAAACAAAATGATTCCTTTTTGGTGCAAAGTTTCAATGTTGATCTTATCACCGTGGCAACCATTGACTTGGTTCTGCTGCTTAGACCATTCCTATGGTTGCTATGGTGATAGAACTGATAGAACATTCCATTGGTTCCAACGTTCCAAACGTAGGAGTTGCTCTCAGTACGTTGATCAAATTAAACTGACCCGTTATGGTCTGTATCTGGAACATGGTGTGGTTTGTGCGTTCGATTGCGAACATAATCTCTAGGTAGAGGTCGGCTTCATTTGCCTTTCGTCCTCCACTACGTTTTCCTAATCCAACAAGTAATAAAAGCATCATGAAGGTGCAGAGGCACCCCACGATTATCAGAAGAGTATCTAACATCTTCTCACTCGCCTGCTCTGCTGAGCAATGAGAAGTGTCTGAGTTTCACCTGCTTTATATAACCTCCTATGATGACATCACAGAGGCTGATGATGCAATAGTGGGCGTGCCTGCATCAAGTGGGCGGGGTCTAAATCATTTCACTTCCAACCACAAATGAGACAAGTCCCTTAAAGCCTGGCTTAATCTTACAGAAATGGATTTTTGTTTAATAAAAAAAAAAACCAAAAGGTAAAAAGTAATATTTCATAAATGGATATTTCGGTTCTGTTTCATTTCTGGCTTGAAAAGTCGCGCAGAATACACGGAAAACAAAATGATTCCTTTTTGGTGCAAAGTTTCAATGTTGATCTTATCACCATGGCAACCATTGACCTGGTTCTTCTGCTTAGACCATTCCTATGGTTGCTATGGTGATAGACCTGATAGAACATTCCATTGGTTCCAACGTTCCAAATGTAGCTGTTGCTCTCAGTACGTTGATATTGCCCTTGATCAAATTAAACTGACCCGTTATCTTAGAACATTAACTGATAATTGCTAAATATCATACGTTATTTGTGGGAAATAATAATATTTTTAAATAAACAGCATGAACTATACTAAATGTTAACAGAATATTATTGACACATTAAATTGGAAGTTCAGTTTACAGATAACATGAAAATCCTCTGGTGGAGGTCAGTGTAGGATGGTCTTGGACTCCATGGTGTAGCCAGCGAGACAAACAGGCAGATGATGCAACAATAGGCGTGGCTGAATCAAGTGGGCGGGGCCTAAATCATTTCAGTTCCAACCACAAATGAGACAAGTCGTTGGCAAAGCAGGCTCAGGAGGGCCAACCACATATCCATACATACGTGGTAGAGCAGCTTGTCAGCGTAACTACCAACATGTCAAGATCATGTCACAGGTGCAATCTCACCTCTCAAAGTCCCTCAAATAAATATAAAATATATTTTCTCCATTTGAGTTTTTCCTCATATTACTATGGCATTTAATTCCACCATCTAAGCGTGCCGACCCTGGCATATGTTGTGTACAGTCACCTACATAGACCTCAGGTTCAATCTACATGTATGTACAAACACATGTATGGGATACATTTATAAAGGCCTTTTAAGAAAATTTTGTTTCTGTTCCTTTCTTTTTTTAACTTGATTTGTTAGATATTGGGACATACTGGGGAAAATGTTTTATGTAAATACGAAAAGGAGCACATGGGAGAAGACAATACCTGAGTCTAAGTAGCAATAGGTAATATCTATAATGCTGGAAGTGAAAAGTTATCCTAGGATGAGTGATGTTATTAAGGTGAGGGTATTAAACATGCATGGGATAGACATACGGCTCCTGAATCTAAGACAAGACCAACGACTGATTAAGGTTTGAGTCTTTACAGCAGGAGAAACGGGCGAGTAGACGGGGGCCGAATGGGGCCGATCTGTCGGCAGGTTCCATGATTCTATAATATTAGATTTAAAAGAGCAAAATGCGCTATGCGTTGCTTTGAGACCCTTTGTATCATATTTGTTCAACATTGTGGCTTCACAGAGTCACCTGTTAACCGCTACAATGTAGCAAAATAATGAAAGCATAATTCTGTATATTATGCTGTATGATGTAGCAAAAGGAAAAAAGAATGCATGCAATTTGTGACATGTATATGTTCTGTTACACACACACACACTTTTTATGTAAAAAGTCTATAAGGGGAGGCCAAGGAACGGTTGGAGCCTCTCGAAAAAAACAAGACTCCCCCTGAAAATGTTTGATTGGCTGAAATAGTTTTTAATGGAGTCATCACGGCGTTAACTGCCACGCTTCATAATTTTAAATAGTCTTCAGTTAGCTAAAACATCAATTTCAATTTTAAGTAAGTCACTTAAAGCCCGGCTTAATCTTGCTGAAATGGATTTTTGTTTAAAAAAAAACTCCAAATGGTAAAAAGTAAGATTTCATAAATGGATATTTCGGTTCTGTTTCATTTCTAGCTTCCAAAGTCGCGCAGAATACACAGAAAACAAAATGATTCCTTTTTGGTGCAAAGGTTCAATGTTGATCTTATCACCGTGGCAACCACTGACTTGGTTCTGCTGCTTAGACCATTCCTATGGTTGCTATGGTGATAGAACTGATAGAACATTCCATTGGTTCCAACGTTCCAAACGTAGCAGTTGCTCTCAGTACGTTGATCAAATTAAACTGACCCGTTATGGTCTGTATCTGGAACATGGTGTGGTTTGTGCGTTCGATTGCGAACATAATCTCTAGGTAGAGGTCGGCTTCATTTGCCTTTCGTCCTCCACTACGTTTTCCTAATCCAACAAGTCATAAAAGCATCATGAAGGTGCAGAGGCACCCCACGATTATCAGAAGAGTATCTAACATCTTCTCACTCGCCTGCTCTGCTGAGCAATGAGAAGTGTCTGAGTTTCACCTGCTTTATATAACCTCCTATGATGACATCACAGAGGCTGATGATGCAATAGTGGGCGTGCCTGCATCAAGTGGGCGGGGTCTAAATCATTTCACTTCCAACCACAAATGAGACAAGTCCCTTAAAGCCTGGCTTAATCTTACAGAAATGGATTTTTGTTTAATAAAAAAAAAAAAAAAAGGTAAAAAGTAATATTTCATAAATGGATATTTCGGTTCTGTTTCATTTCTGGCTTGAAAAGTCGCGCAGAATACACGGAAAACAAAATGATTCCTTTTTGGTGCAAAGTTTCAATGTTGATCTTATCACCATGGCAACCATTGACCTGGTTCTTCTGCTTAGACCATTCCTATGGTTGCTATGGTGATAGACCTGATAGAACATTCCATTGGTTCCAACGTTCCAAATGTAGCTGTTGCTCTCAGTACGTTGATATTGCCCTTGATCAAATCAAACTGACCCGTTATCTTAGAACATTAACTGATAATTGCTAAATATCATACGTTATTTGTGGGAAATAATAATATTTTTAAATAAACAGCATGAACTATACTAAATGTTAACAGAATTTTATTGACACGTTAAATTGGAAGTTCAGTTTACAGATAACATGAAAATCCTCTGGTGGAGGTCAGTGTAGGATGGTCTTGGACTCCATGGTGTAGCCAGCGAGACAAACAGGCAGATGATGCAACAATAGGCGTGGCTGAATCAAGTGGGCGGGGCCTAAATCATTTCAGTTCCAACCACAAATGAGACAAGTCGTTGGCAAAGCAGGCTCAGGAGGGCCAACCACATATCCATACATACGTGGTAGAGCAGCTTGTCAGCGTAACTACCAACATGTCAAGATCATGTCACAGGTGCAATCTCACCTCTCAAAGTCCCTCAAATAAATATAAACTATATTTTCTCCATTTGAGTTTTTCCTCATATTACTATGGCATTTAATTCCACCATCTAAGCGTGCCGACCCTGGCATATGTTGTGTACAGTCACCTACATAGACCTCATGTTCAATCTACATGTATGTACAAACACATGTATGGGATACATTTATAAAGGCCTTTTAAGAAAATTTTGTTTCTGTTCCTTTCTTTTTTTAACTTGATTTGTTAGATATTGGGACATACTGGGGAAAATGTTTTATGTAAATACAAAAAGGAGCACATGGGAGAAGACAATACCTGAGTCTAAGTAGCAATAGGTAATATCTATAATGCTGGAAGTGAAAAGTTATCCTAGGATGAGTGATGTTATTAAGGTGAGGGTATTAAACATGCATGGGATAGACATACAGCTCCTGAATCTAAGACAAGACCAACGACTGATTAAGGTTTGAGTCTTTACAGCAGGAGAAACGGGCGAGTAGACGGGGGCCGAATGGGGCCGATCTGTCGGCAGGTTCCATGATTCTATAACATTAGATTTAAAAGAGCAAAATGCGCTATGCGTTGCTTTGAGACCCTTTGTATCATATTTGTTCAACATTGTGGCTTCACAGAGTCACCTGTTAACCGCTACAATGTAGCAAAATAATGAAAGCATAATTCTGTATATTATGCTGTATGATGTAGCAAAAGGAAAAAAGAATGCATGCAATTTGTGACGTGTATATGTTCTGTTACACACACACACACACACTTTTTACGTAAAAAGTCTATAAGGGGAGGCCAAGGAACGGTTGGAGCCTCTCGAAAAAAACAAGACTCCCCCTGAAAATGTTTGATTGGCTGAAATAGTTTTTAATGAAGTCATCACGGCGTTAACTGCCACGCTTCATAATTTTAAATAGTCTTCAGTTAGCTAAAACATCAATTTCAATTTTAAGTAAGTCACTTAAAGCCCGGCTTAATCTTGCTGAAATGGATTTTTGTTTAAAAAAAAAACCTCCAAAAGGTAAAAAGTAAGATTTCATAAATGGATATTTCGGTTCTGTTTCATTTCTAGCTTCCAAAGTCGCGCAGAATACACAGAAAACAAAATGATTCCTTTTTGGTGCAAAGTTTCAATGTTGATCTTATCACCGTGGCAACCATTGACTTGGTTCTTCTGCTTAGACCATTCCTATGGTTGCTATGGTGATAGAACTGATAGAACATTCCATTGGTTCCAACGTTCCAAATGTAGCAGTTGCTCTCAGTACGTTGATCAAATTAAACTGACCCGTTATGGTCTGTATCTGGAACATGGTGTGGTTTGTGCGTTCGATTGCGAACATAATCTCTAGGTAGAGGTCGGCTTCATTTGCCTTTCGTCCTCCACTACGTTTTCCTAATCCAACAAGTAATAAAAGCATCATGAAGGTGCAGAGGCACCCCACGATTATCAGAAGAGTATCTAACATCTTCTCACTCGCCTGCTCTGCTGAGCAATGAGAAGTGTCTGAGTTTCACCTGCTTTATATAACCTCCTATGATGACATCACAGAGGCTGATGATGCAATAGTGGGCGTGGCTGCATCAAGTGGGCGGGGTCTAAATCATTTCAGTTCCAACCACAAATGAGACAAGTCCCTTAAAGCCTGGCTTAATCTTACAGAAATGGATTTTTGTTTAATAATAAAAAAACAAAAGGTAAAAAGTAATATTTCATAAATGGATATTTCGGTTCTGTTTCATTTCTGGCTTGAAAAGTCGCGCAGAATACACGGAAAACAAAATGATTCCTTTTTGGTGCAAAGTTTCAATGTTGATCTTATCACCATGGCAACCATTGACCTGGTTCTTCTGCTTAGACCATTCCTATGGTTGCTATGGTGATAGACCTGATAGAACATTCCATTGGTTCCAACGTTCCAAATGTAGCTGTTGCTCTCAGTACGTTGATATTGCCCTTGATCAAATTAAACTGACCCGTTATCTTAGAACATTAACTGATAATTGCTAAATATCATACGTTATTTGTGGGAAATAATAATATTTTTAAATAAACAGCATGAACTATACTAAATGTTAACAGAATTTTATTGACACGTTAAATTGGAAGTTCAGTTTACAGATAACATGAAAATCCTCTGGTGGAGGTCAGTGTAGGATGATGGTCTTGGACTCCATGGTGTAGCCAGCGAGACAAACAGGCAGATGATGCAATAATAGGCGTGGCTGAATCAAGAGGGCGGGGCCTAAATCATTTCAGTTCCAACCACAAATGAGACAAGTCGTTGGCAAAGCAGGCTCAGGAGGGCCAACCACATATCCATACATGCGTGGTAGAGCAGCTTGTCAGCGTAACTACCAACATGTCAAGATCATGTCACAGGTGCAATCTCACCTCTCAAAGTCCCTCAAATAAATATAAAATATATTTTCTCCATTTGAGTTTTTCCTCATATTACTATGGCATTTAATTCCACCATCTAAGCGTGCCGACCCTGGCATATGTTGTGTACAGTCACCTACATAGACCTCATGTTCAATCTACATGTATGTACAAACACATGTATGGGATACATTTATAAAGGCCTTTTAAGAAAATTTTGTTTCTGTTCCTTTCTTTTTTTAACTTGATTTGTTAGATATTGGGACATACTGGGGAAAATGTTTTATGTAAATACAAAAAGGAGCACATGGGAGAAGACAATACCTGAGTCTAAGTAGCAATAGGTAATATCTATAATGCTGGAAGTGAAAAGTTATCCTAGGATGAGTGATGTTATTAAGGTGAGGGTATTAAACATGCATGGGATAGACATACAGCTCCTGAATCTAAGACAAGACCAACGACTGATTAAGGTTTGAGTCTTTACAGCAGGAGAAACGGGCGAGTAGACGGGGGCCGAATGGGGCCGATCTGTCGGCAGGTTCCATGATTCTATAACATTAGATTTAAAAGAGCAAAATGCGCTATGCGTTGCTTTGAGACCCTTTGTATCATATTTGTTCAACATTGTGGCTTCACAGAGTCACCTGTTAACCGCTACAATGTAGCAAAATAATGAAAGCATAATTCTGTATATTATGCTGTATGATGTAGCAAAAGGAAAAAAGAATGCATGCAATTTGTGACGTGTATATGTTCTGTTACACACACACACACACTTTTTACGTAAAAAGTCTATAAGGGGAGGCCAAGGAACGGTTGGAGCCTCTCGAAAAAAACAAGACTCCCCCTGAAAATGTTTGATTGGCTGAAATAGTTTTTAATGGAGTCATCACGGCGTTAACTGCCACGCTTCATAATTTTAAATAGTCTTCAGTTAGCTAAAACATCAATTTCAATTTTAAGTAAGTCACTTAAAGCCCGGCTTAATCTTGCTGAAATGGATTTTTGTTTAAAAAAAAACCTCCAAAAGGTAAAAAGTAAGATTTCATAAATGGATATTTCGGTTCTGTTTCATTTCTAGCTTCCAAAGTCGCGCAGAATACACAGAAAACAAAATGATTCCTTTTTGGTGCAAAGTTTCAATGTTGATCTTATCACCGTGGCAACCATTGACTTGGTTCTTCTGCTTAGACCATTCCTATGGTTGCTATGGTGATAGAACTGATAGAACATTCCATTGGTTCCAACGTTCCAAATGTAGCAGTTGCTCTCAGTACGTTGATCAAATTAAACTGACCCGTTATGGTCTGTATCTGGAACATGGTGTGGTTTGTGCGTTCGATTGCGAACATAATCTCTAGGTAGAGGTCGGCTTCATTTGCCTTTCGTCCTCCACTACGTTTTCCTAATCCAACAAGTAATAAAAGCATCATGAAGGTGCAGAGGCACCCCACGATTATCAGAAGAGTATCTAACATCTTCTCACTCGCCTGCTCTGCTGAGCAATGAGAAGTGTCTGAGTTTCACCTGCTTTATATAACCTCCTATGATGACATCACAGAGGCTGATGATGCAATAGTGGGCGTGGCTGCATCAAGTGGGCGGGGTCTAAATCATTTCAGTTCCAACCACAAATGAGACAAGTCCCTTAAAGCCTGGCTTAATCTTACAGAAATGGATTTTTGTTTAATAAAAAAAAAAACAAAAGGTAAAAAGTAATATTTCATAAATGGATATTTCGGTTCTGTTTCATTTCTGGCTTGAAAAGTCGCGCAGAATACACGGAAAACAAAATGATTCCTTTTTGGTGCAAAGTTTCAATGTTGATCTTATCACCATGGCAACCATTGACCTGGTTCTTCTGCTTAGACCATTCCTATGGTTGCTATGGTGATAGACCTGATAGAACATTCCATTGGTTCCAACGTTCCAAATGTAGCTGTTGCTCTCAGTACGTTGATATTGCCCTTGATCAAATTAAACTGACCCGTTATCTTAGAACATTAACTGATAATTGCTAAATATCATACGTTATTTGTGGGAAATAATAATATTTTTAAATAAACAGCATGAACTATACTAAATGTTAACAGAATTTTATTGACACGTTAAATTGGAAGTTCAGTTTACAGATAACATGAAAATCCTCTGGTGGAGGTCAGTGTAGGATGGTCTTGGACTCCACTCCATGGTGTAGCCAGCGAGACAAACAGGCAGATGATGCAACAATAGGCGTGGCTGAATCAAGTGGGCGGGGCCTAAATCATTTCCGTTCCAACCACAAATGAGACAAGTCGTTGGCAAAGCAGGCTCAGGAGGGCTAACCACATATCCATACATACGTGGTAGAGCAGCTTGTCAGCGTAACTACCAACATGTCAAGATCATGTCACAGGTGCAATCTCACCTCTCAAAGTCCCTCAAATAAATATAAAATATATTTTCTCCATTTGAGTTTTTCCTCATATTACTATGGCATTTAATTCCACCATCTAAGCGTGCCGACCCTGGCATATGTTGTGTACAGTCACCTACATAGACCTCATGTTCAATCTACATGTATGTACAAACACATGTATGGGATACATTTATAAAGGCCTTTTAAGAAAATTTTGTTTCTGTTCCTTTCTTTTTTTAACTTGATTTGTTAGATATTGGGACATACTGGGGAAAATGTTTTATGTAAATACAAAAAGGAGCACATGGGAGAAGACAATACCTGAGTCTAAGTAGCAATAGGTAATATCTATAATGCTGGAAGTGAAAAGTTATCCTAGGATGAGTGATGTTATTAAGGTGAGGGTATTAAACATGCATGGGATAGACATACGGCTCCTGAATCTAAGACAAGACCAACGACTGATTAAGGTTTGAGTCTTTACAGCAGGAGGAACGGGCGAGTAGACGGGGCCGTATGGGGCCGATCTGTCGGCAGGTTCCATGATTCTATAATATTAGATTTAAAAGAGCAAAATGCGCTATCCGTTGCTTTGAGACCCTTTGTATCATATTTGTTCAACATTGTGGCTTCACAGAGTCACCTGTTAACCGCTACAATGTAGCAAAATAATGAAAGCATAATTCTGTATATTATGCTGTATGATGTAGCAAAAGGAAAAAAGAATGCATGCAATTTGTGACATGTATATGTTCTGTTACACACACACACACACTTTTTACGTAAAAAGTCTATAAGGGGAGGCCAAGGAACGGTTGGAGCCTCTCGAAAAAAACAAGACTCCCCCTGAAAATGTTTGATTGGCTGAAATAGTTTTTAATGGAGTCATCACGGCGTTAACTGCCACGCTTCATAATTTTAAATAGTCTTCAGTTAGCTAAAACATCAATTTCAATTTTAAGTAAGTCACTTAAAGCCCGGCTTAATCTTGCTGAAATGGATTTTTGTTTAAAAAAAATCTCCAAAAGGTAAAAAGTAAGATTTCATAAATGGATATTTTGGTTCTGTTTCATTTCTAGCTTCCAAAGTCGCGCAGAATACACAGAAAACAAAATGATTCCTTTTTGGTGCAAAGTTTCAATGTTGATCTTATCACCGTGGCAAACATTGACTTGGTTCTTCTGCTTAGACCATTCCTATGGTTGCTATGGTGATAGAACTGATAGAACATTCCATTGGTTCCAACGTTCCAAATGTAGCAGTTGCTCTCAGTACGTTGATCAAATTAAACTGACCCGTTATGGTCTGTATCTGGAACATGGTGTGGTTTGTGCGTTCGAATGCGAACATAATCTCTAGGTAGAGGTCGGCTTCATTTGCCTTTCGTCCTCCACTACGTTTTCCTAATCCAACAAGTAATAAAAGCATCATGAAGGTGCAGAGGCACCCCACGATTATCAGAAGAGTATCTAACATCTTCTCACTCGCCTGCTCTGCTGAGCAATGAGAAGTGTCTGAGTTTCACCTGCTTTATATAACCTCCTATGATGACATCACAGAGGCTGATGATGCAATAGTGGGCGTGGCTGCATCAAGTGGGCGGGGTCTAAATCATTTCAGTTCCAACCACAAATGAGACAAGTCCCTTAAAGCCTGGCTTAATCTTACAGAAATGGATTTTTGTTTAATAATAAAAAAAAAAAGGTAAAAAGTAATATTTCATAAATGGATATTTCGGTTCTGTTTCATTTCTGGCTTGAAAAGTCGCGCAGAATACACGGAAAACAAAATGATTCCTTTTTGGTGCAAAGTTTCAATGTTGATCTTATCACCATGGCAACCATTGACCTGGTTCTTCTGCTTAGACCATTCCTATGGTTGCTATGGTGATAGACCTGATAGAACATTCCATTGGTTCCAACGTTCCAAATGTAGCTGTTGCTCTCAGTACGTTGATATTGCCCTTGATCAAATTAAACTGACCCGTTATCTTAGAACATTAACTGATAATTGCTAAATATCATACGTTATTTGTGGGAAATAATAATATTTTTAAATAAACAGCATGAACTATACTAAATGTTAACAGAATTTTATTGACACGTTAAATTGGAAGTTCAGTTTACAGATAACATGAAAATCCTCTGGTGGAGGTCAGTGTAGGATGGTCTTGGACTCCACTCCATGGTGTAGCCAGCGAGACAAACAGGCAGATGATGCAACAATAGGCGTGGCTGAATCAAGTGGGCGGGGCCTAAATCATTTCAGTTCCAACCACAAATGAGACAAGTCGTTGGCAAAGCAGGCTCAGGAGGGCCAACCACATATCCATACATGCGTGGTAGAGCAGCTTGTCAGCGTAACCACCAACATGTCAAGATCATGTCACAGGTGCAATCTCACCTCTCAAAGTCCCTCAAATAAATATAAAATATATTTTCTCCATTTGAGTTTTTCCTCATATTACTATGGCATTTAATTCCACCATCTAAGCGTGCCGACCCTGGCATATGTTGTGTACAGTCACCTACATAGACCTCATGTTCAGTCTACATGTATGTACAAACACATGTATGGGATACATTTATAAAGGCCTTTTAAGAAAATTTTGTTTCTGTTCCTTTCTTTTTTTAACTTGATTTGTTAGATATTGGGACATACTGGGGAAAATGTTTTATGTAAATACAAAAAGGAGCACATGGGAGAAGACAATACCTGAGTCTAAGTAGCAATAGGTAATATCTATAATGCTGGAAGTGAAAAGTTATCCTAGGATGAGTGATGTTATTAAGGTGAGGGTATTAAACATGCGTGGGATAGACATACGGCTCCTGAATCTAAGACAAGACCAACGACTGATTAAGGTTTGAGTCTTTACAGCAGGAGAAACGGGCGAGTAGACGGGGGCCGAATGGGGCCGATCTGTCGGCAGGTTCCATGATTCTATAATATTAGATTTAAAAGAGCAAAATGCGCTATGCGTTGCTTTGAGACCCTTTGTATCATATTTGTTCAACATTGTGGCTTCACAGAGTCACCTGTTAACTGCTACAATGTAGCAAAATAATGAAAGCATAATTCTGTATATTATGCTGTATGATGTAGCAAAAGGAAAAAAGAATGCATGCAATTTGTGACGTGTATATGTTCTGTTACACACACACACACACACTTTTTACGTAAAAAGTCTATAAGGGGAGGCCAAGGAACGGTTGGAGCCTCTCGAAAAAAACAAGACTCCCCCTGAAAATGTTTGATTGGCTGAAATAGTTTTTAATGGAGTCATCACGGCGTTAACTGCCACGCTTCATAATTTTAAATAGTCTTCAGTTAGCTAAAACATCAATTTCAATTTTAAGTAAGTCACTTAAAGCCCGGCTTAATCTTGCTGAAATGGATTTTTGTTTAAAAAAAACCTCCAAAAGGTAAAAAGTAAGATTTCATAAATGGATATTTCGGTTCTGTTTCATTTCTAGCTTCCAAAGTCGCGCAGAATACACAGAAAACAAAATGATTCCTTTTTGGTGCAAAGTTTCAATGTTGATCTTATCACCGTGGCAACCATTGACTTGGTTCTTCTGCTTAGACCATTCCTATGGTTGCTATGGTGATAGAACTGATAGAACATTCCATTGGTTCCAACGTTCCAAACGTAGCAGTTGCTCTCAGTACGTTGATCAAATTAAACTGACCCGTTATGGTCTGTATCTGGAACATGGTGTGGTTTGTGCGTTCGATTGCGAACATAATCTCTAGGTAGAGGTCGGCTTCTTTTACCTTTCGTCCTCCACTACGTTTTCCTAATCCAACAAGTAATAAAAGCATCATGAAGGTGCAGAGGCACCCCACGATTATCAGAAGAGTATCTAACATCTTCTCACTCGCCTACTCTGCTGAGCAATGAGAAGTGTCTGAGTTTCACCTGCTTTATATAACCTCCTATGATGACATCACAGAGGCTGATCATGCAATAGTGGGCGTGGCTGCATCAAGTGGGCGGGGTCTAAATCATTTCAGTTCCAACCACAAATGAGACAAGTCCCTTAAAGCCTGGCTTAATCTTACAGAAATGGATTTTTGTTTAATAAAAAAAAAAAAAAGGTAAAAAGTACTATTTCATAAATGGATATTTCGGTTCTGTTTCATTTCTGGCTTGAAAAGTCGCGCAGAATACACGGAAAACAAAATGATTCCTTTTTGGTGCAAAGTTTCAATGTTGATCTTATCACCATGGCAACCATTGACCTGGTTCTTCTGCTTAGACCATTCCTATGGTTGCTATGGTGATAGACCTGATAGAACATTCCATTGGTTCCAACGTTCCAAATGTAGCTGTTGCTCTCAGTACGTTGATATTGCCCTTGATCAAATTAAACTGACCCGTTATCTTAGAACATTAACTGATAATTGCTAAATATCATACGTTATTTGTGGGAAATAATAATATTTTTAAATAAACAGCATGAACTATACTAAATGTTAACAGAATTTTATTGACACGTTAAATTGGAAGTTCAGTTTACAGATAACATGAAAATCCTCTGGTGGAGGTCAGTGTAGGATGGTCTTGGACTCCATGGTGTAGCCAGCGAGACAAACAGGCAGATGATGCAATAATAGGCGTGGCTGAATCAAGTGGGCGGGGCCTAAATCATTTCAGTTCCAACCACAAATCAGACAAGTCGTTGGCAAAGCAGGCTCAGGAGGGCCAACCACATATCCATAAATGCGTGGTAGAGCAGCTTGTCAGCGTAACTACCAACATGTCAAGATCATGTCACAGGTGCAATCTCACCTCTCAAAGTCCCTCAAATAAATATAAAATATATTTTCTCCATTTGAGTTTTTCCACATATTACTATGGCATTTAATTCCACCATCTAAGCGTGCCGACCCTGGCATATGTTGTGTACAGTCACCTACATAGACCTCATAAACATATGCACATACCCACCTGTATACATACATATGCACCTACCCACCTGTATACATACATATGCACATATACACAAACCCACCTGTATACATACATATGCACATAAACATACACATAAACACACACACACATGTATACATACATATGCACATAAACACACACCACCTGTATACATACATATGCACGTAAACATACACATACCCACATGTATACATGCATATGCACGTAAACATATACACATACTCACCTGTATACATACATATATGCAAGTAAACATACACATACCCACATGTATACATACATATGCACATACCCATCTGTATACATACATATGCACATATACACAAACCCACCTGTATACATACATATGCACGTAAACATATAGACATACCCACCTGTATACATACATATGCACATAAACATATGCACATACCCACCTGTATACATACATATGCACCTACCCACCTGTATACATACATATGCACATATACACAAACCCAACTGTATACATACATATGCACATAAACATACACATAAACACACACACACACACACATGTATACATACATATGCACATAAACACACACCACCTGTATACATACATATGCACGTAAACATACACATACCCACATGTATACATGCATATGCACGTAAACATATACACATACCCACCTGTATGCACACATATGCACATAAACATAGACATACCCACCTGTATACATACATATGCACATATACACAAACCCACCTGTATACATACATATGCACATAAACATAAACACATGTATACATAAACATACCCACATGAATACATACATATGCACAAACATACCCAGGGCCGGCCCTACAATGGAGCCGACTGGGGCAATTGCTCCAGGCGGCACTTTTGAAGGGGCGGCACTTTAGCGTTTTTTTTTTAAGCGGAGGAGAGAGAGGGGCGCGAGTGGTTTTCGCTTACCCGCTCGGCGCTTCTCTCTCTCCTCTGCGGCGAGTCTCCCTGTTCGGTCTCGGTGCCGGTTTGTAATGCCGAGCACCGGAAGTGACGTCAATTTCCGGCGCTCAGCATTACAAGCCGGCACCGTGGCAGAGCAGGGAGACTCGCCGCATGACTGTTTAAAGTTAAGTACCTTTAAACAGGGGGGGTTAGGGTAGATAATGGCGTCGGCGAAGTTTAAAATGGTGCCCCCCCGGCGTCGGTGGGGGGGGCGGCATTTTAAACTTCGCCCCAGGCGGCATTAAGTCTTGGGCCGGCCCTGAACATACCCACCAATAAACATACATATGCACATTCACATAGATACATACATATGCATGTAAACATATACACATAACCACATGTATACATACATATGCACATAAACATATACACATAACCACATGTATACATACATATGCACATAAACATATAGACATACCCACATGTATACATACATATGCACATACCCACCTGTATGCATACATATGCACATATACACAAACCCACCTGTATACATACATATGCACATAAACACACACCGCCTGTATACATACATATGCACGTAAACATACACATACCCACATGTATACATGCATATGCACGTAAACATATACACATACCCACATGTATACATACATATGCACATATACACAAACCCACCTGTATACATACATATGCACATAAACACACACACACACACATGTATACATACATATGCACATAAACACACACCACCTGTATACATACATATGCACGTAAACATACACATACCCACATGTATACATGCATATGCACGTAAACTTATACACATACCCACCTGTATACATACATACATGCACGTAAACATACACACATGTATACATACATATGCACATAAACACACACACACCACCTGTATACATACATATGCACGTAAACATACACACCCACATGTATACATGCATATGCACGTAAACATACACATACCTACATGTATTCATACATATGCAGATACCCACCTGTATACATACATATGCACATATACACAAACCCACCTGTATACATACATATGCACATAAACACACACATGTATACATACATATGCACATAAACACACACCACCTGTATACATACATATGCACGTAAACATACACACCCACATGTATACATGCATATGCACGTAAACATAGACATACCCACCTGTATACATACATATGCACATAAACATACACACATGTATACATAAACATACCCACCTGTATACATAAATATGCACATAAACATACACACATGTATACATAAACATACCCACATGTATACATACATATGCACGTAAACATACACATACCCACATGTATACATACATATGCAGATACCCACCTGTATACATACATATGCACATATACACAAACCCACCTGTATACATACATATGCACATAAACACACACACATGTATACATACATATGCACATAAACACACACCACCTGTATACATACATATGCACGTAAACATACACATACCCACATGTATGCATACATATGCACATAAACATAGACATACCCACCTGTATACATACATATGCACATATACACAAAATCACCTGTATACATACATATGCACATAAACATACACACATGTATACATAAACATACCCACCTGTATACATAAATATGCACATAAACATACACACATGTATACATAAACATACCCACATGTATACATACATATGCACGTAAACATACACATACCCACATGTATACATGCATATGCACGTAAACATATACACATACCCACCTGTATACATACATATATGAACGTAAACATACACATACCCATCTGTATACATACATATCCACATATACACAAACCCACCTGTATACATATATATGCACATAAACATACACATACCCACCAATAAACATACATATGCACGTAAACATATACACATACCCACCTGTATGCATACATATGCACATAAACATAGACATACCCACCTGTATACATACATATGCACATATACACAAACCCACCTGTATACATACATATGCACATAAACATACACACATGTATACATAAACATACCCACATGTATACATACATATGCACAAACATACCCACCAATAAACATACATATGCACATTCACATAGATACATACATATGCACGTAAACATATACACATAACCACATGTATACATACATATGCACATAAACATATAGACATACCCACATGTATACATACATATGCACATACCCACCTGTATACATACATATGCATATACACACACCACCTGTATACATACATATGCACGTAAACATACACATACCCACATGTATACATGCATATGCACGTAATCATATACACATACCCACCTGTGTACATACATATATGCACGTAAACATACACATACCCACATGTATACATACATATGCACATATACACAAACCCACCTGTATACATACATATGCACGTAAACATATAGACATACCCACCTGTATACATACATATGCACATACCCACCTGTATACATACATATGCACATAAACATATGCACATACCCACCTGTATACATACATATGCACGTAAACATATACACATACCCACATGTATACATACATATGCACCTACCCACCTGTATACATACATATGCACATATACACAAACCCACCTGTATACATACATATGCACATAAACATACACACATGTATACATACATATGCACAGAAACACACACACATGTATACATACATATGCACATAAACACACACCACCTGTATACATACATATGCACGTAAACATACCCACATGTATACATGCATATGCACGTAAACATATACATATACCCACCTGTATACATACATATATGCACATAAACATACACATACCCACATGTATACATACATATGCACATACCCACCTGTATACATACATATGCACATATACACATATACACAAACCCACCTGTATACATACATATGCACATAAACATACACACATGTATACATACATATGCACATAAACACACACCACCTGTATACATACATATGCACGTAAACATACACACCCACATGTATACATGCATATGCACGTAAACATATACACATACCCACCCGTATACATACATATATGCACGTAAACATACACATACCCACATGTATACATACATGTGCTCATACCCACCTGTATACATACATATGCACATATACACAAACCCACCTGTATACATACATATGCACATAAACACACACACATGTATACATACATATGCACATAAACACACACCACACTTATGCACGTAAACATACACATACCCACATGTATACATGCATATGCACGCATACATGCATATGCACGTAAACATATTAGGGCTGCAACTAACGATTATTTTAATAATCGATTAGTTGGCCGATTATTTTGTCGATTAATCGATTAATCGGATAAAAAAATACATTATTTTAAATTGAAGAAAAATTGCAATAAAAAACGTACAATTTACACTTTCATCTCTTTATTGCAATGGCCTTCTTATTTTACTGACATAATAATAAAAGCTACAAGAACCCAAACACAGTGCTTCTCAAACTAGGTTTTAATACAAAGTTATTAGTAAATATTAATTCATATGTTAACTATTTTTCATATTTAGTAAAAACTGAGAAAAAAGCCTTGTTTAAATTTTTTTATTTACCAAACTGCCCCCAGTTATGCACATCTGACCCCCAGCTTGCCACTCTGCCCCCATATATGCCTGATACCTCTTATATGCCAGATTCCACTGTGCCCCCTGATATGCCACTGTGCCCCTGATATGCCTTATACTCCTTATATGCCAGTGATATGCAACTGAGCCCCCGATATACCTTTTAGCCCCAGATTTGTTTTATGCCCCCCTGATACCCCCTATATGCCACTGAGCCTCCTGATATACCTTTTACCCCCAGATATGTTTATGCCCCCCTGATATGCCTAATATCCATATGCCTTATACCCCCTATATGCCCTAAAAATTCATAATACCCCCCATACACCACTATAACTCACCCATACACCACTCTGGCTCCTCCCCCTCCCATACACCACTCTGGCTCCTCCCCCTCCCATACACCACTCTGGTTCCTCCCCTCCCATACACCACTCTGGCTCCTCCCCCTACCATACACCACTCTGGCTCCTCCCCCCTCTCATACTCCACTCTGCCTCCTCCCCCCTCCCATACACCACTCTGCCTCCTCCCCCGCCCATACATCACTTTGGCTCCTCCCCTCCCATACATCACTTTGCCTCCTCCCCCTCCCATATACCACTCTGCCTCCTCCCCTCCCATACATCACTTTGGCTCCTCCCCTCCCATACTCCACTCTGCCTCCTCCCATACACCACTCTGGCTCCTCCCCTCCCATACATCACGTTGGCTCCTCCCCCTCCCATACATCACTTTGCCTCCTCCCCCCTCCCATACTTCACTCTGCCTCCTGTGAACCTCCGTTTCTGACAAGACACCAGGGAGCCGGGTAGAGAGGCAGAGTGGCGTATGAGAGGGGGAGGAGCCCGAGTGGTGTATTGGAGGGTGGCTCCCATACACCCCTCTGACTCCTCCCCCCTCCCATACACCGCTCTGCCTCTCTACCCGGCTCCGTTACTGAAGGCACTTTCATTGCAGCTTCATAGAAGCCACAGTGTAAGTGAAAGGCAGTAACGGAGTCTGTCTGTGCGATGCAGAGAGGATGATTCTCTGTCAGCCGGTGGGGGTCTGCATCGCACAGACAGACTGCGTTACTCACCTTCACTTACACTGAGGCTTCTATGAAGCTGCAGGGAAAGTGCCTGTCAGTAGCGGTGCCGGGTAGAGAGGCAGAGTGATGTATGGGAGGGGGGAGGAGGCAGATGGGAGGGGGAGAGAGACGGAAGTGAGAGACCGGCCGACAGTGAGAGGAATCCAGGTCCCCTGCAGCGTAGCGGGGGATCTGGATTCCGGTGTTATAATCCGATCTCTGTTTGAGATCGGATTATATAAGGAGAGGAGTTTTTCAGAGCATTTGCTCTGAAAAAAACTCTTTTTATAATCAATAAAAATCGATCCGATTAATCGATGATGAAATTCGTTGACAACGATTTTCATTATCGATTATTATCGATTTTATCGATTAGTTGTTTCAGCCCTAAAACATATACACATACCCACCTGTATGCATACATATGCACATAAACATAGACATACCCACCTGTATACATACATATGCACATATACACAAACCCACCTGTATACATACATATGCACATAAACATACACACATGTATACATAAACATACCCACATGAATACATACATATGCACAAACATACCCACCAATAAACATACATATGCACAATCACATATATACATACATACACATTACCTAAAACTGGGAAAGACTCCTTACTGCACATAAACATAGACATACCCACCTGTATACATACATATGCACATATACACAAACCCACCTGTATACATACATATGCACATAAACATACACACATGTATACATAAACATACCCACATGTATACATACATATGCACAAACATACCCACCAATAAACATACATATGCACATTCACATAGATACATACATATGCACGTAAACATATACACATAACCACATGTATACATACATATGCACATAAACATATAGACATACCCACATGTATACATACATATGCACATACCCACCTGTATACATACATATGCATATACACACACCACCTGTATACATACATATGCACGTAAACATACACATACCCACATGTATACATGCATATGCACGTAATCATATACACATACCCACCTGTGTACATACATATATGCACGTAAACATACACATACCCACATGTATACATACATATGCACATATACACAAACCCACCTGTATACATACATATGCACGTAAACATATAGACATACCCACCTGTATACATACATATGCACATATCCACCTGTATACATACATATGCACATAAACATATGCACATACCCACCTGTATACATACATATGCACGTAAACATATACACATACCCACATGTATACATACATATGCACCTACCCACCTGTATACATACATATGCACATATACACAAACCCACCTGTATACATACATATGCACATAAACATACACACATGTATACATACATATGCACAGAAACACACACACATGTATACATACATATGCACATAAACACACACCACCTGTATACATACATATGCACGTAAACATACACATACCCACATGTATACATGCATATGCACGTAAACATATACACATACCCACCTGTATACATACATATATGCACATAAACATACACATACCCACATGTATACATACATATGCACATACCCACCTGTATACATACATATGCACATATACACATATACACAAACCCACCTGTATACATACATATGCACATAAACATACACACATGTATACATACATATGCACATAAACACACACCACCTGTATACATACATATGCACGTAAACATACACACCCACATGTATACATGCATATGCACGTAAACATATACACATACCCACCCGTATACATACATATATGCACGTAAACATACACATACCCACATGTATACATACATGTGCTCATACCCACCTGTATACATACATATGCACATATACACAAACCCACCTGTATACATACATATGCACATAAACACACACACATGTATACATACATATGCACATAAACACACACCACACTTATGCACGTAAACATACACATACCCACATGTATACATGCATATGCACGCATACATGCATATGCACGTAAACATATACACATACCCACCTGTATGCATACATATGCACATAAACATAGACATACCCACCTGTATACATACATATGCACATATACACAAACCCACCTGTATACATACATATGCACATAAACATACACACATGTATACATAAACATACCCACATGAATACATACATATGCACAAACATACCCACCAATAAACATACATATGCACAATCACATATATACATACATACACATTACCTAAAACTGGGAAAGACTCCTTACTGCATTAGGCTTTAAACTTTACCTCTTTTTTAGCATCTCTGGACATCTTACAAATACTTACTGCGCCCTCGCTGCCAGGAAGCTCCCATGGAAGCCGGCCTCCCCGGTGTGTTTCTGTTGGTTATAAGAGGATAAGATGGGCTCCTCCTGGACCCGTTTCCACTTGAAAAAGGCTCCGCGTGGCATCCTGTGCTTACTGGTTTTTCCTGGCATCACCACTCAGCCCTGGTAGCATCTGCTGTACTGGATTATGAAGCCCATGTAAGTGCGACATGCGTTCTCTTCACTTCTGACAGGAATCTAGAACAGCGTCCATGTCCTGCTGCGCAGCAACTAAATCAGGGGCTGTGTAAGTCCTCAGTAGCCATTCAAATCTTCAGACCCGAGAACTACTCTCTGCCGGATCCTGGTTGTAGAGGAAGCTACTAGAAACTTCCACCTCTGCTTATATACCTTCTACATGGCTGTAAACATGACCAATGAATGAGAAGGAATCAAAGCATCCCTGCATAGGCCAACCATCCTATCCCCCTTTTCTCATTGGTCCAAGAAGGCCCAATCCTGGGAAGTAGAAATACACAGAAATACATCAGTCACTCAGGCTTTATAACTGAAATAAACTTTAAAACATCATTAAATTCAAAGTGCTATAAAGTTAACCATGCTTAAAAAAATGACATATTACCATATTTGCTCGATTATAAGATGACCCCCCCAAAATCTGAATATTAGTTTAGGAAAAAAGAAAAAGGCTGAATGTAAGATGACCCTGTAGGAAAAAAGTGTTCCTAGTAAATGTTAATTCATGTAAACTATTTTTTTTAATAAAATCTATGATTGAGAAAAAATGTTTGTTTTTATTTCCTTTTATTTTTCAACCCGCCCCGTTATGCACATCTGTACCCAGGCTTCCCACTCCTATATGTCACTGTGCCCCATGATATGCCTTTTAGCCCTCTATATGCAACATAACATACACACATACCCACCTGTATACATACGCACATAAACAGACATACCCACCTGTATACATACATATGCAGATAAACATATGCACATACCCACCTGTATACATACATATGCACATAAACATATAGACATACCCACCTGTATACATACGCACATAAACAGACAAACCCACCCGTATACATACATATGCAGATAAACATATGCACATACCCACCTGTATATATATACATATGCACATACCCACCTGTATACATACATATGCACATAAACATATAGACATACCCACCTGTATACATATGTACATAAAACATATACCCACTTGTATACATACGTAAGCATATAAACATACCCACCTGTATACATACATCTGCACATACACATATATACATACATACACATGACCTAAAACTGGGAAAGACCCCTTACTGCATTATTCTTTAAACTTTACCCCTTTTTTAGCATCTCTGGACATCTTACAAATACTTACTGCGCCCTCGCTGCCAGGAAGCTCCCATGGAAGCCGGCCTCCCCGGTGTGTTTCTGTTGGTTATAAGAGGATAAGATGGGCTCCTCCTGGACCCGTTTCCACTTGAAGAAGGCTCCGCGTGGCATCCTGTGCTTACTGGTTTTTCCTGGCATCACCACTCAGCCCTGGTAGCATCTGCTGTACCGGATCATGAAGCCCATGTAAGTTCGACATGCGTTCTCTTCACTTCTGACAGGAATCCAGAACAGCGTCCATGTCCTGCTGCGCAGCAACTAAATCAGGGGCTGTGTAAGTCCTCAGTAGCCATTCAAATCTTCAGACCCGAGAACTACTCTCTGCCGGATCCTGGTTGTAGAGGAAGCTACTAGAAACTTCCACCTCTGCTTATATACCTTCTACATGGCTGTAAACATGACCAATGAATGAGAAGGAATCAAAGCATCCCTGCATAGGCCAACCATCATATCCCCCTTTTCTCATTGGTCCAAGAAGGCCCAATCCTGGGAAGCAGTCTATTATCTGATGTGTAGAAATACATCAGTCACTCAGGCTTTATAACTGAAATAAACTTTAAAACATCATTAAATTCAAAGTGCTATAAAGTTAACCATGCTTAAAAAAATGACATATTGCCGTATTTGCTCGATTATAAGATGACCCCCCAAAATCTGAATATTAGTTTAGGAAAAAAAGAAAAAGCCTGAATGTAAGACGACCCTGTAGGAAAAAAGTTTTCCTAGTAAATGTTAATTCATGTAAACTATGTAAACCTTTTTTTTTTCAATAAAATCTATGTTTGAGAAAAATATTTTTTTTGTTTTTATTTCCTTTTATTTTCCAACCTGCCCTCCAGTTATGAACATCTGCCCCCAGGCTTGCCACTCCTATATGGCAATGTGGCCCATGATATGCCTTTTAAGCCTCCAAATGCCACTGTGCCCCATGATATGCCTTTTAACCCTCTATATGCTACTGTGCCCCATGAAATGCCTTTTGACCCCTTATGTGCCACTCTTCCTCCAGAAATGCCTTATATGCCTTAAGTGAATTTCAATTGATCTGGGTTTGTGTGTTGATCTATACCTGCTATCGGCAGCAGGGTCTAATATATATATAGGCAGCAGGGGCTAGTAAATGGGTTTTAGATATTTGGACAGGGGCGCAATTTCAGTGCTTGCCATAGGTGCTATTTTCAGTAGATACGCCTCTGTATACACATCACACCTCCCGCCCACCCTGCTTACCTCTCCAGCAGCTTTCTCTCAAGCTGTTCACACACCATGCAAGCAGCCTCAGGATCACGTGACCCCGATAAAAGTAGGTAAGAGTTCCATGTTAACACCAGTGCACACCCTTTCCTTCCTCCCCAATGATACAGTGAGGGGATGTGTATATACGGCTCCTGAATATAAGACAAGCCCAACGACTGAGTGTTTGCAGATGGCCGGACGGCTCTCAGAGACAGGGAAGAAAATTTCATATACACTCCCCTGTCATATGTATAAAATAAAACTAGAGGCTCAGAAATAATGCAATAAGTTTTTTTTCTTTTCGTTACAGAGAAGGTGATAGAAAAATGGAACTGCCTCCCAGCAGGAGTGGTAGTGGCAAATACAGTGAGAGAATGTAATACGCTTCTGCTGGCAGGCTGTTCCACTTATCTACCACCCGATTTCTCATTAGAGGTTATACCTGCGAGGGGATGTAAACATGCAGGGGACGGGGATACGGGGCCCCGAATCTGACTGATTCATGTCACATGTTACAGCAAGAATAATGGGCGACTAGCCGGGGGCCGAATGGCTCCGATGTGCCATTAAATTCTGTTTGTACGACGAGTCGCTCCGTGAGTCCTGCTGGATTCCAGCTTCTTATTGAAACCGAGAATTTCCCGGCAGATCAGCCCCGTTCCCATGTCTACTCACCCGTTATTGCTGCTGTAACCACTCCAACATTAACCAGATTCGGGGCCCCGTATCCCCGTCCCCTACATCCCCTCACTGTATAACCTCTACAACTTCTGCTGGGAGGCTGTTCCACTTATCACCCTCTCAATAAAGTAAAACTTCTTGCATAACTTCGGAGTCTCTTCTTTTAGAAGGCTATTATTTATACATATGACAGGGCAGTGTGTATGCATTATGCTGGGGGTGGAAGATTTTCAACTTGCTGATATTACTCTGGATTATGAACGGCCGTCTCAAGCGAGCTTCTCCTGCAAAGAGAACCCCACAGGCCCTGCATAATGCGTAGTTTAATCGGTGTGACTGAGTAAGAAATCTTCCCGTTATCTGTGGATTGTTCGGCGACACCGGAGGTTCCGGGAAAGGAGAGCCTTTCACTTCCCTGACTCCGCTATGCATCGTACGGGCCGGCGCTGGCAGGAAGAGCTCACCGGGGCCGGCCCTTCATAATGCTTGGAGTGATGGGATTGGGGGCTCAACTCTCCTGTAAACCTCTGCGGACAGATTGCTTGAGCGTTGCTCCTGATTTTACTATACATTGTGCAGGGCCCGCTCAGTTCCATTTTCAGGGGAAGCTCACAGGGGCGAGCGCTTCATAATACATCGTAACGTAAAGAAATGTCCAAAACCTTCCTTGTGGGGTGTATTCACTAAAGCTGTTTGTTAACCCCTGATGTCACTCTGTATTCTGAAGGGCAGGCATCAGGGGATTGAAGTGTAAGCTTCTGTGCTCGCAAATACACCCCCTATGTACAGAATGAGATGAGGACGTTATCCCGCAGGAAGCTCCTAAACCTGTATAAATCATATCTGTGCATTAAGCCTGGGCTATTAGCGCGAGAGGCTGAGAGGCTCCGATGTGTTTCTGCGTCACGATATTTCTTTGTATTCTGTGCCGGTGATCGGGAAATATGGAATAACCATAAACCGTACCGGGCCCTCCCTGTGCCGGGGGGCTGTGATCCGCCGGGCGTCTGGCCCTCCCTGTGCCGGGGGCTGTGACCCGCCGGGCGTTTGGGTGATGCAGGATTGCAGGTCCCGGCGATGTCACAAATCTGCTTATCCAGTGAAGTCTGTCCCTCTATGGACTTTCACTTGTCTGTGTGTCCAGCGGGGTTATTAAGACCGAGCTGTTCTATTGTTTAGCGCAGGCTGTGTAAGGAGTCGGATAGAACGGCTCAGGATCCGAGTCGTGGCGCTGTTGGGAATCTCGTTTCATGCGATTTAATGAAATGTGAGAATTTACTCCGTTCTGCAGAAAACGGAAAGAATGGTTTCTCGTCTCTGCGTTTTTTCTGGGGATTTCCTCGTTAATACAGAATATTTTCGGGAGAAGCAGCGTATTTCTAGAATCACTCGGCACGTTAGTGTCTCGGCGGATGGACACACAGAAGGCTGCTTCTTCACCGCGTTTAGAAGGTAAATGCCGTTTAAAACCCTTTCATGCAGAGCCGTTTCCCCTCGGCGTCCGTACAGGGCGATACGCAGTAAGTATTCGAGACTTTACGGACATTTGGAGGAAAGTCGGCAGGTACACACACTCCTTGGTGTCGCCTTATTCTAGTCCTGGCCCTTCCCGTCGGTGCGCCAGCGGCCACACGGGAAGCTTGAGCACGGTTTAGGCAGAGGCTTCCTTTGGTTTAATGAACTTCAGAAAGCTGCGGCTGACAAACATCGCTTTTGATCTGTCTGCAGAAGAACCTTATCTGCTGCCCCAGTTTATTAAACCCCCGGGGGGGCGCCCTCTCATTTAACCCCTCGAAGAACGGCAGAACCTGAACTCCTAAACCCAACTTCCTCGGCTTGGATCGTCGGGTCCGTTGGAAAGAAATGAAGAGCCCTGCCGCCTAAATAGCGCGGGGCGGCATGTAGTTGTGGGGATAGGAGGTTGGGTTCATCTAGAGGTCAGCTATTGATTTAATAGGCAGGGTCAAAAGTTCAGGTCAGAAGTTAGAAAAAAAAATAAAAAAAAAATAGCCTGGGTGATGTAACTTGGAAATTGCTGGATGTGCGCGTGCCGCTTAGTGATTCGCCGCCTTTGCCTCGCGGGCACCTTTGGTGCCCCGCGAGACGCCTCGCGCTGCGCTAAAAGGCGCGAATTCGCGCTATAAATAGGAGCTGTGGGAGCGCTAGCAGTCATGCCACAAGGCGAACTGCTAAGCTGTGAATACTTACCTGTAAAGGCTGGTATTTCGGTGGTGCAGGAGAGCCGCGGGCGAAGATGGAACTTCTTCTTGAAAAGCTCCGGGAGAAGGCATTGGCGAAGGGAGGAGAAGCGTGGCTGCAGAGCTGTATCGGCGCCCATCTGGATGAAGACTTCAATCAAGACTGGCCGGGGAGTGAGCAGGAGATCGTCACGGAGGCGGAGTTTGAGAATGCTGCAACTCCGTTGGCGGTCCAGTCTGCGTTTGAGGAGTCATTCAGGGACTTTGCCGGATCATCGCGGGATTTGACCGCGTCATCACGAGATTTGGCGGTGTCATCGCGGGATTTTGCCGGCTTGTCGCGAGAGGTGGCCGGTACATCGCGAGAGGTGGCCGGTACCTCAAGAGAAGTAGCCGGTTCGTCGAGGGAAGTGTCCGGAGCAGCGCAATTTTCGCCAGGAGCGGCGAGGCGTTCTTCCAGAAGAAAATGCATGAAGTCTGCAGAGGATGAAGAACAAGGGAGCCGTGGTAAGAAGCCGGTTCCCAGTAAAAAGCGGCCCCTGCCTCGTTCTCCAAGTAGTGGAGGTATAGGGGTGAAGCAGCAGATGCTCCAGAGGAAAAAAGAAGAGGAAGGAGGCTGCCAGGACCGTTATGGGCATCGCAGGATGGCAGCACCGGGGTCTGGACAGCAGCAAGGAGTGCAGAATATGGACGAACAGGAGAGAGGCAGAGCTGGGGCTAGCAGGGGTGAGTACATTGATGGGAATTTTAATAAATTGAATGAGCTAGTGGGTTCTTTAGTGGGTTGTTTAAAGGAATTGCAGGGTGCTAGTCCAGCTCAGGCTTGGGATAAGTCGGTTAATATGCAGAAGAGGAATGTGATAAATGAAGCATGTATGAAAGAATCTATGTCATGTGAAATTTCGGCTTTGGGTTTTCATTTGAGTAGTACCGTAAAAGAAAAGATTTGGGGCAATGAGTATGTTGATATACTGTCTTTATTGCCCGCTTCAAAAGAATTTCTGTCTAAGCATGATAAAGAGGATGACAGGCGTAGACCGGTGGCTAGGTCTTTCAATAATTGGTTGCAAGCGTTCTGCATTTATGCCAGTGTTTATTGCGAAAAGCATAGCGATAAGAGTTCTGGTTTGTTTCATCACTTGGAGTCAGTTTTAGAAGCTTACAAGAATTTCGGTGGATTGGCCTGGTTCAATTATGATGAGGTGTTTAGGCAAAAGTTATCCATGCACAAAAATTTAGATTGGGGTATGAAGGATGTGGGTACGTGGATCAGTACTATGCTGCCTCAGAGAACGACAGTGCCTGTAAGGTCTCAGAATGTTTTAAGTCAGCAGCTGGTGAAAGGAGTGTGTTGGGCATTTAATGACGCACAGTGTAAATGGCCCAATTCGTGTAAATTCAAACAAGAGTGCACAATTTGTGCGGGTAATCACCCGGCAATACGGTGTTTTCGAAGGAACCAGGCAAAGGATCAGGTTCAGAAAGGCGGAGACGCCAGTGAAGTGGCAAAGAGTGCTCCCCTTTTTAGATCAGTACCCAAGCAGGCAGAAGGCTGAGTTGTTGAGGCTAGGTTTTTCAGAGGGTTTTAAGGTGCCAGTTTTTGAAGGTGAGAAATGTGTGTTTGTTAGGAATTTGAAGATTCTGGAGGATAATAGGGAGGTAGCTAAGGAGAAGATTCAGAAAGAGTTAAGTTTGGGTAGGTTTGAGGGTCCATTTGCTGAGCCACCATTCGTTAACTTTAGGTTATCTCCTTTAGGTCTGGTGCCCAAAAAGGAGGCAGGTGCATTTAGGCTTATTCATCACCTGTCTTATCCTAAGGGTAATTCGCTAAATGATGAGGTTAAGAAATTCGAGTATCCGGTGCATTATACTTCGTTTGAGGATGCTTTGAAATTGGTTAGAGTTTTGGGGAGAGGGGCTCTGTTGGCCAAGGTGGATATAGAGGCAGCGTTTAGGCTCTTACCTATTCACCCGGAGTGTTTTTGTTCGTTAGGTTTTCAATTTGAGGGGAAGTTTTATTTTGACAAATGTTTGCCTATGGGCTCTGCGGTTTCTTGTTATTATTTTGAAGCGTTTTCATCATTTTTAGAATGGGTGGTAGTTCAGGTTTCTGGTTTGTTTCAGGTTATCCATTATCTTGATGATTGTTTATTTATGGGGAAGGCAGGTAGTGCAGATTGTTTGGGGTTACTTAGTTCGTTTATGGTTATTTCAGAATATTTTGGTGTTCCGCTAGCAGCGGAGAAAACGGTTTATCCGACAACTAAGTTGCAATTTCTGGGAATAGAAATTGATACTGTTAAAATGATTTTTAGGCTGCCGGATGATAAGATTAGGAAGTTGAAAGGGAAGATTCGTTTGGTTTTGGGGTTAAGAAAAGTTACAGTTAATTGTTTTCAGTCTTTGTTAGGGTTGTTAAATTTTGCTTCGAGGGTAATTCCAATGGGAAGGGTGATTTCAAGGCTGATTGGTAGAGGGATTGCAGGTAGGAAAGAGCTTTATCATAGAGTGAGAGTGTCGAAGCAGATTAAAGAAGATTTGTTTGTTTGGAGCTTATTTTTGGATAAATTTAATGGTGCTGCGGTTTGGCAGGAGGATTTTATCAGTAGTGATGAATGGCAGTTTTTTACAGATGCGGCAGGTGCCACAGGATTTGGTATTTACTGGCAGGGTAGGTGGGCAGTTGACAGATGGCCGCATAAGTGGATAAAAGCTGGTTGGACCAAGAATATGTTGTTGCTTGAGTTATTTCCAGTGGTTGTGGCGCTGGAATGTTGGGGCGAATTATGGATGAATAAGAGGTTGCTACTGAATTGCGATAACATGGGGGTGGTATGGGTTATTAATACGTTGAAAGCAAAATCGTTGCCGGTTATAAGTGTTTTGAGGCGTTTGGTTTATTTATGTTTAATTTATAATATATGGTTAAAGGCAAGGCATGTGGCTGGGAAAAAGAATGTGTTGGCTGATGCCCTTTCACGTTTTGATTTCAAGAGCTTTCGTCGGTTGGCGCCGCAAGCGGAGGAAGAAGGGGTGATTGTTCTGGACAGTGTTTGGGAAATAAATTCTCCCAGATAAGTTCCTTTATTTCGCAATCTTTGTCTAAAGGGACTTGGAGAGCTTATACGAAAGCATGGAAATGTTGGTGTAATTTTGTGACTAGTAAGGGAGTAGATGAGTTTGATGATAGGCAGGATTTAGCGCTGGGTTTTGTTATGATGTTAATTAATAATGGGTGTTCTAGGGCTTTGATAGAGAGGCATTTGTTAGGTATTTCTTTTTTCTTTAAATTAGCGGGTAAGCGATCTGCTTTTAAGGAGTTTTTGATAAAACAAGTTTTAAAAGGTTATGGTAAGGTTAACAGATGTGTAGATACTAGGAAACCAATTTCGTTTGAAATTTTGGGTAAATTGGTTAGCATATTAAACGAAGTTTGTTGGAATGACTTTGAGAGGCGTTTGTTTAGGACGGCCTTTATAATAGCATTCTTTGGAGCGTTTCGCGTTAGCAAATTAGTAGCGGTTAACAAGAAAGGAGGTTCGGGTTTAAAGAAAGTGGATGTAATTTGTGGTGAAAAGTTGAGGATGTTTTTACGTTCCTCTAAAACCGATAAATTGGGTAAAGGTTGTTGGATAGAGTTATCTAGAATGGATTCCCAGATGTGCCCGGTGCTGAATGCGGAGTTATTTAATGCCATCAGGCCGGAAGGTGGGGAGAATTGGCTGGTGCATAGTTCAGGTACTCCATTGACCATTTTCCAATTTCGAAGTGTACTTAAAAAATCTTTTGCAGCGCTGGGTTTGAGTGATTATGATTACTCCTCGCATTCATTCAGGATTGGGGCAGCGACTGAAGCTGCAATGTTGGGGCTGGACAAGTCTATTATTAAGCGGATTGGGAGATGGGAGTCGAATCGTTTTTTGGGTTATATTAGACCTAATTTGTTATAAGGTTGCTAACATTGTTTTCTTGCAGGTCAACATCCAGCTATAGTATGGATAGTTGGGCATTCCTTTGTGTATTGGGCCCAGAACAGAGCGACACGGAGGAGCTACGGGGAAAATCTGGGCTTTGATAGTAAAAAAGTTCAGTTATTTTGGATTGGTATAAGGGGTTTGAATATTTGTCAAATGGAAGCCATATTATTGGATTATGTTAATATGTTGCCGTTACCAGATGTTATAGTTATACACTGTGGGGGGAATGATTTGGGGAAAACAAAATCAGTTGAATTACTGTTGCTGTTTAAAGAGTTAATTTTAAATGTTAGACGTGTTTTTAAGGATTCAATATTGGTCTGGTCTGAAATTATTCCCAGATTAATCTGGACTTCTAGACCCGAGTTTAAAGCTTTGGAGAGAGTGAGGAGGAAATTGAACAGGTCTATGGAGAAGTTTATGTTGATGGAAGGTTTTATCAGTTTTAGGCATATGGAATTGGAAGGAGGTTGTTCGGGGTTATACAGAAAGGATGGTGTGCACCTATCTGATATAGGGTGTGATATTTTTAATGTTAATTTGCAAAGTATGGTGGAACAGGCCGTGTCTTTTATGGGGTAGGGCCACAAATGTAATTATCCATTTGTGGCTGGTGGATGGACTGGTGTAATGGTGTATGCCGTCTGGCTTTTAGGGCGGATGGCTTGGTTATATATGTGTATATATATATTTATGGTTTAAGTTATTGGAGGTGAGACTCTGGGTTTGGGCCAAGACTTTCTTTAAAGTTTGTGATGTTTGTTATAAGCTAAATAAAAGTACACGGCCTGTTTATTCCAATTCGAGTATGGTGTTTTTATTTCAAGTTTACAGTACAAGGATACATTGTTGGTTACAATATCCCTTACAACTACATGTTTCCAAAAACTCGAATAGAATAGAATATTCGACTCGAGCCGGAAGATAACTGCAGCCTGCGTCCATCCCGTAATCTGCTCAGCAAACAACCGCTTACAGGGCGGACGCCGGCTGCAGTTATCTTCCGGCTCGAGTCGAATATTCTATTCTATTCGAGTTTTTGGAAACATTTCTTTCCAACGGACCCGACGATCCAATCCGAGGAAGTTGGGTTTAGGTGTACAGGTATCTTCCACACGTTATATCTGATGCATATCGTTTATATCCAGGTTTGTCTAATTCCAGGCCCCGAGGGCCATTACTAGACCAGGATACTGAACGCACACGTGATGTAATATGTTAAGAGCTGCCAGTGCCCGTCCTGGATATCCAGAAAGCCTGGCCTGTTTGTGGCCCCCGGGGCCTGGAGTTTGAGCCCCCCCCATCTCTAGTAAATGCCAGTCTGATCTCCGCTGTCTCCTGTCTGTAGATCCCAGCTCTTCTCTTCTTCATCTCTTCTCCCCTGCGAGGGACTCTATTTCTTGAAGCTCGTGATGTTCGGCCTCCGCCTGCGTGCCAAGGTGCCGCGCGTCAACTGGGACCCAGCGGTGAGTTTCATAAATCTCTCTGCACTCTGCTTTTACTGTAACGTGCTGTTTGGTGCGTTTCGGGTTAATGTAATCACTGATGTCTCCTATTCTGTGCAGCTCTGTAAACCAACATTTATCACGAGCCGTAATGTATGAACTCCGGCAGAAAATGCACCAAGAAGGGAGTCGTTGCCTGATTCGGGGGCTTGTTGCTCACGTTGCCGACTGCGTGTGAACCTGGCCTGCGCAAAACATTATCCTGCAGCCTCCTGAGTAGAGAGGAAAGGGAACTTTTCGAGGCTTCCCTGTACAATGACGTGGCGTTGGCTTGAGTCTGACTGCTGACTGCTTCCTGCTTAACTCCGGCGACTGCTTGGGGCCCCTCGACAGAAGAGACCTGAACAGGTAAGAGACGCGTTCCTTTTAACAGTCACTATTTTACATCTAATAAAAATGAATACAAGCAATAACGCGATCTGAGGATGTGGCATTTATTATGACTAAAGACGAGTTCCCCGCACCGCATTTGCTCTGAAAAAAACATTGTCTTATAATCGAGCAAATACGGTATATTCATGCCCCTCGTGAAAATGCATATTCCTGCATCTGTACACAAAAGAAAGTTTCCCAATTCCTACTCTGCAGACCCCGTGTTGTTGAACCCTCTGGAGCTTCCCAGACAAAATATCTTCCTAGCAGAAATGTGTCATGTGACAAAAACGCCGGTGCCGACAGCTTCTTACCAAACCAGACAAACATTAGGTGGTTGCTTGCATTTTGTGCCGCTCTTGGGTCGCGGCGTGTGTGTGCGGGTTTGTGGTGCCCTTGGGTCGCGGGGTTTGTGGCGGTTTGTTGCATTTTCAGTGAAAGCAACATTCGCTTCACACTCTAGAGAATAATGTTGTTTCTTCACATTTTCGCCTCCCGCGGGCGCTTCGATTATCCAAACCGTCTTGCTCCTATTTACAAAATGTAATTTAAAACCAGAAACTGCAGCTGTCGGCAGCTTAATAACACTTTACAGACTTCTGGGCTGGATATTCAGTCCATAAAACATTGTTCAGATTGTAAAAGTCGTCACTTCTGTTTTGAAATGGGAAGGAATACAGTAAATAGAGCCGGAGAGACTCGATGTCTGATACCTTTTAGTGGCCAACATGTCTATTAATTACATCGTTAGGGTTAATTTAGGGGCAGTTATGGTTGATGGGGTCTTTAGGGCTAATTTAGGGGCAGTTATGACTGATGGGGTATTACGGGTTAATTTAGGGGCAGTTATGGTTAATGGGGCATTGGGGTTAATTTAGGGGCAGTTATGGTTTATGGGGTATTTAGGGTTAATGTAGGGGCAGTTGTGGTTGATTGAGTCTTTAGGGTTCATTTAGGAACATTTATGGTTAATGGGGTGTTTAGGGTTAATCTGGAGGCAGTTGTGGTTGATGGGGTCTTTAGGGTTAATATAGGGGCTGTTATGGTTAGTAGGGTATTTAGGGTTAATTTAGGGGCAGTTATGGTTAATGAGGTCTTTATTAAATAAAATTAACCCTCAGTCCTCAGCATTAAATTAACCCTAAAGACCCCATTAACCATAACTGCCCCTAAATTAGCCCTAAACACCCCTATCAACCATAACTGCCCCTAAATTAACCCTAAACACCCCATTAACCATAACTGCCTTTAAATTAACCCAAGTGAGGTCTCAACGGTGCTCAGTACAACGGCATGAGCACCTCTCTCTGTCTACTGCTGACACCTGGCTATACAACCAAGCTTCACGAAAAAAAAGCGTTCTTTAAAAAAAAAAGAAAAATAGACAGGTTGGGGCTTTAAATTTAAATTTTTGCAATTTATCTAAATTAAGAGTTGTGTCAAAGAACCAATATACTTCATTTTTACAGTCACCTTGGATAAACATTATGTTTCTTGTTTTCTGCAAAATTATTATATAGTGAGAACTGTTTTTCACAATTTTTAAATGTATCCACTTAAATTATCTAGGTGTTAAAATATATTTCTTTTCTGTAATGTTATAATTTATTACAATAAGCCCATGTTCGCTTGGTATACAAATTGCTTTAATTCCACTTCTTCTGTATTGATATTAACTTAATGTTCATTCTATGTTTGCATTCCATATCAACAACTTTGTCAATGATGAAGCGTTCATCAAACATCTTTCTATACGTTACCCATGAAGCAAAGTTATTAATATCAGTTTTAACATATAAGTACCATATGCATGGCTTTCAGTACACTTCACAAAAAAAAAAGATTGGTATTTATTTGCTCAAACCTCATTAATTTAGTCAGTTTCAATCATTTTGATTAATATGACTGTAAAACAGAGATCCAAAAATGCTGGCCCGTTTGGGATCTTTGGTGCCGGTAGATCCGGGGCCCTGTTCTGTCAGCATATTGCTCATGAAAACACTATATTTTACTATCAAAAACAGTAAGGGAACTTCGATATTTCAAAAACACATTTGAAATGTAAAAAAAAAAACAAAGATGGCCGCCCTAATCCCGCATGCCAAGTCGCACGGCCGTGGGCATGAGGTCATCGTATTCTGACAGCCTATATATATGGGGCAAATGGCAGTTATTAGCTATCAGTTCTTGATTTCCAGTGGTGTATACTATTGGTACGAGAACAGCGTTTTATTTGGAGAAATGCCATTCCTAGCGGCTTGGAAACGTAGACGACAGGATGAAGACCCGAAGAACCCTGAACCACCGGGAAAAGAGGAGGGAGAGAGGACCGAAGATCTACCCCGGGACGACCAGCAAAAACGGAAGAAACACAGCTCCCAAGGAAGCGAGACGGACCGCGGAAGAAAGAAGAGGAAGAAGAGCCCTGCAGGAGAGCCCAGCGGATCAGATGATGGACCCAGGAAGCCCCTCAGCCTCACAGACTTCACCTTCTATTCTGAGTTGGGAAGAGGTGGATTTGGCAAAGTAAGTAACGTGTTTATTTTATCTAGGGGTACAGAAAGAGTTTTTAGGGGAAATATGGAACAAGAAACCACATAAAACATGCCTTTGTCTTACTTACTGGGATCATTCTAGGTAGGGAAAACAGTGACACTTTAATCCAATAAATCAGTTTGAACACAGCCCATATTATAGACGGTACGGCCTCCAAAAGCTGTTTATTTTCACTCATTCCAAACACACAAGCTTTACACTTAAGGCTGGGAGACGATATCCTCGCGTTTGGATTGGAGAGCAGCAAAGGTAGAGCTTGATACATTGTATCCGGTGTCTATCATACAGGAGAAGCACACTGAGCAGTTACTGGACACTCCACGTGGTGGCGGCGGCAGTTAGGCAGGTTGGAGATACTGATTGGCTCATGCAGCTGTCACTCACGTCATACATCATTCATTCATTAATATGAAACGATCTTAACTTTATCTTTGTAACTAAATGGAACGGTAATGAGTGAAATGTTCAGTATATACCAGAGACTGCCAGGCCTACTGAGTGTCCATATTGCCAGATTAAGGAAAAGTGGATGTGCAAGCGCATTGGTGTCATTTATACATCAGGATGTGCCGGGTATTAAGATAAAATGATGTTTATTTCCGCTATAATAAAAGACGCAGAAAATGTGCATGTGTTGTTTTTTTTAAAAGCTAAAGGGGTATCCTGAAGTTATAATGTGAAGGGTGAGGGGATTCCATGTAAAGTCAGGAAATTTTACTTTACCAAGAGGGTGGTAGATAAATGGCCTCTCAGCAGAAGTGGTAATACATGGTATAGGCAGATGGTTCCTGAATCTAAGGCAAGACCAAGGACTGATTAAGCTGTGAGTCTGTACACTAGATGGGCCGGATGGGTCTGCTGGTAGATTCTATGTTTCTATGAATCAGGTAATTTTATCATAGTAACAGATTTAAATGAAAATGCTTAAAGGACTAAAATCAATGCTCTTGGGTCGGCTTTCTACACAAAACTGCAAATGGAATAATTAGGTAAACTACGTCTGAGATAAAATGAGATGTCGATGTTAAAAAGGCATCTGGAGCCTATATTATTCTGTTCATTAAAAGCTGGTCTCAGGTTGTCTTTGCAGATTAAGACATTGAACCTTTTGGGCTGGGTTAAGTATTCTACGACTAGTTTTAAAATTAGATTTACGCATCTATATTGTAGTGGATGGAATGAGTGGTAGATAGGTGGAATAGCCTCCCAGAACAAGTGGTAGAGGACAAAACAGTGACATAATTTAAACATACATGGAATAGGCATATGGCTCCTGAATATAAAGTAAGACCAAGGACTGATTACGGTTTGAGTCTTTACATTAGGACGTTGGATGGGCTGAATGGATCTGATCTCCCATCAAACTGCACCTTTCTATGTTGATAATGAGCTTCACATTTCACACATCAATTATAACTGTGTCACCCAGGGCCGGCCTTTGGGGTGTGCGACCTGTGCGACCGCACAGGGCGCCACACTCCAGGGGGCGCCGCCGCCGCTGCCGCCGCCACCGGGTCCGCCGCCGCCGCTGCCGCCGCCACGGGGTCCTCCGCCGCCGCGGGGTCCTCCTCCGCTGCCGCCGCCGCCGCGGGGTCCTCCTCCTCCTCCGCCGCCCCCTCCGCCGCCCCCTCTGCACCTAAATGAAAACGTTGTTTTTTTTGTTGTTGGTTTTTTTAACTTTATTTAACATGGAGGATGTTAAATAAAGTTAAAAAAACCAACAAAAAAAAAAACGTTTTCATTTAAGTGCAGAGGGGGCGGCGGAGGAGGAGGACCCCGCGGCGGCGGCAGCGGAGGAGGACCCCGCGGCGGCGGCGGAGGACCCCGTGGCGGCGGGGGAGGACCCGGCGGCGGCAGCGGCGGCGCCCCCTGGAGTGTGGCGCCCTGTGCGGTTTGAAGGGGCAGAGGGGGGGTAGTTTGAAGGGGCAGAGGGGGGGTAGTTTGAAGGGGCAGAGGGGGGGGTAGTTTGAAGGGGCAGAGGGGGGGGTAGTGAGGGGGGGCGCCAGAGGAGTAGTTCGCACAGGGCGCCGGAACACCTAAGGCCGGCTCTGGTGTCACCCCTTCCTGGTTATCTCAGGTCATGCTCGCGTCATGGAGGAGCAGTAAACATCCGGTGGCTGTTAAGATCATCAAACGCAGCTCATCGTGGAAAGAAGGCATCATGCGGGAAAGACGAGTCTTGGAGCTGGCAGCAGAAAGCCCATTCCTCTGCCACGGCTTTGGTGCTTTTCACACAGAGGTACGGAATTGTCTGTTGCTCTGCAGCCTATTCCCGTCCTTTCACCTTCTACCATGCGCCATTTCTACAGAAGATCTGCATGTGTCACTGTACTATTAGTCTCTGCATGACTGTAACTGTTTTTGCTCTATGTTCAAAATAAGCACCGCGTCTTTCTCGTCATGGAGAACGTGAGCGGAGGCAGCCTGTCAAACCACCTGAGGAGGAACGGCCGGATGGGAACCAGTGCTGCAGTGTGAGCAACAGAGTAGACATAAAGCCAATGATCATTTCCATGCTGTCTAAATGGCTCCTCTAGCTTTAATCCCAATGCAGTGAAATCAGAGTCTCCATCGCTGTAAATAACCCTTTGCTAATATTTAGAAACTACTCACTAAACTGTTTGTGTCCTTCTGGCAGGTTCTACGCTGCAGAGATCACCTGCGGTCTTCAGTTTCTACACAGCCATGGAATAGTTCATCGGTTAAAAAAAATATTTCTGCTCTCAACTGTCCATTCTCTTGCTCTTTTGTTGAGTCTTATGTCTTCCATCACCCCAAGTTCCCTTCATCTCACCATTTATTCCATTTCAAAATCTTTCAGAATTCTTAAGAGGAAAATGAACATCTTCTTTCTCTGAATCATTTAGGGACCTGAAGCCAGCGAACGTGTTGATGACCAGCGAGGGACACCTGAAGATCTGCGATTTCGGCCTCGTTGTGGAGAAGATCATCGGCGCAGCCAAAACCAAAGGCGTAGTTGGGACCAGAAAATATATGGCCCCCGAGGTGAGAATTTATTAATTAGATTAATGCTATAGTTAATCTAAACCTTAATTACTTTACAATGCATTACCTATCTACATTTTACACATATTGAACTTGTTTTGCAGGTTTTTCAGAAGAAGAAATATGGCGCCTCCGCAGACTGGTGGTCGTTTGGAGTCACTCTGTACCAGATGCTGGTGGGAAGGGTCCCAGTTCCATCATCACAGCCCAAGAGGGAGTACCGGGACTGCACCGTTCACAATGACTTCCCGTACCCAAGCTGGCTGCTAGCAGATCAGAAAGACATCCTCATGAAGGTGAGTGGATCACAAATGTCCTGATAAGGTGTGTGGCTATACAGGAACTTTTATAGACAATAAGGGACTGTAGTGCAGCAGATTCTGGAATGGGCAAAATATGGTTACTAAACTCAACAAAAACTTGGCTAAATACGTCAGGAAATTGGAATACAAAAACCATTTTTTATTTTTCTTTTGCTTTCTCAGCTTCTGCTTAAAGATCCAGAATGCCGGCTTGGGACGAATGGTGATATAAGAGTGCATCCTTTCTTCGGCATCTTGAACTGGGACCATTTGGAACAACGCAAACTCTGGCCCCCATACCTGCCTCTGGTGGTACGTGTAGCCATTACAAAATGCTTTAGATCCACTAAGTTCTAATATCACAACTTATTGCTCTTCAACATTAAAAAGTACTTAATAATGGTATAAGAACACATCCCGTCCACAAACAGAACCCCCACACACATGTAAATTTACTGTATATGATTTCTTCTTCCGAGCCTTTGATACATTTCCTTCCACCAATTAATCATTGCTAAGGAGCCCATCTAATGACAACTGACGAGCGCTTTGTTATTACATACCTGCCGCCATAGTATACATTATGATGTGTTTTTGAAATCAAGGAACTTTTCGCTTTTTTCTTGCAGGACCCAACTGGAGATCTTCACCTCAGTTCCCAGGATATATCCTTTTCATTTGTAGAGGGGGCTAATTGTAACAAAAACAAAAAAAGTTGGGATTTGCCAGACCTGTCTTTTGTTAGCCCCAAATGGAGGGAATAAACATCCCTCCTTGTATCCAACATCTCAGATGGGAACAAATTCTCTTTTATTCAGGATTCAGCTTGAAGATCTTGCCTGAAAAGTCTCCTGTTGGACGACGACCAATAGTCCAGGATGTCACCTCCCTGCTTCATCTACCACCGCAGCAGAGCTGTCCACCACCACAGCAGAGCGCCTACCTCAACATCACAGCAACTCCACCTGCTGTCCACATCAGAGAAAACCACCTTCTACAGCTGTCCAACATCACTGCGCGGCAATTCCACCTGCTCTGTCCAACATCACTGCGCGGCAATTCCACCTGCTCTGTCCAACATCACTGCGCGGCAATTCCACCTGCTCTGTCCAACATCACTGCGCGGCAATTCCACCTGCTCTGTCCAACATCACTGCGCGGCAATTCCACCTGCTCTGTCCAACATCACTGCGCGGCAATTCCGCCTGCTGTCCAACATCATTGCCAAGCCTCTACTACAGCTGTCCAACACCACAGCACAGCCATTCCACACGCTGTCCAACATCACAGAAAAGCATTTAATGCAACACAACACCACAGAGAACTTCATTGCTGACAAACATCATTGTGCTGCACCTTGTCCTGCTGTTCAACAACTTAGCAGCGAGACTCCATCTGGCCTCTAACACATACCTCCCAACTTTTACCCCCAGTGAATCGGGATGCAGGGGGGGTGGTGGGTGGGCGCATGCATAGTAGAGCTTACCTTTAAGCTCCGTCCCCCGGGGTCCCGATTCACAGAGGATAGAATGTTACTGCACATGCATTCTCCAGTGTTCCAAACACCAGAGAATATAATTAGAAGAAATGTGGTTCTGAATCCTGCTGTCCCATAGAGATCTTCCTCTGTCTTCTTTTTTTGGGAGAGAGCTAGAGTTCGGCAGGGAGATCGAGTGGCCGTACCCAAAGCAGGACAGCTGGGAGCCATGCAGTCTGCTGCCACCTGTCATACTGTGTCACAGACAGGCTTCCATGCTACGTAACATCAAAGTAGAGCATCCCTTGCTGTCCAACATCACACAAAAGTACCTACAACACAGCAGATCATCTCCCAGTCTACCAAATTACAAATAGTATTCCTACCCTACACAATGAAGTAGAGGGAAAAGGTCTATCCGCTTCTTAAAATGTGTTTCTTCTTTGTTCTAGATCCAGCGTGGACCAATTGGACTGAAACGAGTGGAACATGATGATAATGAGATGTACCACGGACAGAACTAAAGGGCACTGATTCATTTAAGAAGGTCTTTTGAGTTACTCTGTAAGTTATTAAACCTTCAAGAGGTTCGCTTTGTCTGGCAGCTGAAACTGGCCCTCTTCCTTCTATGTAGGTCTATGTGAGATTTTGTCAGAGTCGCCTGGTGCTTGAGGAATGAGCCCTTCAAACCGGAAAAATTTTGAATGAATTCTGTCTTTTATCTGTAAGTCTCTTGTCCCTCACTAAAGGTTATGGGTAGTTTAAAATAGTCTACATGTACTAACTTATTACTCATTTCTTGTTTCTCTTCTTTTCATATTTAGAATTCTGCATGGATTTACTCATTCTCCTATTCCATTATTGGTTCTTCAGAAACTTCTTCTGGGACCTACTAGTACAGTTGGTACAAGTAAGTAAATCTTCAGACTGTATTTGCTGTAAATACTTACTATTGAGATTAGAGATAGGAAATATTTAAATGTATACCTTATTTTAATTAATGTTTGGGCTACGGTTACTTGTCTATCTGGTATTTGGCATCTATTTCTTCTTTCTCTTAGATCAAGCACTGACCAAGTTAACCACATATACTCCTGGACTTAGTGCTACATGCAGGATGATCCGATGTACCATGGAACAAAACGAGCCAGTTGAATCATTTCAGAAGTTTTTCACTTTCATTGTAAGTTATGAAACCTTTAAGAAGGTTATTACAAATTCTGCGGTTGCTCAGTCTGGCTGCTGAAACCATTCCTCTTCCTTTTGCACAGATCTTCAAACCTGCTTGGAAGATCTTGCGTCTGTGTCATATTCTCCTGGTGCCTGAGGAATGAACCCTTCACACTGGAAGTCTTTTGTCTGTGAGTCTCTTCTTTTTATTTGTCATAAACACGAAATTACCCAATAACTAGTTTTATTTAAAACCAACAAGCTAATTTTCCTTTACTAATTCCTCCCTCCTATTCTCCCATTGGTTCTTGTCTAGCGATGACTGTATCTTCAGGCCGTATATATGCTGTAAATTCAACTTATTTTGATTTGTGCATAGGATGAGATTTCATTTTAATGATCTTTTTTGTTACCTATGCCAGGTGTGATGCTCAGATGTGAATTTGTGTCAACTATCCTTCAAAGCCTGTTCCAAGTAGATCTGTAACAGGTCGGTATCTCCTGTCCCTAACATTTCTTACATGTAACAATTGTGTCTTGTTCCCCATTTCATCTTCTATGCATTCTGTGATCACTTGCCCTACATTGTTTGATCTTGTATTTGTCAGTTTGTCCACACTGTTCCTTAAACATCTCCTCTATTCATTCTTCCCATAAGAACGTGTCATTTTCTTACCATGATTTTCCTGGCTTTCATAATCACAGGTTTCTTATTCTTGTTTTCTCCAGCTACCAGAATGGCTTGAGATGTCTGGAAGATCTTTCATCCTTCAAGCTTCCTCGCCTGAAGATCTCTAGAACTTCAACTTCACTGCCAAAGCAAATTTATCTCCACTCATCAGACGCTGATCCTCTTCTTCTTGTCATTGACGATTAAACCTACAGCATGACACAAATGTTACCATGTTGCAGTTCTTTAAACTATACAGCCCTATATAAGTAAACTCATTTAAACCCCTTAAGTTACCTGTACAGCATCCAATGTGTCATTTGCATACTTTATATATTATCTTGGTTTCACCCAGTTTAATAAAATCCTTTAAGTTTATTTATATTTCAGTGATTACTAATGGATTCATTTAAACATTTCATTAATTGACTTTTATTTCTCCACATACTGTACACAATACATTCAAGCCTCTGTAAACAGTTACAGCAATGTTCTCTGTCAACTCACAAAGTGTTCCAAAATAACACACACAATGTAACGTTACTATTGTGTGTTATTTGCTTGTACAACATCTGCTTTCAAACTACCGTATTTGCTCGATTATAGGACGAGGTTTTTTTCAGAGCAAATGCTCTGAAAAATACCCCTCGTGTTATAATCGAGGTCGTCTTCTAATTAGACCTCAAAAAAATGTCTGCTGGGGCCAGGCTGCTTACCGGTGCTTTGGTCCCGAGCAGCGTCTCCTCTATTAGCAGCAGGAAGCTAGCAGAGTGTCACATAATTCTGCCTCCCCCTCCTTCCTCTGGGGGCCAGAGAAGTTGCTCGCACAGCCGGGCCCCTGCAGAAGTCTTCAAGTGAGAGAGCTGCAGTTCAGGTAAGGGGGTGGGGGAGGGTTTTTGTGATTAATGTGTGAAGTATGTGTGATTAATGGAATGAATGAGTATTTAAATGTTTGTGAATGAGTGTGTGTGTGATAGCATGGATGTGTAAGGGGGAGGGTGGTAGCATGGCATAGGGAGGCTGTACTCAAACTCCTATCATCCCCAGGTTCCAGCATGTACTGGCTGCCTTGGCTTGATAGGAGTTTGATTGCTGTTAGCATATATATATATATATATATATATATATACCTCCAGAAATGCCTTTTAACCCCCTATATGCCACTCTGGCATATAGGGGGTTAAAAGGCATATCATGGGGCAGAGTGGCATATAGGAGGGCATAAGACATTTCTGGAGGCAGAGTGGCATATAGAGGGTTAAAAGGCACAATAAAGTGGCAAATAAAGGGGGATTAAGGCATTTCTGAGGGCAGAGTGGCAACCTTGGGGGCAGATGTGCATAACTGGGGAGGGGCAGGTTGGCAAATAAAAAGAAATAAAAAAATATATATTTTTCTCAATCATAGCTTTTATTAAATATGAAAAAATTGTTTACATGAATTAATATTTACTAGTAAAACTTTTTTTTCCTATAGGGTAGTCTTATATTCAGGCTTTTTGTTTTTTTCCTAAATTAATATTTAGATTTTGGGGGGTCGTCTTATAATCAGGGTCGTCTTATAATCGGGCAAATACGGTAGTTATTTTTTAACTTTGACTTATTTGTTTTCCTGCAATAATAAGATATTGAGTGTGGGGCATGTGTTTCTACTCAAAGAAATCAAACCATGTATAACACAACTTAATACGACTTATATAAACGATAAATAGTACAAAAGTGAATGTACACAGCGCCTGATTAGCTGCATTTCCCTCTGTCTCAACCAGAAAAAAATTCAAAATCAAATTTACACCGATGGGCATAAAAGATTAAAATTTGGCACCTTCATTCTCATAACGTAGAATCTATATCCATATAGGAAAAAACAGAAACAAATATATAGTGCAATATGTTTAAATCATATCAACATATAGCACTTTATCTGATTAAAACTTATTGCACTATATATTTGTTTCGTTTTTTTTCCATCATGGTTCCATCAATAGTATAGATTTTTTTTTTGGCAAATGGGAGACGAGCCTTTGTTTTGTTTTTGGTCAGGAGTGCATTAAAACATTAAAACGTGTCTCTGGACTGTGAGCCTCGGCCAGAATACGCCACGGGCTGTATATACAATAAGGATGTTTAGCCTTGAAGAAAAGTGGGTTATTTATGGCAGTGGCACTAACGTCTTAATAACTAAAAATCCAATTCCTCATTTACCTAAATGTCCCTCTAAGACATTGGTTCCCCACGGGCGGTGTGAAAAGGAGCCAGGGTGCTTCTCAAGTACATTGGCTGCTTGGCTTCTACGGCTTGTCATTAACTTAAAATGTGGGAAAGAAAATTAAACTAATATAGTTAATAAAAAAGTTTAATTTCATCTAATTCCTCCAAATGAAAAGATAGCTCTGCAGGCAGGAATAGTTGCCGCAGTTCCACTGATAGCCAGCAGGTGGTGCTCCTAAACCTATAAGTATTCAGCATAGAGACACACTTTTTAATATTGTACCTGAAGAAGAGACCGAGAGTCTCTATAACATGCTTTTTATTTCTACGGCTACAACTCCACACCTTATACTTCATAATGAGCATAAGCTGTTTGTTTATATGCCTTTGGCACGAGAGTTAATGTAAGGAAGTTCTACTTCACTGAGAGGAACAGCCTTCCAGCAGAAGTGGTAGAGGCTGATACACCGAGGGAAGTTAAATATGCATGGGGTAGGCATATAACTCCTGAATGTAAGACCAACGACTGATTAAGGTTTGATTCTTTACAGCAGGAGAAACGGGCAGACTAGACGGGGGCCAATCTGCAGGCAAATTCTAGTTTTCTCAGTTAATAGAGCACCCATGTATTTGAATATACAATCCACCTGTCTGTGTAGGGATAGGGTAAGCATATACGGATTTATGCCAAGACGTATGCCAAGTATTTTTACATGCATTATACGATATGCAAGATTATATCATAGTATCTAGAAGAAATTTGTAAAATACCTAATAGCACTAATATGCTTTTTTAATGACATTTGAAGATTAATAAAACCCATTTGGACATTGTTATACACATTATAAAGTGTGAAGCACACAAAACCAGACAGACTTCTATTAAGTATTTCTGTATCAATACGTAGAACCCAAGCCCTGTGAATTCCCTGTGTCCAGAAATATGTTTCATTTCTGCAGTTAAGTGTCTTTTCCAGCAGGTGGCGCCTCTTTGCTAACAGAACTATTTTCCGAAAAATAAGATTTTTTCCAATGTTTTCCCTAAAGTTCAATAATGACAAACAATTTCAATAGGGAAAGATGGTTGTTTTATAATATGTGACCCAGGCAGCATCTCGACTCTCCCCCCACAACCTACTCCTTGTCCTAATCCAGCACCTCGTCTCAGAAGGATGTATTCTGCCCGGTAGAGGAGATAGTGGGGGCTTTGCTGACTGGGCACAGACCACCAAAACGTAACTGGACTGGTTACCCAGGAGAGATCTCTGAGCTCACCAACTGGATCTAATGTTTTTATGTTCACACAGTGAGCACCTGATCTGTTGCTCCAACTGAGTACGGAGCTATACCGGCCAACAGCCTACCGGGCATTTGCCTGGCGTGCCAGAGGGCCACTCCAGGCCTGACAGTTGGTAGGTATGAGTAGGCTCCATGCTAACTGTGGCTTAAAAATATACACATCACTGATGAGCCAAGCATCTATTATACCTGCGTGTTACTTACAGGAGATAATCCATTCTATCTCTATGGTTTTATTTTGACGGTTTTTACATTTTTTGGCACCGGTACGAGGGTTCCTATATCATAACCCCATTGAAAGACAGCTTCGGCGGAGGCTTCCTAGTGTTTCTTAATAGCTCGGGTGGTAGCAGGTGAAGAACTAATTGAATTTGACAGTAAAATGAAACAAAGCATCTGCCAAAAGCGGGCTTGCTGGAAAGAAAATGAAGTCTCCAGTAGAGTGTTCCGTTACAGAAAGTCTCCGGAGAGTGTATTTAGTGACATATTTTGCCCACAATGATTATGTTTTCTTCTCGGCTTCAATTAAGACCTTGTTATTGATGGAGCTACAAGCAGCTGAAGCCACGGTTTGTGCATTTGATGCAAAATACCGCAACATTGTAGCAGCCAGACAGTCTAGGCGCACGCAGGGCTGAGGTTGAGCTTTTACGACGTTCAAGAAGAGAAATTTCTTTCTACTAAATCGAGAGAGAGACCAAAATGAGTGACGGAGAAGTCTGACGCGGCCTCATCCTTCTACGTGGTTCCACCAGACAATTCTTAGCACGTTGCCCAAAGATATAAAGTATCAATGACTTGGTTACATGTGACTTAGAACAATCCACAAATAGTGTTCGGAACCTCTAGAACTTAATGACCGTCCTTCACTAGAAGCCACCGGAATAGAGTTATGAAGAGCGTTCTATATGTGGAGCAGTTACCATGGAAATAGACAGAATGTTCCTCTGATTGCAACACATTTTCAGGGTTGGATCAGAAGAGTGTGTCATAGAGATGGACCAACTTACCCCTCTAGTGTTCATAAAAGTAACATTACACACGATCCATACTACTATTTGAATGCTGAAACCCCGCCAAGAAATAATTCATGTAAAAATTGTCCTTATTAATATATTTTTAGCTGGGAAAGCTTAACTGTCATGTGATACAAAAGGCTTACCACGATTGGACAATAAACCTAGCAGACTCACACCTGAAGGAGGAGAACGTCCCGGGATTCATCCCATCGCAAAAAACAGGCAATGTTTCAACCTTCGTCAAAGCTTTAGAACCTTGATGATCTTGTGCTATGGGCCGACATTGTAGACAACATGCGCAGGCATACAATGTATCAGTTCATCAACTGCGCTTTATCAACGCTCTATTTACAGGGTCCTGGGAGGACCAAAAGACTCAAGGAGCAGGTTAGAGAGATGGGCAATTGATTTTTTTGCTAATTTCCATCTTGTAATCTCCAACTAACGGATCAACACGAGACTGATAGAAGAAATTAGAATGCGCGTCCTAGCACCATGGCCGCGCTATTTGTCACAGAGCAGATGGCCCGTGCCAGATCTATCTTTATTCCAAATAAATTAAATTGCATTTCCTCCGAGTAATTTTTCACCGGCGTGGGCTGCTTTTCTTAGTTTGCTTGAAAGACGGGCCTCCGCATCTACTAGTGACAGGCTATCCGCGGGTGGAAATTGGCAAACATTCATTCCTTAGAAGTATAGCGGTTTCCCGTTAGACAATCTGCAGTCTCTATATACGCTCTAATGGAGTCTGTATTGTATAGTTTTTGCCCAAAAAAAGTATTTTCGAGCGGGGGTTTGATTAGAAAGAATGTAACATTATGGTTAAAAAACAGGAACTATTTCTCGTGATTAAGCAAGTTATGGTGAAAGCCGAGGAGAGTCAGAGGGCGAGGGGCTGATGAAGGCGAGCCCTAAGGGCAGCAGAATTTGCTAAAGAGTGCGGCTGTATGAAGAGCGACATGATGAAGAGTGCGATGAAGGCCACTTGACTCGGGTCATCCAACGACCCCTCACCCCGATGAGTAACCTCAATGGACTCCATCGACAGCAACGCCCAGCACCTTCACAACGTTACGGAGGCCGAGAACCTCCCTGCAGCCTCCAAAGTCTTATCTACGTCCGCTCACCATCCTTGTGACCTTCTTACCCCAGAGGAGAAGACGGCTAAGATCCCACAGCAGGCGAGACCCCCTGCAGCTACATTTCTAGCCACCAAGACTAATAAGCAATTAACTTAGAATTAGCCTTAAAAATGTTTTTTCCCCGGTTATTTTTATCATTAAGGGCAGGTGTCTAAACATGTCACCTTTCCTGAATTACAGATCGCTAATAAAACAAGCTACAAAGGCAAAAACATACGTAAAAACGGCGGATCGGGAAGAGGTCTGATGCATACTGGGAAGATTAGGGGTACCATGGAAGCAGGATCTGCACGATTATTCCTCCTCATTAGGTTATCTCTCCCATATTGTTAAGCTGCTGATTGCTGTGGATTGGGTCAGACGGCCATTGTGAGAAATTGTGGGAGGAAATTGATTAAAAGATGCTCTTTTTGCCACAACCAAACAAATCTAATCAAATCTAATTTTTTTATAGTAAATTCTAGAGGTAATGTGTGTGTGTATATATAGATATATATATATATATATATATATATATATATATACACATGCACATATACACACACATAATATGTAATTATATCTCGTGAAATGTAATATTATAGTATATTATAGTATATTTATATATATATATATATATATATTTTACAATGTGAATACACTTATTTATATATATATATATATATATATAACATTTGAATATATATATAATGTGTATATATATATACATATAAATATATGTTATTAAGTCAGTCTTTTTTGTTTTTTTATATAATAATAATAGGGAAATCGGCAATTGCCCCCCCCAGCCATTAGAATCCAATTTTCTTTATTTCGGTCTCAAACAAAATGAATAATTTTGAAAGGCTGGAGGACGCTGCCAGAGCGGCCATAATGAAAGAGAGGTTGGGTGTTTTCAAAGAAGAATATATATTTGTAAGGGCCAGGGCTGAATTGTTAAATGCCATTTAATAGGCAAGCGACAGCAGGAAACGGACTAATCTTTATAGAGCGCTGATTAGTAAGTAAGGCTTCCCGGGTGATAATTAGTATTGCTCTGGCCAAGTTCCAGCATCTGACGGCGGCATCCACGGCGTAACGGTTAATTGCCAGACACTTTTAACTGTCATTAAATGTCACCATTTTATTTCCACGGCCAGAGCATGTGGTGAAATTTTTGGGGGGGAACAAAATGACCCCAAGGGTGAGTTTAACTCTTTAGCAATGCGTTGCATTCAAGCAGGGCCCTCAAAGGGTTAATCAAGATAATATCTTTCTCTTGTTCTACATAGAATGACTCAAAATTGTCTCGATTTCTCTGGAAATGACCTGGCTTCAATTCTTATCATGCTTGCCAACATGTCAAAAGGTCACTTTACTGACAGAGGGACTGGCCAAACAAAACATGGGACAATTGGCAGGTACATAAAAGAAAATAACAGGACTAGACGATCTATGTTTCTATGCATTTTTGGGGACAAAACTGTTCAATTAAGAACCTAAACATGTTTCATTTAATGTAACGGAGATGCAGCTCATCACACCTTGACAGCCATCACTACTAAAGAATAAAACCCTACAAGTCAAAACAGCCCAATCCGTCTCAATGTAAAACAATAAAAAAACCTTATAAGCGCCGTAGACCTTTTTTTTTTTATCCGTAAACATTTGCCCCAGGGGTCTGTTCCTCAGAAAAGCAAGGAATTACGTTGCGGTGTTTTCATCCGCACTCCGAACGAAGCGGTTGCTTTTGCGAGGTACGAGCGACCGTTTTTGGGTTAGCCGACGACTCTGTGCCTCCAGTTGGCGTTAAATCAACCCCCGCCGTGCCTAATCCTGTGCAAAGAACGTCGCTGAAGTCTGGAACGCCGAGGTATAATTCCGACTTCTTTTTTTTTCTTATCAATTCTAAGAAATTGCTCGGAGCAATCAGACTTCTCTCAGCCAAAAAGTACATTAGTCAGTGACAAAGAACGGCGCGCCACTTAATCAGAAGGCGCTGTGATTGATAGCGCGTCGATGCGGCCTTTAATCAGGGATGCGCTATTCAGATTTCCAGCCATTAAACCGGCCAATCTATACGATTGCGCCGGCTCGACGGTTCATTTGTCACGTTCGTCAAACACGGGGCTTTTAAACCGCTTGCCGACAGCGGTACCGGCCAGCATCTTATTTCGCGTCACATTGTCAGATTTTTTTCTATTTTTTCTACTACATAGGATGGAACTTTAAAAAAAAAATAGATCGATTGTGAAATAATGTAGATTAGTAAAAAGTAATTTTAAGACAGAGAATCGCGCACATTGTCACTTAACTGTGAAAAACACCAATTGTTCCTTTAAAGGAAATAGCTTGCATTCTATCCCCTATTAACTCATAAATAAGGATTTTGACCCAAAATGAATTTTTACTCCCAAGTATTGGGGAAACAAATTAGAGTGCAGATAGAGGGACGGAGAGCTGCGCAAGCAGCAGTGATGATGGGAGAGAGAGAGTGAGCGTGTGTGTATGGTGTTTGAGTGTACGTGTGTAAGTGTTAGCATGAATGTGTGAATGTCAGCATATGGTGTCGGGGTGAGCTTAAGGTTTGTGGTGCGAGAGAGAGGGGAGAGATATGTTAGTTTGTATGTGTAAGTGTACGCTGTTAGAATGAGTGGGTGCTAGAGTGAGTTTGCGTGTTAGAATGTGTGTGCGTGTTTTGGTTACAGAGTGTGGGAGGCTGCTGTCACTAGGGGTCAATAAACCTAGGCTCACCCCTGGCGCGGTCCAAGCTTGTTTCTATATCTGTCAATATAGTAATCTGGGTCTAAACTGCTAGCTTTAACAACTATTTGGCAAACCGGTGGCCAAAGATATGAGGTGTGAGCGTCTTTGGACTACAGGGGTCACTTTAATACCCTCAACACAACCTTCTCCAGAAGCTCTCTGGGGTGAAGGTACTGATCAATGCGCTGAGGCCACGTTACAAGAAGGTCGCATGTCCATCCGGCTTCTAAATAAATTCTCTTTGCTTCAGTCGATCGCACAACCTGAACAATGAGGGATTTCATAATTACTTCACGCTACTCAATTAAAAATACATTAAGGTGCGAGATCTCTTCCACAAATCCCCCGAGGAGGGCAATTTGTGATTAAAGCATGCACCTACATATGGAAAGGTCACTTTGCCGACTGTGCCGTACATCAGTAATATAATGACGGAGAGGGGGGTGTGCACACGCTGGGTTCAGGGAAGATGAAGGCGTAATATATTATGATTTTTAATAAGAATAATGGCATTTTGATCATAATGAAAATATTCAGCAGAATTCTGGAAGTCTGGCACTTGAGGTTATTAGCGTTGGGAAAATTCACTTTGTATCTATTACTAAAACATGAGATAAAGGAGATTTATTACCTGAACCTGTTCTAGATACCCTACTTTCACACCCCCTAACATTACAGGCGTGCAAAGTGGGACATCTGTGTTGGGGGGCTTCGCAAGAGGTGGAGAGGGGCAAGAAGAAGTGGGTAGTTCCAGAGAAGCAGCCACCTTATCCTCACCTCACTCGGTTTCAGAACGGGATGAGGAGACCAGCAGCAATGGAGGTCTGTTCTACAACCTCAATTAATTGTAAAGGCTCCCTGATCTGGTCCGTGGCGATCACAACATCTGCCTGACAGGTCCATGACAAAAGCAGGACAGTGCCCAGAAATCAGGACTTTCCTGTGAAGTCTGGGACTGTTGGGAGGTATGTACATTGTATATTATTTAAATATATTTTCAGTGTGTTTAATGGTAAAACACCTACATTTCCATAAAACATTCCATCTCTGGAACTCCCAATGTTTACTTAGAGCTCCATTTGGGGTTTGCGCATGCAGAACTGCAAGCGGCCTCTATAGTTAGGACATCTGCCATGACACGGCACAATCGGAGTAGTTGGGACTGTTGGCAGCTATACTTCCTGGCTGCTGGTCTTACTACTGAGCCTTGCCCTAAAACTGGACATTAGACCCCGGAGAGACATCTCCACCATGTGACACCTTTCCGTGACAGATCCCATTCCGAGACTCCTCCACAGATGCGGGCAGTGATCGCTGTACGCAGAGTGCAGATGATTTATTGGACGGTCTCACAATGTATAATGAAAAATTAAAGTAGTTCATCATATTACAGATGACTCTGATATTAATTCCAACTCATCCCGATAAACAAATAGATCATTAATCTACCATTCATGGTGAAGCCATTAACAAAGTCACACAAGCCCAAAATATATCGTCCTGCGTCATTTGCATTTAATAATTACTTATATCCTTAGAATTTTATATTTTTGTCCACTAAAACAACCAGTCTAAAAAAGTCAATAAAGAAATGAAGTACCAATAATGAAGGCATAATTCTGTATATTACCCTGTATGATGTAGCACAAGAAAAAAAGAAATTTGTGACATGTATATGTTCTGTTATACACTGGTCAGTGATGGTCTCATCTTCAATGGACCCCTAATTCCTTTGCGTCTTGTTGTGCCCTTCAGCCTCTCCGTTCCCATCCTCTTTTTAACATTCCCGACTCCCTACCATAAACCCTTAAAATCTTCAACATGAAATACAAATGATCAGCCTCCCAGAATTTTGGTCCCCTAGGGCCTCCATGGTTCTCATACAACAGACAAATTTTAGGGCTCTCCTAAGTTGTCAGATGGACAACCACCAACTACAAAGGTTCTAAACATCTCAAAACTACTCAACTTTGACCAAATATTAGGGAAATATACGGAACTATACAAGAGCTCCAGGACCTATTTCGCTTCTCCATGGTGGCCTCTGAGCTCTTTGTAAAAGCTTTGTTGGAGAAGATGAGATGTTTCCTTCTAAAACTCATACTCTTGGAGCAGGTGGTGTTATTCCAAGGAAGGAGGAAAGGATAATATCTAGAAACATTGTTTCGGGATTTGCTGAAAATTCTGTTACTTTAGAAATATCCCAGCAGAGCAGCTTCTCTATTCCGCTCTCCCCGCGCGTCAGATATTGGAAGTGAGAGATTTATTGGATTAGATGTGAAGTATCAAGCCAGTAAAAATGACTGTCTGTGTCTATTACAGTAACATAAAGTGCAGTGAAGTATATTACAAGTAGGTAATTAAGTATCTTGCAGAAACGTGGCTCATTCCGATGCAAAACCACAAGAGTAATTCTCGTCTCCGAGCCAAACATCTTTCTTTCTCAGTTTAAGCCAGTAACAGTTCCAGATTTTTATCTTATTTTATTTATTTATTTTTTAATTGAAAATGTTTGATTGGCTGAAATAGTTTTTAATGGAGTCATCACGGCGTTAACTGCCACGCTTCATAATTTTAAATAGTCTTCAGTTAGCTAAAACATCAATTTCAATTTTAAGTAAGTCACTTAAAGCCCGGCTTAATCTTGCTGAAATGGATTTTTGTTTAAAAAAAAAAAAACCTCCAAAAGGTAAAAAGTAAGATTTCATAAATGGATATTTCGGTTCTGTTTCATTTCTAGCTTCCAAAGTCGCGCAGAATACACAGAAAACAAAATGATTCCTTTTTGGTGCAAAGTTTCAATGTTGATCTTATCACCGTGGCAACCATTGACTTGGTTCTTCTGCTTAGACCATTCCTATGGTTGCTATGGTGATAGAACTGATAGAACATTCCATTGGTTCCAACGTTCCAAACGTAGCAGTTGCTCTCAGTACGTTGATCAAATTAAACTGACCCGTTATGGTCTGTATCTGGAACATGGTGTGGTTTGTGCGTTCGATTGCGAACATAATCTCTAGGTAGAGGTCGGCTTCATTTGCCTTTTCGTCCTCCACTACGTTTTCCTAATCCAACAAGTAATAAAAGCATCATGAAGGTGCAGAGGCACCCCACGATTATCAGAAGAGTATCTAACATCTTCTCACTCGCCTGCTCTGCTGAGCAATGAAAAGTGTCTGAGTTTCACCTGCTTTATATAACCTCCTATGATGACATCACAGAGGCTGATGATGCAATAGTGGGCGTGGCTGCATCAAGTGGGCGGGGTCTAAATCATTTCAGTTCCAACCACAAATGAGACAAGTCCCTTAAAGCCTGGCTTAATCTTACAGAAATGGATTTTTGTTTAATAAAAAAAAAACAAAAGGTAAAAAGTAATATTTCATAAATGGATATTTCGGTTCTGTTTCATTTCTGGCTTGAAAAGTCGCGCAGAATACACGGAAAACAAAATGATTCCTTTTTGGTGCAAAGTTTCAATGTTGATCTTATCACCATGGCAACCATTGACCTGGTTCTTCTGCTTAGACCATTCCTATGGTTGCTATGGTGATAGACCTGATAGAACATTCCATTGGTTCCAACGTTCCAAATGTAGCTGTTGCTCTCAGTACGTTGATATTGCCCTTGATCAAATTAAACTGACCCGTTATCTTAGAACATTAACTGATAATTGCTAAATATCATACGTTATTTGTGGGAAATAATAATATTTTTAAATAAACAGCATGAACTATACTAAATGTTAACAGAATTTTATTGACACGTTAAATTGGAAGTTCAGTTTACAGATAACATGAAAATCCTCTGGTGGAGGTCAGTGTAGGATGGTCTTGGACTCCACTCCATGGTGTAGCCAGCGAGACAAACAGGCAGATGATGCAACAATAGGCGTGGCTGAATCAAGTGGGCGGGGCCTAAATCATTTCAGTTCCAACCACAAATGAGACAAGTCGTTGGCAAAGCAGGCTCAGGAGGGCCAACCACATATCCATACATACGTGGTAGAGCAGCTTGTCAGCGTAACTACCAACATGTCAAGATCATGTCACAGGTGCAATCTCACCTCTCAAAGTCCCTCAAATAAATATAAAATATATTTTCTCCATTTGAGTTTTTCCTCATATTACTATGACATTTAATTCCACCATCTAAGCGTGCCGACCCTGGCATATGTTGTGTACAGTCACCTACATAGACCTCATGTTCAATCTACATGTATGTACAAACACATGTATGGATACATTTATAAAGGCCTTTTAAGAAAATTTTGTTTCTGTTCCTTTCTTTTTTTAACTTGATTTGTTAGATATTGGGACATACTGGGGGAAATGTTTTATGTAAATACAAAAAGGAGCACATGGGAGAAGACAATACCTGAGTCTAAGTAGCAATAGGTAATATCTATAATGCTGGAAGTGAAAAGTTATCCTAGGATGAGTGATGTTATTAAGGTGAGGGTATTAAACATGCATGGGATAGACATACGGCTCCTGAATCTAAGACAAGACCAACGACTGATTAAGGTTTGAGTCTTTACAGCAGGAGAAACGGGCGAGTAGACGGGGGCCGAATGGGGCCGATCTGTCGGCAGGTTCCATGATTCTATAATATTAGATTTAAAAGAGCAAAATGCACTATGCGTTGCTTTGAGACCCTTTGTATCATATTTGTTCAACATTGTGGCTTCACAGAGTCACCTGTTAACCGCTACAATGTAGCAAAATAATGAAAGCATAATTCTGTATATTATGCTGTATGATGTAGCAAAAGGAAAAAAGAATGCATGCAATTTGTGACGTGTATATGTTCTGTTACACACACACACACTTTTTACGTAAAAAGTCTATAAGGGGAGGCCAAGGAACGGTTGGAGCCTCTCGAAAAAAACAAGACTCCCCCTGAAAATGTTTGATTGGCTGAAATAGTTTTTAATGGAGTCATCACGGCGTTAACTGCCACGCTTCATAATTTTAAATAGTCTTCAGTTAGCTAAAACATCAATTTCAATTTTAAGTAAGTCACTTAAAGCCCGGCTTAATCTTGCTGAAATGGATTTTTGTTTAAAAAAAAACCTCCAAAAGGTAAAAAGTAAGATTTCATAAATGGATATTTCGGTTCTGTTTCATTTCTAGCTTCCAAAGTCGCGCAGAATACACAGAAAACAAAATGATTCCTTTTTGGTGCAAAGTTTCAATGTTGATCTTATCACCGTGGCAACCATTGACTTGGTTCTGCTGCTTAGACCATTCCTATGGTTGCTATGGTGATAGAACTGATAGAACATTCCATTGGTTCCAACGTTCCAAACGTAGCAGTTGCTCTCAGTACGTTGATCAAATTAAACTGACCCGTTATGGTCTGTATCTGGAACATGGTGTGGTTTATGCGTTCGATTGCGAACATAATCTCTAGGTAGAGGTCGGCTTCATTTGCCTTTCGTCCTCCACTACGTTTTCCTAATCCAACAAGTAATAAAAGCATCATGAAGGTGCAGAGGCACCCCACGATTATCAGAAGAGTATCTAACATCTTCTCACTCGCCTGCTCTGCTGAGCAATGAGAAGTGTCTGAGTTTCACCTGCTTTATATAACCTCCTATGATGACATCACAGAGGCTGATGATGCAATAGTGGGCGTGCCTGCATCAAGTGGGCGGGGTCTAAATCATTTCACTTCCAACCACAAATGAGACAAGTCCCTTAAAGCCTGGCTTAATCTTACAGAAATGGATTTTTGTTTAATAAAAAAAAAAACAAAAGGTAAAAAGTAATATTTCATAAATGGATATTTCGGTTCTGTTTCATTTCTGGCTTGAAAAGTCGCGCAGAATACACGGAAAACAAAATGATTCCTTTTTGGTGCAAAGTTTCAATGTTGATCTTATCACCATGGCAACCATTGACCTGGTTCTTCTGCTTAGACCATTCCTATGGTTGCTATGGTGATAGACCTGATAGAACATTAAACTGACCCGTTATCTTAGAACATTAACTGATAATTGCTAAATATCATACGTTATTTGTGGGAAATAATAATATTTTTAAATAAACAGCATGAACTATACTAAATGTTAAAAGAATTTTATTGACACGTTAAATTGGAAGTTCAATTTACAGATAACATGAAAATCCTCTGGTGGAGGTCAGTGTAGGATGGTCTTGGACTCCATGGTGTAGCCATCGAGACAAACAGGCAGATGATGCAACAATAGGCATGGCTGAATCAAGTGGGCGGGGCCTAAATCATTTCAGTTCCAACCACAAATGAGACAAGTCGTTGGCAAAGCAGGCTCAGGAGGGCCAACCACATATCCATACATACGTGGTAGAGCAGCTTGTCAGCGTAACTACCAACATGTCAAGATCATGTCACAGGTGCAATCTCACCTCTCAAAGTCCCTCAAATAAATATAAAATATATTTTCTCCATTTGAGTTTTTCCTCATATTACTATGGCATTTAATTCCACTATCTAAGCGTGCCGACCCTGGCATATGTTGTGTACAGTCACCTACATAGACCTCAGGTTCAATCTACATGTATGTACAAACACATGTATGGGATACATTTATAAAGGCCTTTTAAGAAAATTTTGTTTCTGTTCCTTTCTTTTTTTAACTTGATTTGTTAGATATTGGGACATACTGGGGAAAATGTTTTATGTAAATACAAAAAGGAGCACATGGGAGAAGACAATACCTGAGTCTAAGTAGCAATAGGTAATATCTATAATGCTGGAAGTGAAAAGTTATCCTAGGATGAGTGATGTTATTAAGGTGAGGGTATTAAACATGCATGGGATAGACATACGGCTCCTGAATCTAAGACAAGACCAACGACTGATTAAGGTTTGAGTCTTTACAGCAGGAGAAACGGGCGAGTAGACGGGGGCCGAATGGGGCCGATCTGTCGGCAGGTTCCATGATTCTATAATATTAGATTTAAAAGAGCAAAATGCGCTATGCGTTGCTTTGAGACCCTTTGTATCATATTTGTTCAACATTGTGGCTTCACAGAGTCACCTGTTAACCGCTACAATGTAGCAAAATAATGAAAGCATAATTCTGTATATTATGCTGTATGATGTAGCAAAAGGAAAAAAGAATGCATGCAATTTGTGACATGTATATGTTCTGTTACACACACACACTTTTTATGTAAAAAGTCTATAAGGGGAGGCCAAGGAACGGTTGGAGCCTCTCGAAAAAAACAAGACTCCCCCTGAAAATGTTTGATTGGCTGAAATAGTTTTTAATGGAGTCATCACGGCGTTAACTGCCACGCTTCATAATTTTAAATAGTCTTCAGTTAGCTAAAACATCAATTTCAATTTTAAGTAAGTCACTTAAAGCCCGGCTTAATCTTGCTGAAATGGATTTTTGTTTAAAAAAAAACTCCAAATGGTAAAAAGTAAGATTTCATAAATGGATATTTCGGTTCTGTTTCATTTCTAGCTTCCAAAGTCGCGCAGAATACACAGAAAACAAAATGATTCCTTTTTGGTGCAAAGTTTCAATGTTGATCTTATCACCGTGGCAACCATTGACTTGGTTCTGCTGCTTAGACCATTCCTATGGTTGCTATGGTGATAGAACTGATACAACATTCCATTGGTTCCAACGTTCCAAACGTAGCAGTTGCTCTCAGTACGTTGATCAAATTAAACTGACCCGTTATGGTCTGTATTTGGAACATGGTGTGGTTTGTGCGTTCGATTGCGAACATAATCTCTAGGTAGAGGTCGGCTTCATTTGCCTTTCGTCCTCCACTACGTTTTCCTAATCCAGCAAGTAATAAAAGCATCATGAAGGTGCAGAGGCACCCCACGATTATCAGAAGAGTATCTAACATCTTCTCACTCGCCTGCTCTGCTGAGCAATGAGAAGTGTCTGAGTTTCACCTGCTTTATATAACCTCCTATGATGACATCACAGAGGCTGATGATGCAATAGTGGGCGTGCCTGCATCAAGTGGGCGGGGTCTAAATCATTTCACTTCCAACCACAAATGAGACAAGTCCCTTAAAGCCTGGCTTAATCTTACAGAAATGGATTTTTGTTTAATAAAAAAAAAAACCAAAAGGTAAAAAGTAATATTTCATAAATGGATATTTCGGTTCTGTTTCATTTCTGGCTTGAAAAGTCGCGCAGAATACACGGAAAACAAAATGATTCCTTTTTGGTGCAAAGTTTCAATGTTGATCTTATCACCATGGCAACCATTGACCTGGTTCTTCTGCTTAGACCATTCCTATGGTTGCTATGGTGATAGACCTGATAGAACATTCCATTGGTTCCAACGTTCCAAATGTAGCTGTTGCTCTCCGTACGTTGATATTGCCCTTGATCAAATTAAACTGACCCGTTATCTTAGAACATTAACTGATAATTGCTAAATATCATACGTTATTTGTGGGAAATAATAATATTTTTAAATAAACAGCATGAACTATACTAAATGTTAACAGAATTTTATTGACACGTTAAATTGGAAGTTCAGTTTACAGATAACATGAAAATCCTCTGGTGGAGGTCAGTGTAGGATGGTCTTGGACTCCATGGTGTAGCCAGCGAGACAAACAGGCAGATGATGCAACAATAGGCGTGGCTGAATCAAGTGGGCGGGGCCTAAATCATTTCAGTTCCAACCACAAATGAGACAAGTCGTTGGCAAAGCAGGCTCAGGAGGGCCAACCACATATCCATACATACGTGGTAGAGCAGCTTGTCAGCGTAACTACCAACATGTCAAGATCATGTCACAGGTGCAATCTCACCTCTCAAAGTCCCTCAAATAAATATAAAATATATTTTCTCCATTTGAGTTTTTCCTCATATTACTATGGCATTTAATTCCACCATCTAAGCGTGCCGACCCTGGCATATGTTGTGTACAGTCACCTACATAGACCTCAGGTTCAATCTACATGTATGTACAAACACATGTATGGGATACATTTATAAAGGCCTTTTAAGAAAATTTTGTTTCTGTTCCTTTCTTTTTTTAACTTGATTTGTTAGATATTGGGACATACTGGGGAAAATGTTTTATGTAAATACAAAAAGGAGCACATGGGAGAAGACAATACCTGAGTCTAAGTAGCAATAGGTAATATCTATAATGCTGGAAGTGAAAAGTTATCCTAGGATGAGTGATGTTATTAAGGTGAGGGTATTAAACATGCATGGGATAGACATACGGCTCCTGAATCTAAGACAAGACCAACGACTGATTAAGGTTTGAGTCTTTACAGCAGGAGAAACGGGCGAGTAGACGGGGGTCGTATGGGGCCGATCTGTCGGCAGGTTCCATGATTCTATAATATTAGATTTAAAAGAGCAAAATGCGCTATGCGTTGCTTTGAGACCCTTTGTATCATATTTGTTCAACATTGTGGCTTCACAGAGTCACCTGTTAACCGCTACAATGTAGCAAAATAATGAAAGCATAATTCTGTATATTATGCTGTATGATGTAGCAAAAGGAAAAAAGAATGCATGCAATTTGTGACATGTATATGTTCTGTTACACACACACACACTTTTTATGTAAAAAGTCTATAAGGGGAGGCCAAGGAACGGTTGGGGCCTCTCGAAAAAAACAAGACTCCCCCTGAAAATGTTTGATTGGCTGAAATAGTTTTTAATGGAGTCATCACGGCGTTAACTGCCACGCTTCATAATTTTAAATAGTCTTCAGTTAGCTAAAACATCAATTTCAATTTTAAGTAAGTCACTTAAAGCCCGGCTTAATCTTGCTGAAATGGATTTTTGTTTAAAAAAAAACTCCAAATGGTAAAAAGTAAGATTTCATAAATGGATATTTCGGTTCTGTTTCATTTCTAGCTTCCAAAGTCGCGCAGAATACACACAAAACAAAATGATTCGTTTTTGGTGCAAAGTTTCAATGTTGATCTTATCACCGTGGCAACCATTGACTTGGTTCTGCTGCTTAGACCATTCCTATGGTTGCTATGGTGATAGAACTGATAGAACATTCCATTGGTTCCAACGTTCCAAACGTAGCAGTTGCTCTCAGTACGTTGATCAAATTAAACTGACCCGTTATGGTCTGTATCTGGAACATGGTGTGGTTTGTGCGTTCGATTGCGAACATAATCTCTAGGTAGAGGTCGGCTTCATTTGCCTTTCGTCCTCCACTACGTTTTCCTAATCCAACAAGTAATAAAAGCATCATGAAGGTGCAGAGGCACCCCACGATTATCAGAAGAGTATCTAACATCTTCTCACTCGCCTGCTCTGCTGAGCAATGAGAAGTGTCTGAGTTTCACCTGCTTTATATAACCTCCTATGATGACATCACAGAGGCTGATGATGCAATAGTGGGCGTGCCTGCATCAAGTGGGCGGGGTCTAAATCATTTCACTTCCAACCACAAATGAGACAAGTCCCTTAAAGCCTGGCTTAATCTTACAGAAATGGATTTTTGTTTAATAAAAAAAAAAACCAAAAGGTAAAAAGTAATATTTCATAAATGGATATTTCGGTTCTGTTTCATTTCTGGCTTGAAAAGTCGCGCAGAATACACGGAAAACAAAATGATTCCTTTTTGGTGCAAAGTTTCAATGTTGATCTTATCACCATGGCAACCATTGACCTGGTTCTTCTGCTTAGACCATTCCTATGGTTGCTATGGTGATAGACCTGATAGAACATTCCATTGGTTCCAACGTTCCAAATGTAGCTGTTGCTCTCAGTACGTTGATATTGCCCTTGATCAAATTAAACTGACCCGTTATCTTAGAACATTAACTGATAATTGCTAAATATCATACGTTATTTGTGGGAAATAATAATATTTTTAAATAAACAGCATGAACTATACTAAATGTTAACAGAATTTTATTGACACGTTAAATTGGAAGTTCAGTTTACAGATAACATGAAAATCCTCTGGTGGAGGTCAGTGTAGGATGGTCTTGGACTCCATGGTGTAGCCAGCGAGACAAACAGGCAGATGATGCAACAATAGGCGTGGCTGAATCAAGTGGGCGGGGCCTAAATCATTTCAGTTCCAACCACAAATGAGACAAGTCGTTGGCAAAGCAGGCTCAGGAGGGCCAACCACATATCCATACATGCGTGGTAGAGCAGCTTGTCAGCGTAACTACCAACATGTCAAGATCATGTCACAGGTGCAATCTCACCTCTCAAAGTCCCTCAAATAAATATAAAATATATTTTCTCCATTTGAGTTTTTCCTCATATTACTATGGCATTTAATTCCACCATCTAAGCGTGCCGACCCTGGCATATGTTGTGTACAGTCACCTACATAGACCTCAGGTTCAATCTACATGTATGTACAAACACATGTATGGGATACATTTATAAAGGCCTTTTAAGAAAATTTTGTTTCTGTTCCTTTCTTTTTTTAACTTGATTTGTTAGATATTGGGACATACTGGGGAAAATGTTTTATGTAAATACAAAAAGGAGCACATGGGAGAAGACAATACCTGAGTCTAAGTAGCAATAGGTAATATCTATAATGCTGGAAGTGAAAAGTTATCCTAGGATGAGTGATGTTATTAAGGTGAGGGTATTAAACATGCATGGGATAGACATACGGCTCCTGAATCTAAGACAAGACCAACGACTGATTAAGGTTTGAGTCTTTACAGCAGGAGAAACGGGCGAGTAGACGGGGGCCGAATGGGGCCGATCTGTCGGCAGGTTCCATGATTCTATAATATTAGATTTAAAAGAGCAAAATGCACTATGCGTTGCTTTGAGACCCTTTGTATCATATTTGTTCAACATTGTGGCTTCACAGAGTCACCTGTTAACCGCTACAATGTAGCAAAATAATGAAAGCATAATTCTGTATATTATGCTGTATGATGTAGCAAAAGGAAAAAAGAATGCATGCAATTTGTGACGTGTATATGTTCTGTTACACACACACACACTTTTTACGTAAAAAGTCTATAAGGGGAGGCCAAGGAACGGTTGGAGCCTCTCGAAAAAAACAAGACTCCCCTGAAAATGTTTGATTGGCTGAAATAGTTTTTAATGGAGTCATCACGGCGTTAACTGCCACGCTTCATAATTTTAAATAGTCTTCAGTTAGCTAAAACATCAATTTCAATTTTAAGTAAGTCACTTAAAGCCCGGCTTAATCTTGCTGAAATGGATTTTTGTTTAAAAAAAAACCTCCAAAAGGTAAAAAGTAAGATTTCATAAATGGATATTTCGGTTCTGTTTCATTTCTAGCTTCCAAAGTCGCGCAGAATACACAGAAAACAAAATGATTCCTTTTTGGTGCAAAGTTTCAATGTTGATCTTATCACCGTGGCAACCATTGACTTGGTTCTGCTGCTTAGACCATTCCTATGGTTGCTATGGTGATAGAACTGATAGAACATTCCATTGGTTCCAACGTTCCAAACGTAGCAGTTGCTCTCAGTACGTTGATCAAATTAAACTGACCCGTTATGGTCTGTATCTGGAACATGGTGTGGTTTGTGCGTTCGATTGCGAACATAATCTCTAGGTAGAGGTCGGCTTCATTTGCCTTTCGTCCTCCACTACGTTTTCCTAATCCAACAAGTAATAAAAGCATCATGAAGGTGCAGAGGCACCCCACGATTATCAGAAGAGTATCTAACATCTTCTCACTCGCCTGCTCTGCTGAGCAATGAGAAGTGTCTGAGTTTCACCTGCTTTATATAACCTCCTATGATGACATCACAGAGGCTGATGATGCAATAGTGGGCGTGCCTGCATCAAGTGGGCGGGGTCTAAATCATTTCACTTCCAACCACAAATGAGACAAGTCCCTTAAAGCCTGGCTTAATTTTACAGAAATGGATTTTTGTTTAATAAAAAAAAAAAACCAAAAGGTAAAAAGTAATATTTCATAAATGGATATTTCGGTTCTGTTTCATTTCTGGCTTGAAAAGTCGCGCAGAATACACGGAAAACAAAATGATTCCTTTTTGGTGCAAAGTTTCAATGTTGATCTTATCACCATGGCAACCATTGACCTGGTTCTTCTGCTTAGACCATTCCTATGGTTGCTATGGTGATAGACCTGATAGAACATTCCATTGGTTCCAACGTTCCAAATGTAGCTGTTGCTCTCAGTACGTTGATATTGCCCTTGATCAAATTAAACTGACCCGTTATCTTAGAACATTAACTGATAATTGCTAAATATCATACGTTATTTGTGGGAAATAATAATATTTTTAAATAAACAGCATGAACTATACTAAATGTTAACAGAATTTTATTGACACGTTAAATTGGAAGTTCAGTTTACAGATAACATGAAAATCCTCTGGTGGAGGTCAGTGTAGGATGATGGTCTTGGACTCCATGGTGTAGCCAGCGAGACAAACAGGCAGATGATGCAATAATAGGCGTGGCTGAATCAAGTGGGCGGGGCCTAAATAATGTCAGTTCCAACCACAAATGAGACAAGTCGTTGGCAAAGCAGGTTCAGGAGGGCCAACCACATATCCATACATGCGTGGTAGAGCAGCTTGTCAGCGTAACTACCAACATGTCAAGATCATGTCACAGGTGCAATCTCACCTCTCAAAGTCCCTCAAATAAATATAAAATATATTTTCTCCATTTGAGTTTTTCCTCATATTACTATGGCATTTAATTCCACCATCTAAGCGTGCCGACCCTGGCATATGTTGTGTACAGTCACCTACATAGACCTCATAAACATATGCACATACCCACCTGTATACATACATATGCACATATACACAAACCCACCTGTATACATACATATGCACATAAACATACACATAAACACACACACACATGTATACATACATATGCACATAAACACAAACCACCTGTATACATACATATGCACGTAAACATACACATACCCACATGTATACATGCATATGCACGTAAACATATACACATACCCACCTGTATACATACATATATGCACGTAAACATACACATACCCACATGTATACATACATATGCACATACCCATCTGTATACATACATATGCACATATACACAAACCCACCTGTATACATACATATGCACGTAAACATATAGACATACCCACCTGTATACATACATATGCACATAAACATATGCACATACCCACCTGTATACATACATATGCACCTACCCACCTGTATACATACATATGCACATATACACAAACCCAACTGTATACATTTATATGCACATAAACATACACATAAACACACACACACACACATGTATACATACATATGCACATAAACACACACCACCTGTATACATACATATGCACGTAAACATACACATACCCACATGTATACATGCATATGCACGTAAACATATACACATACCCAGCTGTATGCACACATATGCACATAAACATAGACATACCCACCTGTAAACATACATATGCACATATACACAAACCCACCTGTATACATACATATGCACATAAACATACACACATGTATAAATAAACATACCCACATGTATACATACATATGCACAAACATACCCAGGGCCGGCCCTACAATGGAGCCGACTGGGGCAATTGCTCCAGGCGGCACTTTTGAAGGGGCGGCACTTTAAGCGGAGGAGAGAGAGGGGCGCCGAGTGGTTTTCGCTTACCCGCTCGGCGCTTCTCTCTCTCCTCTGCGGCGAGTCTCCCTGTTCGGTCTCGGTGCCGGTTTGTAATGCCGAGCACCGGAAGTGACGTCAATTTCCGGCGCTCAGCATTACAAGCCGGCACTGTGGCAGAGCAGGGAGACTCGCCACATGACTGTTTAAAGTTAAGTACATTTAAACAGGGGGGGTTAGGGTAGATAATGGCGTCGGCGAAGGTTAAAATGGTGCCCCCCCGGCGTTGGTGGGGGGGGCGGCATTTTAAACATCGCCCCAGGCGGCATTAAGTCTTGGGCCGGCCCTGAACATACCCACCAATAAACATACATATGCACATTCACATAGATACATACATATGCACGTAAACATATACACATAACCACATGTATACATACATATGCACATAACCATATACACATAACCACATGTATACATACATATGCACATAAACATATAGACATACCCACATGTATACATACATATGCACATACCCACCTGTATACATACATATGCACATATACACAAACCCACCTGTATACATACATATGCACATAAACACACACCACCTGTATACATACATATGCACGTAAACATACACATACCCACATGTATACATGCATATGCAAGTAAACATATACACATACCCACATGTATACATACATATGCACATACCCACCTGTATACATACATATGCACATATACACAAACCCACCTGTATACATACATATGCACGTAAACATATAGACATACCCACCTGTATACATACATATGCACATAAACATATGCACATACCCACATGTATACATACATATGCACCTACCCACCTGTATACATACATATGCACATATACACAAACCCACCTGTATACATACATATGCACATAAACACACACACACACATGTATACATACATATGCACATAAACACACACCACCTGTATACATACATATGCACGTAAACATACACATACCCACATGTATACATGCATATGCACGTAAACTTATACACATACCCACCTGTATACATACATACATGCACGTAAACATACACACATGTATACATACATATGCACATAAACACACACACACCACCCGTATACATACATATGCACGTAAACATACACACCCACATGTATACATGCATATGCACGTAAACATACACATACCCACATGTATACATACATATATGCACGTAAACATACACATACCCACATGTATACATACATATGCACATACTCACCTGTATACATACATATGCACATAAACACACACACATGTATACATACATATGCACATAAACACACACCACCTGTATACATACATATGCACGTAAACATACACATACCCACATGTATGCATACATATGCACATAAACATAGACATACCCACCTGTATACATACATATGCACATATACACAAACCCACCTGTATACATACATATGCACATAAACATACACACATGTATACATAAACATACCCACATGTATACATACATATGCACGTAAACATACACATACCCACATGTATACATGCATATGCACGTAAACATATACACATACCCACCTGTATACATACATATATGCACGTAAACATACACATACCCACATGTATACATACATATGCACATATACACAAACCCACCTGTATACATACATATGTACATAAACATACACACATGTATACATAAACATACCCACATGTATACATACATATGCACAAACATACCCACCAATAAACATACATATGCACATACCCACCTGTATACATACATATCCACATATACACAAACCCACCTGTATACATACATATGCACATAAACATACACATACCCACATGTATACATGCATATGCACGTAAACATATACACATACCCACCTGTATGCATACATATGCACATAAACATAGACATACCCACCTGTATACATACATATGCACATATACACAAACCCACCTGTATACATACATATGCACATAAACATACACACATGTATACATAAACATACCCACATGTATACATACATATGCACAAACATACCCACCAATAAACATACATATGCACATTCACATAGATACATACATATGCACGTAAACATATACACATAACCACATGTATACATACATATGCACATAAACATATAGACATACCCACATGTATACATACATATGCACATACCCACCTGTATACATACATATGCATATACACACACCACCTGTATACATACATATGCACGTAAACATACACATAAACATACCCACCAATAAACATACATATGCACATTCACATAGATACATACATATGCACGTAAACATATACACATAACCACATGTATACATACATATGCACATAAACATATAGACATACCCACATGTATACATACATATGCACATACCCACCTGTATACATACATATGCATATACACACACCACCTGTATACATACATATGCACGTAAACATACACATACCCACATGTATACATGCATATGCACGTAAACATATACACATACCCACCTGTGTACATACATATATGCACCTAAACATACACATACCCACATGTATACATACATATGCACATATACACAAACCCACCTGTATACATACATATGCACGTAAACATATAGACATACCCACCTGTATACATACATATGCACATACCCACCTGTATACATACATATGCACATAAACATATGCACATACCCACCTGTATACATACATATGCACGTAAACATATACACATACCCACATGTATACATACATATGCACCTACCCACCTGTATACATACATATGCACATATACACAAACCCACCTGTATACATACATATGCACATAAACATACACACATGTATACATACATATGCACATAAACACACACCACCTGTATACATACATATGCACGTATACATACACATACCCACATGTATACATACATATGCACATACCCACCTGTATACATACATATGCACATAAACATATAGACATACCCACCTGTATACATACACACATAAACAGACAAACCCACCTGTATACATACATATGCAGATAAACATATGCACATACCCACCTGTATATATATACATATGCACATACCCACCTGTATACATACATATGCACATAAACATATAGACATACCCACCTGTATACATATGTACATAAAACATATACCCACTTGTATACATACGTAAGCATATAAACATACCCACCTGTATACATACATCTGCACATACACATATATACATACATACACATGACCTAAAACTGGGAAAGACCCCTTACTGCATTATTCTTTAAACTTTACCCCTTTTTTAGCATCTCTGGACATCTTACAAATACTTACTGCGCCCTCGCTGCCAGGAAGCTCCCATGGAAGCCGGCCTCCCCGGTGTGTTTCTGTTGGTTATAAGAGGATAAGATGGGCTCCTCCTGGACCCGTTTCCACTTGAAGAAGGCTCCGCGTGGCATCCTGTGCTTACTGTTTTTTCCTGGCATCACCACTCAGCCCTGGTAGCATCTGCTGTACCGGATCATGAAGCCCATGTAAGTGCGACATGCGTTCTCTTCACTTCTGACAGGAATCCAGAACAGCGTCCATGTCCTGCTGCGCAGCAACTAAATCAGGGGCTGTGTAAGTCCTCAGTAGCCATTCAAATCTTCAGACCCGAGAACTACTCTCTGCCGGATCCTGGTTGTAGAGGAAGCTACTAGAAACTTCCACCTCTGCTTATATACCTTCTACATGGCTGTAAACATGACCAATGAATGAGAAGGAATCAAAGCATCCCTGCATAGGCCAACCATCATATCCCCCTTTTCTCATTGGTCCAAGAAGGCCCAATCCTGGGAAGCAGTCTATTATCTGATGTGTAGAAATACATCAGTCACTCAGGCTTTATAACTGAAATAAACTTTAAAACATCATTAAATTCAAAGTGCTATAAAGTTAACCATGCTTAAAAAAATGACATATTGCCGTATTTGCTCGATTATAAGATGACCCCCCAAAATCTGAATATTAGTTTAGGAAAAAAAGAAAAAGCCTGAATGTAAGACGACCCTGTAGGAAAAAAGTTTTCCTAGTAAATGTTAATTCATGTAAACTATGTAAACCTTTTTTTTTTCAATAAAATCTATGTTTGAGAAAAATATTTTTTTTGTTTTTATTTCCTTTTATTTTCCAACCTGCCCTCCAGTTATGAACATCTGCCCCCAGGCTTGCCACTCCTATATGGCAATGTGGCCCATGATATGCCTTTTAAGCCTCCAAATGCCACTGTGCCCCATGATATGCCTTTTAACCCTCTATATGCTACTGTGCCCCATGAAATGCCTTTTGACCCCTTATGTGCCACTCTTCCTCCAGAAATGCCTTATACCCCTATATGCCACTCTGGCATTTAGGGGGTTGAAAGGCATATTATGGGGCAGAGTGGCATATAGGGAGATATAATGTATTTCAGGAGGCAGAGTGGTGTATAGAGGGTTAAAAGGCATCTCTGGAGGCAGAGAGGCATTAAGGGGGTTAAAGGCATCATAGAGCACTCTGCCTACAGAAATGCTTTATGCCCCCCATTTAACCCCCCCCCCCACACACACACACACACTTAACGGTGCTTCCGATTCCCTGCTGTGTAGTCGCGGCAGCGGGTAGACGTCTACGCAATTCGCAACTTCCGCTGCAGCCGGAAGGAGATGCGGTTAGCAGCGGGGGTTGTCTGCGTCCATAGCGCAGACCTCCCCCGACTATTAGAGAGAATTCCCTGCCCCAGAACTCTCCTCACTGACAGCCGGGGAAGGTCTGCACGATGGACGTAGACAACCCCGGCTGCCAACTGCACCTCCTTCCGGCTGCAGCGGAAGTTGCAAATCGCGTAGAAGTCTACCCGCTGCCCCGACTACACAGCAGGGAGTCGGAAGCAGCGGTAAGTTTGGGGGGGGGGGTTAAATGGGGGGCTAAGACAGGAGCATCCAGGACTCCTGAGGTCTGATTATAAGACAACCCCAATTATAAGGGGTATTTTTCAGAGCATGTAAATGTAAACTATTTTTTTTTTAAATATATGATTGAGAAAATTATTTTGTTTTTATTTCCTTTTATTTTCCAACCTGCCCCCCAGTTATGCACATCTGCCCCAGAAATGCCTTATACCCCCTATATGCCACTGTGCCCCATGATATGATATGTTTGTGTATCATAGATGTATAATTGTGGAAGGGCAAAGATGGCACTAGCCGTAGGTTTGAGCCTTGGGGACCAAGATGGCACAGGCTGGACTGTTTGGGGACAAAGATTGCAAATCTTATGTGTGTTATCTGGGTGCTGGTCAGGTTCTATGTGGGCAGTGTGGACGCCAGGTTTTAAATATACCTTTAATGTCGTGTTTTTATGTGAATTCCAATTGATCTTTACCTGCAAAGCTGGGTTTTTGTGTTATTCTGTAGATCCATATGTGCTATGCTATGTTTCCATACATTATTTATGTGTACCTGCAAATACAGGGTTAATATGTCTTATTCAGTTGATTAATACCTGCAATGCTGTTTCCATGTATGTATTTGATCTATACCTGCGATGCTACGTTTCATATATTATTGTATACCTGCAAATACAGGATTTGTATGTCTGATTCTGTTTATTTTACCTTCAGTGCTGAGATCACAAGTGAATTTCAATTGATCTGGGTTTGTGTGTTGATCTATACCTGCTATCGGCAGCAGGGTCTAATATATATATAGGCAGCAGGGGCTAGTAAATGGGTTTTAGATATTTGGACAGGGGCGCAATTTCAGTGCTTGCCATAGGTGCTATTTTCAGTAGATACGCCTCTGTATACACATCACACCTCCCGCCCACCCTGCTTACCTCTCCAGCAGCTTTCTCTCAAGCTGTTCACACACCATGCAAGCAGCCTCAGGATCACGTGACCCCGATAAAAGTAGGTAAGAGTTCAATGTTAACACCAGTGCACACCCTTTCCTTCCTCCCCAATGATACAGTGAGGGGATGTGTATATACGGCTCCTGAATATAAGACAAGCCCAACGACTGAGTGTTTGCAGATGGCCGGACGGCTCTCAGAGACAGGGAAGAAAATTTCATATACACTCCCCTGTCATATGTATAAAATAAAACTAGAGGCTCAGAAATAATGCAATAAGTTTTGTTTCTTTTCGTTACAGAGAAGGTGGTAGAAAAATGGAACTGCCTCCCAGCAGGAGTGGTAGTGGCAAATACAGTGAGAGAATGTAATACGCTTCTGCTGGCAGGCTGTTCCACTTATCTACCACCCGATTTCTCATTAGAGGTTATACCTGCGAGGGGATGTAAACATGCAGGGGACGGGGATACGGGGCCCCGAATCTGACTGATTAATGTCACATGTTACAGCAGGAATAATGGGCGACTAGCCGGGGGCCGAATGGCTCCGATGTGCCATTAAATTCTGTTTGTACGACGAGTCGCTCCGTGAGTCCTGCTGGATTCCAGCTTCTTATTGAAACCGAGAATTTCCCGGCAGATCAGCCCCGTTCCCATGTCTACTCACCCGTTATTGCTGCTGTAACCACTCCAACATTAACCAATCAGATTCGGGGCCCCGTATCCCCGTCCCCTACATCCCCTCACTGTATAACCTCTACAACTTCTGCTGGGAGGCTGTTCCACTTATCACCCTCTCAATAAAGTAAAACTTCTTGCATAACTTCGGAGTCTCTTCTTTTAGAAGGCTATTATTTATACATATGACAGGGCAGTGTGTATGCATTATGCTGGGGGTGGAAGATTTTCAACTTGCTGATATTACTCTGGATTATGAACGGCCGTCTCAAGCGAGCTTCTCCTGCAAAGAGAACCCCACAGGCCCTGCATAATGCGTAGTTTAATCGGTGTGACTGAGTAAGAAATCTTCCCGTTATCTGTGGATTGTTCGGCGACACCGGAGGTTCCGGGAAAGGAGAGCCTTTCACTTCCCTGACTCCGCTATGCATCGTACGGGCCGGCGCTGGCAGGAAGAGCTCACCGGGGCCGGCCCTTCATAATGCTTGGAGTGATGGGATTGGGGGCTCAACTCTCCTGTAAACCTCTGCGGACAGATTGCTTGAGCGTTGCTCCTGATTTTACTATACATTGTGCAGGGCCCGCTCAGTTCCCTTTTCAGGGGAAGCTCACAGGGGCGAGCGCTTCATAATACATCGTAACGTAAAGAAATGTCCAAAACCTTCCTTGTGGGGTGTATTCACTAAAGCTGTTTGTTAACCCCTGATGTCACTCTGTATTCTGAAGGGCAGGCATCAGGGGATTGAAGTGTAAGCTTCTGTGCTCGCAAATACACCCCCTATGTACAGAATGAGATGAGGACGTTATCCCGCAGGAAGCTCCTAAACCTGTATAAATCATATCTGTGCATTAAGCCTGGGCTATTAGCGCGAGAGGCTGAGAGGCTCCGATGTGTTTCTGCGTCACGATATTTCTTTGTATTCTGTGCCGGTGATCGGGAAATATGGAATAACCATAAACCGTACCGGGCCCTCCCTGTGCCGGGGGGCTGTGATCCGCCGGGCGTCTGGCCCTCCCTGTGCCGGGGGCTGTGACCCGCCGGGCGTTTGGGTGATGCAGGATTGCAGGTCCCGGCGATGTCACAAATCTGCTTATCCAGTGAAGTCTGTCCCTCTATGGACTTTCACTTGTCTGTGTGTCCAGCGGGGTTATTAAGACCGAGCTGTTCTATTGTTTAGCGCAGGCTGTGTAAGGAGTCGGATAGAACGGCTCAGGATCCGAGTCGTGGCGCTGTTGGGAATCTCGTTTCATGCGATTTGATGAAATGTGAGAATTTACTCCGTTCTGCAGAAAACGGAAAGAATGGTTTCTCGTCTCTGCGTTTTTTCTGGGGATTTCCTCGTTAATACAGAATATTTTCGGGAGAAGCAGCGTATTTCTAGAATCACTCGGCACGTTAGTGTCTCGGCGGATGGACACACAGAAGGCTGCTTCTTCACCGCGTTTAGAAGGTAAATGCCGTTTAAAACCCTTTCATGCAGAGCCGTTTCCCCTCGGCGTCCGTACAGGGCGATACGCAGTAAGTATTCGAGACTTTACGGACATTTGGAGGAAAGTCGGCAGGTACACACACTCCTTGGTGTCGCCTTATTCTAGTCCTGGCCCTTCCCGTCGGTGCGCCAGCGGCCACACGGGAAGCTTGAGCACGGTTTAGGCAGAGGCTTCCTTTGGTTTAATGAACTTCAGAAAGCTGCGGCTGACAAACATCGCTTTTGATCTGTCTGCAGAAGAACCTTATCTGCTGCCCCAGTTTATTAAACCCCCGGGGGGGGCGCCCTCTCATTTAACCCCTCGAAGAACAGCAGAACCTGAACTCCTAAACCCAACTTCCTCGGCTTGGATCGTCGGGTCCGTTGGAAAGAAATGAAGAGCCCTGCCGCCTAAATAGCGCGGGGCGGCATGTAGTTGTGGGGATAGGAGGTTGGGTTCATCTAGAGGTCAGCTATTGATTTAATAGGCAGGGTCAAAAGTTCAGGTCAGAAGTTAGAAAAAAAAAAAAAAAAAAAAATAGCCTGGGTGATGTAACTTGGAAATTGCTGGATGTGCGCGTGCCGCTTAGTGATTCGCCGCCTTTGCCTCGCGGGCACCTTTGGTGCCCCGCGAGACGCCTCGCGCTGCGCAAAAAGGCGCGAATTTGCGCTATAAATAGGAGCTGTGGGAGCGCTAGCAGTCATGCCACAAGGCGAACTGCTAAGCTGTGAATACTTACCTGTAAAGGCTGGTATTTCGGTGGTGCAGGAGAGCCGCGGGCGAAGATGGAACTTCTTCTTGAAAAGCTCCGGTAGAAGGCACTGGCGAAGGGAGGAGAAGCGTGGCTGCAGAGCTGTATCGGCGCCCATCTGGATGAAGACTTCAATCAAGACTGGCCGGGGAGTGAGCAGGAGATCGTCACGGAGGCGGAGTTTGAGAATGCTGCAACTCCGTTGGCGGTCCAGTCGGCGTTTGAGGAGTCATTCAGGGACTTTGCCGGATCATCGCGGGATTTGACCGCGTCATCACGAGATTTGGCGGTGTCATCGCGGGATTTTGCCGGCTTGTCGCGAGAGGTGGCCGGTACATCACGAGAGGTGGCCGGTACCTCAAGAGAAGTAGCCGGTTCGTCGAGGGAAGTGTCCGGAGCGGCGCAATTTTCGCCAGGAGCGGCGAGGCGTTCTTCCAGAAGAAAATGCATGAAGTCTGCAGAGGATGAAGAACAAGGGAGCCGTGGTAAGAAGCCGGTTCCCAGTAAAAAGCGGCCCCTGCCTCGTTCTCCAAGTAGTGGAGGTATAGGGGTGAAGCAGCAGATGCTCCAGAGGAAAAAAGAAGAGGAAGGAGGCTGCCAGGACCGTTATGGGCATCGCAGGATGGCAGCACCGGGTTCTGGACAGCAGCAAGGAGTGCAGAATATGGACGAACAGGAGAGAGGCAGAGCTGGGGCTAGCAGGGGTGAGTACATTGATGGGAATTTTAATAAATTGAATGAGCTAGTGGGTCCTTTAGTGGTTGTTTAAAGGAATTGCAGGGTGCTAGTCCAGCTCAGGCTTGGGATAAGTCGGTTAATATGCAGAAGAGGAATGTGATAAATGAAGCATGTATGAAAGAATCTATGTCATGTGAAATTTCGGCTTTGGGTTTTCATTTGAGTAGTACCGTAAAAGAAAAGATTTGGGGCAATGAGTATGTTGATATACTGTCTTTATTGCCCGCTTCAAAAGAATTTCTGTCTAAGCATGATAAAGAGGATGACAGGCGTAGACCGGTGGCTAGGTCTTTCAATAATTGGTTGCAAGCGTTCTGCATTTATGCCAGTGTTTATTGCGAAAAGCATAGCGATAAGAGTTCTGGTTTGTTTCATCACTTGGAGTCAGTTTTAGAAGCTTACAAGAATTTCGGTGGATTGGCCTGGTTCAATTATGATGAGGTGTTTAGGTAAAAGTTATCCGTGCACAAAAATTTAGATTGGGGTATGAAGGATGTGGGTACGTGGATCAGTACTATGCTGCCTCAGAGAACGACAGTGCCTGTAAGGTCTCAGAATGTTTTAAGTCAGCAGCTGGTGAAAGGAGTGTGTTGGGCATTTAATGACGCACAGTGTAAATGGCCCAATTCGTGTAAATTCAAACATGAGTGCACAATTTGTGCGGGTAATCACCCGGCAATACGGTGTTTTCGAAGGAACCAGGCAAAGGATCAGGTTCAGAAAGGCGGAGACGCCAGTGAAGTGGCAAAGAGTGCTCCCCTTTTTAGATCAGTACCCAAGCAGGCAGAAGGCTGAGTTGTTGAGGCTAGGTTTTTCAGAGGGTTTTAAGGTGCCAGTTTTTGAAGGTTAGAAATGTGTGTTTGTTAGGAATTTGAAGACTCTGGAGGATAATAGGGAGGTAGCTAAGGAGAAGATTCAGAAAGAGTTAAGTTTGGGTAGGTTTGAGGGTCCATTTGCTGAGCCACCATTCGTTAACTTTAGGTTATCTCCTTTAGGTCTGGTGCCCAAAAAGGAGGCAGGTGCATTTAGGCTTATTCATCACCTGTCTTATCCTAAGGGTAATTCGCTAAATGATGAGGTTAAGAAATTCGAGTATCCGGTGCATTATACTTCGTTTGAGGATGCTTTGAAATTGGTTAGAGTTTTGGGGAGAGGGGCTCTGTTGGCCAAGGTGGATATAGAGGCAGCGTTTAGGCTCTTACCTATTCACCCGGAGTGTTTTTGTTCGTTAGGTTTTCAATTTGAGGGGAAGTTTTATTTTGACAAATGTTTGCCTATGGGCTGTGCGGTTTCGTGTTATTATTTTGAAGCGTTTTCATCATTTTTAGAATGGGTGGTAGTTCAGGTTTCTGGTTTGTTTCAGGTTATCCATTATCTTGATGATTGTTTATTTATGGGGAAGGCAGGTAGTGCGGATTGTTTGGGGTTACTTAGTTCGTTTATGGTTATTTCAGAATATTTTGGTGTTCCGCTAGCAGCGGAGAAAACGGTTTATCCGACAACTAAGTTGCATTTTCTGGGAATAGAAATTGATACTGTTAAAATGATTTTTAGGCTGCCGGATGATAAGATTAGGAAGTTGAAAGGGAAGATTCGTTTGGTTTTGGGGTTAAGAAAAGTTACAGTTAATTGTTTTCAGTCTTTGTTAGGGTTGTTAAATTTTGCTTCGAGGGTAATTCCAATGGGAAGGGTGATTTCAAGGCTGATTGGTAGAGGGATTGCAGGTAGGAAAGAGCTTTATCATAGAGTGAGAGTGTCGAAGCAGATTAAAGAAGATTTGTTCGTTTGGAGCTTATTTTTGGATAAATTTAATGGTGCTGCGGTTTGGCAGGAGGATTTTATCAGTAGTGATGAATGGCAGTTTTTTACAGATGCGGCAGGTGCCACAGGATTTGGTATTTACTGGCAGGGTAGGTGGGCAGTTGACAGATGGCCGCATAAGTGGATAAAAGCTGGTTGGACCAAGAATATGTTGTTGCTTGAGTTATTTCCAGTGGTTGTGGCGCTGGAATGTTGGGGCGAATTATGGATGAATAAGAGGTTGCTACTGAATTGCGATAACATGGGGGTGGTATGGGTTATTAATACGTTGAAAGCAAAATCGTTGCCGGTTATAAGTGTTTTGAGGCGTTTGGTTTATTTATGTTTAATTTATAATATATGGTTAAAGGCAAGGCATGTGGCTGGGAAAAAGAATGTGTTGGCTGATGCCCTTTCACGTTTTGATTTCAAGAGCTTTCGTCGGTTGGCGCCGCAAGCGGAGGAAGAAGGGGTGATTGTTCCGGACAGTGTTTGGGAAATAAATTCTCCCAGATAAGTTCCTTTATTTCGCAATCTTTGTCTAAAGGGACTTGGAGAGCTTATACGAAAGCATGGAAATGTTGGTGTAATTTTGTGACTAGTAAGGGAGTAGATGAGTTTGATGATAGGCAGGATTTAGCGCTGGGTTTTGTTATGATGTTAATTAATAATGGGTGTTCTAGGGCTTTGATAGAGAGGCATTTGTTAGGTATTTCTTTTTTCTTTAAATTAGCGGGTAAGCGATCTGCTTTTAAGGAGTTTTTGATAAAACAAGTTTTAAAAGGTTATGGTAAGGTTAACAGATGTGTAGATACTAGGAAACCAATTTCGTTTGAAATTTTGGGTAAATTGGTTAGCATATTAAACGAAGTTTGTTGGAATGACTTTGAGAGGCGTTTGTTTAGGACGGCCTTTATAATAGCATTCTTTGGAGCGTTTCGCGTTAGCAAATTAGTAGCGGTTAACAAGAAAGGAGGTTCGGGTTTAAAGAAAGTGGATGTAATTTGTGGTGAAAAGTTGAGGATGTTTTTACGTTCCTCTAAAACCGATAAATTGGGTAAAGGTTGTTGGATAGAGTTATCTAGAATGGATTCCCAGATGTGCCCGGTGCTGAATGCGGAGTTATTTAATGCCATCAGGCCGGAAGGTGGGGAGAATTGGCTGGTGCATAGTTCAGGTACTCCATTGACCATTTTCCAATTTCGAAGTGTACTTAAAAAATCTTTTGCAGCGCTGGGTTTGAGTGATTATGATTACTCCTCGCATTCATTCAGGATTGGGGCAGCGACTGAAGCTGCAATGTTGGGGCTGGGCAAGTCTATTATTAAGCGGATTGGGAGATGGGAGTCGAATCGTTTTTTGGGTTATATTAGACCTAATTTGTTATAAGGTTGCTAACATTGTTTTCTTGCAGGTCAACATCCAGCTATAGTATGGATAGTTGGGCATTCCTTTGTGTATTGGGCCCAGAACAGAGCGACACGGAGGAGCTACGGGGAAAATCTGGGCTTTGATAGTAAAAAAGTTCAGTTATTTTGGATTGGTATAAGGGGTTTGAATATTTGTCAAATGGAAGCCATATTATTGGATTATGTTAATATGTTGCCGTTACCAGATGTTATAGTTATACACTGTGGGGGGAATGATTTGGGGAAAACAAAATCAGTTGAATTACTGTTGCTGTTTAAAGAGTTAATTTTAAATGTTAGACGTGTTTTTAAGGATTCAATATTGGTCTGGTCTGAAATTATTCCCAGATTAATCTGGACTTCTAGACCTGAGTTTAAAGCTTTGGAGAGAGTGAGGAGGAAATTGAACAGGTCTATGGAGAAGTTTATGTTGATGGAAGGTTTTATCAGTTTTAGGCATATGGAATTGGAAGGAGGTTGTTCGGGGTTATACAGAAAGGATGGTGTGCACCTATCTGATATAGGGTGTGATATTTTTAATGTTAATTTGCAAAGTATGGTGGAACAGGCCGTGTCTTTTATGGGGTAGGGCCACAAATGTAATTATCCATTTGTGGCTGGTGGATGTACTGGTGTAATGGTGTATGCCGTCTGGCTTTTAGGGCGGATGGCTTGGTTATATATGTGTATATATATATTTATGGTTTAAGTTATTGGAGGTGAGACTCTGGGTTTGGGCCAAGAGTTTCTTTAAAGTTTGTGATGTTTGTTATAAGCTAAATAAAAGTACACGGCCTGTTTATTCCAATTCGAGTATGGTGTTTTTATTTCAAGTTTACAGTACAAGGATACATTGTTGGTTACAATATCCCTTACAACTACATGTTTCCAAAAACTCGAATAGAATAGAATATTCGACTCGAGCCGGAAGATAACTGCAGCCTGCGTCCATCCCGTAATCTGCTCAGCAAACAACCGCTTACAGGGCGGACGCCGGCTGCAGTTATCTTCCGGCTCGAGTCGAATATTCTATTCTATTCGAGTTTTTGGAAACATTTCTTTCCAACGGACCCGACGATCCAATCCGAGGAAGTTGGGTTTAGGTGTACAGGTATCTTCCACACGTTATATCTGATACATATCGTTTATATCCAGGTTTGTCTAATTCCAGGCCCCGAGGGCCATTACTAGACCAGGATACTGAACGCACACGTGATGTAATATGTTAAGAGCTGCCAGTGCCCGTCCTGGATATCCAGAAAGCCTGGCCTGTTTGTGGCCCCCGGGGCCTGGAGTTTGAGCCCCCCATCTCTAGTAAATGCCAGTCTGATCTCCGCTGTCTCCTGTCTGTAGATCCCAGCTCTTCTCTTCTTCATCTCTTCTCCCCTGCGAGGGACTCTATTTCTTGAAGCTCGTGATGTTCGGCCTCCGCCTGCGTGCCAAGGTGCCGCGCGTCAACTGGGACCCAGCGGTGAGTTTCATAAATCTCTCTGCACTCTGCTTTTACTGTAACGTGCTGTTTGGTGCGTTTCGGGTTAATGTAATCACTGATGTCTCCTATTCTGTGCAGCTCTGTAAACCAACATTTATCACGAGCCGTAATGTATGAACTCCGGCAGAAAATGCACCAAGAAGGGAGTCGTTGCCTGATTCGGGGGCTTGTTGCTCACTTTGCCGACTGCGTGTGAACCTGGCCTGCGCAAAACATTATCCTGCAGCCTCCTGAGTAGAGAGGAAAGGGAACTTTTCGAGGCTTCCCTTTACAATGACGTGGCGTTGGCTTGAGTCTGACTGCTGACTGCTTCCTGCTTAACTCCGGCGACTGCTTGGGGCCCCTCGACAGAAGAGACCTGAACAGGTAAGAGACGCGTTCCTTTTAACAGTCTCTATTTTACATCTAATAAAAATGAATACAAGCAATAACGCGATCTGAGGATGTGGCATTTATTATGACTAAAGACGAGTTCCCCGCACCGCATTTGCTCTGAAAAAAACATTGTCTTATAATCGAGCAAATACGGTATATTCATGCCCCTCGTGAAAATGCATATTCCTGCATCTGTACACAAAAGAAAATTTCCCAATTCCTACTCTGCAGACCCCGTGTTGTTGAACCCTCTGGAGCGTCCCAGACAAAATATCTTCCTAGCAGAAATGTGTCATGTGACAAAAACGCCGGTGTCCCGACAGCTTCTTACCAAACCAGACAAACATTAGGTGGTTGCTTGCATTTTGTGCCGCTCTTGGGTCGCGGCGTGTGTGTGCGGGTTTGTGGTGCCCTTGGGTCGCGGGGTTTGTGGCGGTTTGTTGCATTTTCAGTGAAAGCAACATTCGCTTCACACTCTAGAGAATAATGTTGTTTCTTCACATTTTCGCCTCCCGCGGGCGCTTTATCCAAACCGTCTTGCTCCTATTTACAAAATGTAATTTAAAACCAGAAACTGCAGCTGTCGGCAGCTTAATAACACTTTACAGACTTCTGGGCTGGATATTCAGTCCATAAAACATTGTTCAGATTGTAAAAGTCGTCACTTCTGTTTTGAAATGGGAAGGAATACAGTAAATAGAGCCGGAGAGACTCGATGTCTGATACCTTTTAGTGGCCAACATGTCTATTAATTACATCGTTAGGGTTAATTTAGGGGCAGTTATGGTTGATGGGGTCTTTAGGGCTAATTTAGGGGCAGTTATGACTGATGGGGTATTATGGGTTAATTTAGGGGCAATTATGGTTAATGGGGCATTGGGGTTAATTTAGGGGCAGTTATGGTTTATGGGGTATTTAGGGTTAATGTAGGGGCAGTTGTGGTTGATTGAGTCTTTAGGGTTCATTTAGGAACATTTATGGTTAATGGGGTGTTTAGGGTTAATCTGGAGGCAGTTGTGGTTGATGGGGTCTTTAGCGCTAATTTAGGGGCTGTTATGGTTAGTAGGGTATTTAGGGTTAATTTAGGGGCAGTTGTGGTTGATGGGGTCTTTAGGGTTAATATAGGGGCTGTTATGGTTAGTAGGGTATTTAGGGTTAATTTAGGGGCAGTTATGGTTAATGAGGTCTTTATTAAATAAAATTAACCCTCAGTCCTCAGCATTAAATTAACCCTAAAGACCCCATTAACCATAACTGCCCCTAAATTAACCTGTAATACCCCATCAGCCATAACTGCCCCTAAATTAGCCCTAAACACCCCTATCAACCATAACTGCCCCTAAATTAACCCTAAACACCCTATTAACCATAACTGCCTTTAAATTAACCCAAGTGAGGTCTCAACAGTGCTCTGTACAACGGCATGAGCACCTCTCTCTGTCTACTGCTGACACCTGGCTATACAACCAAGCTTCACGAAAAAAAAGCGTTCTTTAAAAAAAAAAGAAAAATAGACAGGTTGGGGCTTTAAATTTAAATTCTTGCAATTTATCTAAATTAAGAGTTGTGTCAAAGAACCAATATACTTCATTTTTACAGTCACCTTGGATAAACATTATGTTTCTTGTTTTCTGCAAAATTATTATATAGTGAGAACTGTTTTTCACAATTTTTAAATTTATCCACTTAAATTATCTAGGTGTTAAAATATATTTCTTTTCTGTAATGTTATAATTTATTACAATAAGCCCATGTTCGCTTGGTATACAAATTGCTTTAATTCCACTTCTTCTGTATTGATATTAACTTAACCCCTTAACGACAATCCCCGTACATGTACGGGGTTGCCGTGCAACGGGTTAACGACAATGCCCGTACATGTACGGGCTGCCGTTAAATAGCTGCATCGCCGCGATCGCGGCGTTTTCGCCGCGATCGGCGGCTTTGCAGCATCCACGGAAGCCTCACAAGTGAGGCTGACCGTGGATCCGGGGAGGGCAGCCCTTGGCAGCCCTCCCCGGAAGAAAAATGGCCGCCGCCGCACCGATCATCAAAGATCGCGGCGGCGCCTGGCTAAAACTGCTTAGGAAGCGATCGGAATCGCTTCCTAAGCATAAACTGTGTTGCTGACATGCCTCAGTATCGAGGCATGTAGCAACACAACCCCCCCGACCCCGATCGCCTTGTGATTGCTCCGAGGAGCAACCACAAGTGCCATCCTGTGAATGACGTTGCCGTCATTCACAGGATGGCATTAACAATAGATCTTAGTTCACAGAGGGTCAATCCAGACCCTCTTGTGAACTCTCGAGCTCCTCCTGCAGGTTGAATGCAGGTACTGCATCCAACCATGCAAGGTCAATGGAGCCCAGCCCACTATTGAGAGTGATTAGTAATAAAAAAAAAAAAAAAAAAATGGTCAAAAATGTTAAAAAAAATTAAAAAAATATGGTAACATGTAAAAATCCCCACTGTCACCAAAAAAAAAAAAAAAAAAAAAAAAAGTTTTTAATAAGCAAGTCCTAAAATTCTTTATCTTTACAAAAATTCCAGCATGGAAAGAGTTAAAATATTGGCATTACAAATGCCCATAGGGTGTCTAGTATTAAAAAATATATGATTTGATGGGGTAAATTGAATTGGCCGGGTTCAAAGATGTCCCAAATATGGGACATGGGGCAGATGTCTAAATGGCAAAAAATACACACCTCACAAAGGCGGCCTTTTACCTCCCAAATAACCCTACAAACCCCTGCATGTGGGGTATCACTGTGCTCAGGAGATGTTACTGAACACATATTGGGGTGTTGTTTGACACGGACATATACCAGGAGCGATAGATTTATACCTGAAGTACAACACGTGTGAAAAAAATTGAAAAAAAAAATTACTACCATAAAGTTTCACTAAGGGTGGTGGTAAAATTAGTGCATGGAAAGGGTTAAAATACCAGCATTTCAGATGCCTTGGGGTGTCTAGTTTTTAAAAATATATGACTTGATGGGGGTAAATTGCATTATCCGGCTTCAAAGATACCCGAAATGGCACATGGGGGGATGAATTACCAGATTTGGAAAAAATGGTTTTGAAATGGCAACTCATTCCAAACACACAAGCTTTACACTTAAGGCTGGGAGACGATATCCTCGGGTTTGGATTGGAGAGCAGCAAACGTAGAGCTTCATACATTGTATCCGGTGTCTATCATACAGGAGAAGCACACTGAGCAGTTACTGGACACTCCACGCGGTGGCGGCGGCAGTTAGGCAGGTTGGAGATACTGATTGGCTCATGCAGCTGTCACTCACGTCATACATCATTCATTCATTAATATGAAACGATCTTAACTTTATCTTTGTAACTAAATGGAACGGTAATGAGTGAAATGTTCAGTATATACCAGAGACTGCCAGGCCTACTGAGTGTCCATATTGCCAGATTAAGGAAAAGTGGATGTGCAAGCGCATTGGTGTCATTTATACATCAGGATGTGCCGGGTATTAAGATAAAATGATGTTTATTTCCGCTATAATAAAAGACGCAGAAAATGTGCATGTGTTGTTTTTTTTAAAAGCTAAAGGGGTATCCTGAAGTTATAATGTGAAGGGTGAGGGGATTCCATGTAAAGTCAGGAAATTTTACTTTACCAAGAGGGTGGTAGATAAATGGCCTCTCAGCAGAAGTGGTAATACATGGTATAGGCAGATGGTTCCTGAATCTAAGGCAAGACCAAGGACTGATTAAGCTGTGAGTCTGTACACTAGATGGGCCGGATGGGTCTGCTGGTAGATTCTATGTTTCTATGAATCAGGTAATTTTATCATAGTAACAGATTTAAATGAAAATGCTTAAAGGACTAAAATCAATGCTCTGGGGTCGGCTTTCTACACAAAACTGCAAATGGAATAATTAGGTAAACTACGTCTGAGATAAAATGAGATGTCGATGTTAAAAAGGCATCTGGAGCCTATATTATTCTGTTCATTAAAAGCTGGTCTCAGGTTGTCTTTGCAGATTAAGACATTGAACCTTTTGGGCTGGGTTAAGTATTCTACGACTAGTTTTAAAATTTGATTTACGCATCTATATTGTAGTGGATGGAATGAGTGGTAGATAGGTGGAATAGCCTCCCAGAACAAGTGGTAGAGGACAAAACAGTGACATAATTTAAACATACATGGAATAGGCATATGGCTCCTGAATATAAAGTAAGACCAAGGACTGATTACGGTTTGAGTCTTTACATTAGGACGTTGGATGGGCTGAATGGATCTGATCTCCCATCAAACTGCACCTTTCTATGTTGATAATGAGCTTCACATTTCACACATCAATTATAACTGTGTCACCCCTTCCTGGTTATCTCAGGTCATGCTCGTGTCATGGAGGAGCAGTAAACATCCGGTGGCTGTTAAGATCATCAAACGCAGCTCATCGTGGAAAGAAGGCATCATGCGGGAAAGACGAGTCTTGGAGCTGGCAGCAGAAAGCCCATTCCTCTGCCACGGCTTTGGTGCTTTTCACACCCAGGTACGGAATTGTCTGTTGCTCTGCAGCCTATTCCCGTCCTTTCACCTTCTACCATGCGCCATTTCTACAGAAGATCTGCATGTGTCACTGTACTATTAGTCTCTGCATGACTGTAACTGTTTTTGCTCTATGTTCAAAATAAGCACCGCGTCTTTCTCGTCATGGAGAACGTGAGCGGAGGCAGCCTGTCAAACCACCTGAGGAGGAACGGCCGGATGGGAACCAGTGCTGCAGTGTGAGCAACAGAGTAGACATAAAGCCAATGATCATTTCCATGCTGTCTAAATGGCTCCTCTAGCTTTAATCCCAATGCAGTGAAATCAGAGGCTCTCCATCGCTGTAAATAACCCTTTGCTAATATTTAGAAACTACTCACTAAACTGTTTGTGTCCTTCTGGCAGGTTCTACGCTGCAGAGATCACCTGCGGTCTTCAGTTTCTACACAGCCATGGAATAGTTCATCGGTTAAAAAAAATATTTCTGCTCTCAACTGTCCATTCTCTTGCTCTTTTGTTGAGTCTTATGTCTTCCATCACCCCAAGTTCCCTTCATCTCACCATTTATTCCATTTCAAAATCTTTCAGAATTCTTAAGAGGAAAATGAACATCTTCTTTCTCTGAATCATTTAGGGACCTGAAGCCAGCGAACGTGTTGATGACCAGCGAGGGACACCTGAAGATCTGCGATTTCGGCCTCGTTGTGGAGAAGATCATCGGCGCAGCCAAAACCAAAGGCGTAGTTGGGACCAGAAAATATATGGCCCCCGAGGTGAGAATTTATTAATTAGATTAATGCTATAGTTAATCTAAACCTTAATTACTTTACAATGCATTACCTATCTACATTTTACACATATTGAACTTGTTTTGCAGGTTTTTCAGAAGAAATATGGCGCCTCCGCAGACTGGTGGTCGTTTGGAGTCACTCTGTACCAGATGCTGGTGGGAAGGGTCCCAGTTCCATCATCACAGCCCAAGAGGGAGTACCGGGACTGCACCGTTCACAATGACTTCCCGTACCCAAGCTGGCTGCTAGCAGATCAGAAAGACATCCTCATGAAGGTGAGTGGATCACAAATGTCCTGATAAGGTGTGTGGCTATACAGGAACTTTTATAGGGACTGTAGTGCAGCAGATTCTGGAATGGGCAAAATATGGTTACTAAACTCAACAAAAACTTGGCTAAATACGTCAGGAAATTGGAATACAAAAACCATTTTTTATTTTTCTTTTGCTTTCTCAGCTTCTGCTTAAAGATCCAGAATGCCGGCTTGGGACGAATGGTGATATAAGAGTGCATCCTTTCTTCGGCATCTTGAACTGGGACCATTTGGAACAACGCAAACTCTGGCCCCCATACCTGCCTCTGGTGGTACGTGTAGCCATTACAAAATGCTTTAGATCCACTAAGTTCTAATATCACAACTTATTGCTCTTCAACATTAAAAAGTACTTAATAATGGTATAAGAACACATCCCGTCCACAAACAGAACCCCCACACACATGTAAATTTACTGTATATGATTTCTTCTTCCGAGCCTTTGATACATTTCCTTCCACCAATTAATCATTGCTAAGGAGCCCATCTAATGACAACTGACGAGCGCTTTGTTATTACATACCTGCCGCCATAGTATACATTATGATGTGTTTTTGAAATCAAGGAACTTTTCGCTTTTTTCTTGCAGGACCCAACTGGAGATCTTCACCTCAGTTCCCAGGATATATCCTTTTCATTTGTAGAGGGGGCTAATTGTAACAAAAACAAAAAAAGTTGGGATTTGCCAGACCTGTCTTTTGTTAGCCCCAAATGGAGGGAATAAACATCCCTCCTTGTATCCAACATCTCAGATGGGAACAAATTCTCTTTTATTCAGGATTCAGCTTGAAGATCTTGCCTGAAAAGTCTCCTGTTGGACGACGACCAATAGTCCAGGATGTCACCTCCCTGCTTCATCTACCACCGCAGCAGAGCTGTCCACCACCACAGCAGAGCGCCTACCTCAACATCACAGCAACTCCACCTGCTGTCCACATCAGAGAAAACCACCTTCTACAGCTGTCCAACATCACTGCGCGGCAATTCCACCTGCTCTGTCCAACATCACTGCGCGGCAATTCCACCTGCTCTGTCCAACATCACTGCGTGGCAATTCCACCTGCTCTGTCCAACATCACTGCGCGGCAATTCCACCTGCTCTGTCCAACATCACTGCGCGGCAATTCCACCTGCTCTGTCCAACATCACTGCGCGGCAATTCCACCTGCTCTGTCCAACATCACTGCGTGGCAATTCCACCTGCTCTGTCCAACATCACTGCGCGGCAATTCCGCCTGCTGTCCAACATCATTGCCAAGCCTCTACTACAGCTGTCCAACACCACAGCACAGCCATTCCACACGCTGTCCAACATCACAGAAAAGCATTTAATGCAACACAACACCACAGAGAACTTCATTGCTGACAAACATCATTGTGCTGCACCTTGTCCTGCTGTTCAACAACTTAGCAGCGAGACTCCATCTGGCCTCTAACACATACCTCCCAACTTTTACCCCCAGTGAATCGGGATGCAGGGGGGGTGGTGGGTGGGCGCATGCATAGTAGAGCTTACCTTTAAGCTCCGTCCCCCGGGGTCCCGATTCACAGAGGATAGAATGTTACTGCACATGCATTCTCCAGTGTTCCAAACACCAGAGAATATAATTAGAAGAAATGTGGTTCTGAATCCTGCTGTCCCATAGAGATCTTCCTCTGTCTTCTTTTTTTGGGAGAGAGCTAGAGTTCGGCAGGGAGATCGAGTGGCCGTACCCAAAGCAGGACAGCTGGGAGCCATGCAGTCTGCTGCCACCTGTCATACTGTGTCACAGACAGGCTTCCATGCTACGTAACATCAAAGTAGAGCATCCCTTGCTGTCCAACATCACACAAAAGTACCTACAACACAGCAGATCATCTCCCAGTCTACCAAATTACAAATAGTATTCCTACCCTACACAATGAAGTAGAGGGAAAAGGTCTATCCGCTTCTTAAAATGTGTTTCTTCTTTGTTCTAGATCCAGCGTGGACCAATTGGACTGAAACGAGTGGAACATGATGATAATGAGATGTACCACGGACAGAACTAAAGGGCACTGATTCATTTAAGAAGGTCTTTTGAGTTACTCTGTAAGTTATTAAACCTTCAAGAGGTTCGCTTTGTCTGGCAGCTGAAACTGGCCCTCTTCCTTCTATGTAGGTCTATGTGAGATTTTGTCAGAGTCGCCTGGTGCTTGAGGAATGAGCCCTTCAAACTGGAAAAATTTTGAATGAATTCTGTCTTTTATCTGTAAGTCTCTTGTCCCTCACTAAAGGTTATGGGTAGTTTAAAATAGTCTACATGTACTAACTTATTACTCATTTCTTGTTTCTCTTCTTTTCATATTTAGAATTCTGCATGGATTTACTCATTCTCCTATTCCATTATTGGTTCTTCAGAAACTTCTTCTGGGACCTACTAGTACAGTTGGTACAAGTAAGTAAATCTTCAGACTGTATTTGCTGTAAATACTTACTATTGAGATTAGAGATAGGAAATATTTAAATGTATACCTTATTTTAATTAATGTTTGGGCTACGGTTACTTGTCTATCTGGTATTTGGCATCTATTTCTTCTTTCTCTTAGATCAAGCACTGACCAAGTTAACCACATATACTCCTGGACTTAGTGCTACATGCAGGATGATCCGATGTACCATGGAACAAAACGAGCCAGTTGAATCATTTCAGAAGTTTTTCACTTTCATTGTAAGTTATGAAACCTTTAAGAAGGTTATTACAAATTCTGCGGTTGCTCAGTCTGGCTGCTGAAACCATTCCTCTTCCTTTTGCACAGATCTTCAAACCTGCTTGGAAGATCTTGCGTCTGTGTCATATTCTCCTGGTGCCTGAGGAATGAACCCTTCACACTGGAAGTCTTTTGTCTGTGAGTCTCTTCTTTTTATTTGTCATAAACACGAAATTACCCAATAACTAGTTTTATTTAAAACCAACAAGCTAATTTTCCTTTACTAATTCCTCCCTCCTATTCTCCCATTGGTTCTTGTCTAGCGATGACTGTATCTTCAGGCCGTATATATGCTGTAAATTCAACTTATTTTGATTTGTGCATAGGATGAGATTTCATTTTAATGATCTTTTTTGTTACCTATGCCAGGTGTGATGCTCAGATGTGAATTTGTGTCAACTATCCTTCAAAGCCTGTTCCAAGTAGATCTGTAACAGGTCGGTATCTCCTGTCCCTAACATTTCTTACATGTAACAATTGTGTCTTGTTCCCCATTTCATCTTCTATGCATTCTGTGATCACTTGCCCTACATTGTTTGATCTTGTATTTGTCAGTTTGTCCACACTGTTCCTTAAACATCTCCTCTATTCATTCTTCCCATAAGAACGTGTCATTTTCTTACCATGATTTTCCTGGCTTTCATAATCACAGGTTTCTTATTCTTGTTTTCTCCAGCTACCAGAATGGCTTGAGATGTCTGGAAGATCTTTCATCCTTCAAGCTTCCTCGCCTGAAGATCTCTAGAACTTCAACTTCACTGCCAAAGCAAATTTATCTCCACTCATCAGACGCTGATCCTCTTCTTCTTGTCATTGACGATTAAACCTACAGCATGACACAAATGTTACCATGTTGCAGTTCTTTAAACTATACAGCCCTATATAAGTAAACTCATTTAAACCCCTTAAGTTACCTGTACAGCATCCAATGTGTCATTTGCATACTTTATATATTATCTTGGTTTCACCCAGTTTAATAAAATCCTTTAAGTTTATTTATATTTCAGTGATTACTAATGGATTCATTTAAACATTTCATTAATTGACTTTTATTTCTCCACATACTGTACACAATACATTCAAGCCTCTGTAAACAGTTACATCAATGTTCTCTGTCAACTCACAAAGTGTTCCAAAATAACACACACAATGTAACGTTACTATTGTGTGTTATTTGCTTGTACAACATCTGCTTTCAAACTACCGTATTTGCTCGATTATAGGACGAGGTTTTTTTCAGAGCAAATGCTCTGAAAAATACCGCTCGTGTTATAATCGAGGTCGTCTTCTAATTAGACCTCAAAAAAATGTCTGCTGGGGCCAGGCTGCTTACCGGTGCTTTGGTCCCGAGCAGCGTCTCCTCTATTAGCAGCAGGAAGCTAGCAGAGTGTCACATAATTCTGCCTCCCCCTCCTTCCTCTGGGGGCCAGAGAAGTTGCTCGCACAGCCGGGCCCCTGCAGAAGTCTTCAAGTGAGAGAGCTGCAGTTCAGGTAAGGGGGTGGGGGAGGGTTTTTGTGATTAATGTGTGAAGTATGTGTGATTAATGGAATGAATGAGTATTTAAATGTTTGTGAATGAGTGTGTGTGTGATAGCATGGATGTGTAAGGGGGAGGGTGGTAGCATGGCATAGGGAGGCTGTACTCAAACTCCTATCATCCCCAGGTTCCAGCATGTACTGGCTGCCTTGGCTTGATAGGAGTTTGATTGCTGTTAGCATATATATATATATATATATATATATATATACCTCCAGAAATGCCTCTTAACCCCCTATATGCCACTCTGGCATATAGGGGGTTAAAAGGCATATCATGGGGCAGAGTGGCATATAGGAGGGCATAAGACATTTCTGGAGGCAGAGTGGCATATAGAGGGTTAAAAGGCACAATAAAGTGGCAAATAAAGGGGGATTAAGGCATTTCTGAGGGCAGAGTGGCAACCTTGGGGGCAGATGTGCATAACTGGGGAGGGGCAGGTTGGCAAATAAAAAGAAATAAAAAAATATATATTTTTCTCAATCATAGCTTTTATTAAATATGAAAAAATTGTTTACATGAATTAATATTTACTAGTAAAACTTTTTTTCCTATAGGGTAGTCTTATATTCAGGCTTTTTGTTTTTTTCCTAAATTAATATTTAGATTTTGGGGGGTCGTCTTATAATCAGGGTCGTCTTATAATCGGGCAAATACGGTAGTTATTTTTTAACTTTGACTTATTTGTTTTCCTGCAATAATAAGATATTGAGTGTGGGGCATGTGTTTCTACTCAAAGAAATCAAACCATGTATAACACAACTTAATACGACTTATATAAACGATAAATAGTACAAAAGTGAATGTACACAGCGCCTGATTAGCTGCATTTCCCTCTGTCTCAACCAGAAAAAAATTCAAAATCAAATTTACACCGATGGGCATAAAAGATTAAAATTTGGCACCTTCATTCTCATAACGTAGAATCTATATCCATATAGGAAAAAACAGAAACAAATATATAGTGCAATATGTTTAAATCATATCAACATATAGCACTTTATCTGATTAAAACTTATTGCACTATATATTTGTTTCGGTTTTTTTCCATCATGGTTCCATCAATAGTATAGATTTTTTTTTTGGCAAATGGGAGACGAGCCTTTGTTTTGTTTTTGGTCAGGAGTGCATTAAAACATTAAAACGTGTCTCTGGACTGTGAGCCTCGGCCAGAATACGCCACGGGCTGTATATACAATAAGGATGTTTAGCCTTGAAGAAAAGTGGGTTATTTATGGCAGTGGCACTAACGTCTTAATAACTAAAAATCCAATTCCTCATTTACCTAAATGTCCCTCTAAGACATTGGTTCCCCACGGGCGGTATGAAAAGGAGCCAGGGTGCTTCTCAAGTACATTGGCTGCTTGGCTTCTACGGCTTGTCATTAACTTAAAATGTGGGAAAGAAAATTAAACTAATATAGTTAATAAAAAAGTTTAATTTCATCTAATTCCTCCAAATGAAAAGATAGCTCTGCAGGCAGGAATAGTTGCCGCAGTTCCACTGATAGCCAGCAGGTGGTGCTCCTAAACCTATAAGTATTCAGCATAGAGACACACTTTTTAATATTGTACCTGAAGAAGAGACCGAGAGTCTCTATAACATGCTTTTTATTTCTACGGCTACAACTCCACACCTTATACTTCATAATGAGCATAAGCTGTTTGTTTATATGCCTTTGGCACGAGAGTTAATGTAAGGAAGTTCTACTTCACTGAGAGGAACAGCCTTCCAGCAGAAGTGGTAGAGGCTGATACACCGAGGGAAGTTAAATATGCATGGGGTAGGCATATAACTCCTGAATGTAAGACCAACGACTGATTAAGGTTTGATTCTTTACAGCAGGAGAAACGGGCAGACTAGACGGGGGCCAATCTGCAGGCAAATTCTAGTTTTCTCAGTTAATAGAGCACCCATGTATTTGAATATACAATCCACCTGTCTGTGTAGGGATAGGGTAAGCATATACGGATTTATGCCAAGACGTATGCCAAGTATTTTTACATGCATTATACGATATGCAAGATTATATCATAGTATCTAGAAGAAATTTGTAAAATACCTAATAGCACTAATATGCTTTTTTAATGACATTTGAAGATTAATAAAACCCATTTGGACATTGTTATACACATTATAAAGTGTGAAGCACACAAAACCAGACAGACTTCTATTAAGTATTTCTGTATCAATACGTAGAACCCAAGCCCTGTGAATTCCCTGTGTCCAGAAATATGTTTCATTTCTGCAGTTAAGTGTCTTTTCCAGCAGGTGGCGCCTCTTTGCTAACAGAACTATTTTCCGAAAAATAAGATTTTTTCCAATGTTTTCCCTAAAGTTCAATAATGACAAACAATTTCAATAGGGAAAGATGGTTGTTTTATAATATGTGACCCAGGCAGCATCTCGACTCTCCCCCCACAACCTACTCCTTGTCCTAATCCAGCACCTCGTCTCAGAAGGATGTATTCTGCCCGGTAGAGGAGATAGTGGGGGCTTTGCTGACTGGGCACAGACCACCAAAACGTAACTGGACTGGTTACCCAGGAGAGATCTCTGAGCTCACCAACTGGATCTAATGTTTTTATGTTCACACAGTGAGCACCTGATCTGTTGCTCCAACTGAGTACGGAGCTATACCGGCCAACAGCGTACCGGGCATTTGCCTGGCGTGCCAGAGGGCCACTCCAGGCCTGACAGTTGGTAGGTATGAGTAGGCTCCATGCTAACTGTGGCTTAAAAAGATACACATCACTGATGAGCCAAGCATCTATTATACCTGCGTGTTACTTACAGGAGATAATCCATTCCATCTCTATGGTTTAATTTTGACGGTTTTTACATTTTTTGGCACTGGTACGAGGGTTCCTATATCATAACCCCATTGAAAGACAGCTTCGGCGGAGGCTTCCTAGTGTTTCTTAATAGCTCGGGTGGTAGCAGGTGAAGAACTAATTGAATTTGACAGTAAAATGAAACAAAGCATCTGCCAAAAGCGGGCTTGCTGGAAAGAAAATGAAGTCTCCAGTAGAGTGTTCCGTTACAGAAAGTCTCCGGAGAGTGTATTTAGTGACATATTTTGCCCACAATGATTATGTTTTCTTCTCGGCTTCAATTAAGACCTTGTTATTGATGGAGCTACAAGCAGCTGAAGCCACGGTTTGTGCATTTGATGCAAAATACCGCAACATTGTAGCAGCCAGACAGTCTAGGCGCACGCAGGGCTGAGGTTGAGCTTTTACGACGTTCAAGAAGAGAAATTTCTTTCTACTAAATCGAGAGAGAGACCAAAATGAGTGACGGAGAAGTCTGACGCGGCCTCATCCTTCTACGTGGTTCCACCAGACAATTCTTAGCACGTTGCCCAAAGATATAAAGTATCAATGACTTGGTTACATGTGACTTAGAACAATCCACAAATAGTGTTCGGAACCTCTAGAACTTAATGACCGTCCTTCACTAGAAGCCACCGGGATAGAGTTATGAAGAGCGTTCTATATGTGGAGCAGTTACCATGGAAATAGACAGAATGTTCCTCTGATTGCAACACATTTTCAGGGTTGGATCAGAAGAGTGTGTCATAGAGATGGACCAACTTACCCCTCTAGTGTTCATAAAAGTAACATTACACACGATCCATACTACTATTTGAATGCTGAAACCCCGCCAAGAAATAATTCATGTAAAAATTGTCCTTATTAATATATTTTTAGCTGGGAAAGCTTAACTGTCATGTGATACAAAAGGCTTACCACGATTGGACAATAAACCTAGCAGACTCACACCTGAAGGAGGAGAACGTCCCGGGATTCATCCCATCGCAAAAAACAGGCAATGTTTCAACCTTCGTCAAAGCTTTAGAACCTTGATGATCTTGTGCTATGGGCATTGTAGACAACATGCGCAGGCATACAATGTATCAGTTCATCAACTGCGCTTTATCAACGCTCTATTTACAGGGTCCTGGGAGGACCAAAAGACTCAAGGAGCAGGTTAGAGAGATGGGCAATTGATTTTTTTGCTAATTTCCATCTTGTAATCTCCAAGTAACGGATCAATACGAGACTGATAGAAGAAATTAGAATGCGCGTCCTAGCACCATGGCCGCGCTATTTGTCACAGAGCAGATGGCCCGTGCCAGATCTATCTTTATTCCAAATAAATTAAATTGCATTTCCTCCGAGTAATTTTTCACCGGCGTGGGCTGCTTTTCTTAGTTTGCTTGAAAGACGGGCCTCCGCATCTACTAGTGACAGGCTATCCGCGGGTGGAAATTGGCAAACATTCATTCCTTAGAAGTATAGCGGTTTCCCGTTAGACAATCTGCAGTCTCTATATACGCTCTAATGGAGTCTGTATTGTATAGTTTTTGCCCAAAAAAAGTATTTTCGAGCGGGGGTTTGATTAGAAAGAATGTAACATTATGGTTAAAAAACAGGAACTATTTCTCATGATTAAGCAAGTTATGGTGAAAGCCGAGGAGAGTCAGAGGGCGAGGGGCTGATGAAGGCGAGCCCTAAGGGCAGCAGAATTTGCTAAAGAGTGCGGCTGTATGAAGAGCGACATGATGAAGAGTGCGATGAAGGCCACTTGACTCGGGTCATCCAACGACCCCTCACCCCGATGAGTAACCTCAATGGACTCCATCGACAGCAACGCCCAGCACCTTCACAACGTTACGGAGGCCGAGAACCTCCCTGCAGCCTCCAAAGTCTTATCTACGTCCGCTCACCATCCTTGTGACCTTCTTACCCCAGAGGAGAAGACGGCTAAGATCCCACAGCAGGCGAGACCCCCTGCAGCTACATTTCTAGCCACCAAGACTAATAAGCAATTAACTTAGAATTAGCCTTAAAAATGTTTTTTCCCCGGTTATTTTTATCATTAAGGGCAGGTGTCTAAACATGTCACCTTTCCTGAATTACAGATCGCTAATAAAACAAGCTACAAAGGCAAAAACATACGTAAAAACGGCGGATCGGGAAGAGGTCTGATGCATACTGGGAAGATTAGGGGTACCATGGAAGCAGGATCTGCACGATTATTCCTCCTCATTAGGTTATCTCTCCCATATTGTTAAGCTGCTGATTGCTGTGGATTGGGTCAGACGGCCATTGTGAGAAATTGTGGGAGGAAATTGATTAAAAGATGCTCTTTTTGCCACAACCAAACAAATCTAATCAAATCTAATTTTTTTATAGTAAATTCTAGAGGTAATGTGTGTGTGTATATATAGATATACACACATAATATGTAATTATATCTCGTGAAATGTAATATTATAGTATATTATAGTATATTTATATATATATATATATATATATATATATATATTTTACAATGTGAATACACTTATTTATATATATATATATATATATAACATTTGAATATATATATAATGTGTATATATATATATACATATAAATATATGTTATTAAGTCAGTCTTTTTTGTTTTTTTATATAATAATAATAGGGAAATCGGCAATTGCCCCCCCCCAGCCATTAGAATCCAATTTTCTTTATTTCGGTCTCAAACAAAATGAATAATTTTGAAACGCTGGAGGACGCTGCCAGAGCGGCCATAATGAAAGAGGTTGCACACGCTGGGTTCAAGGAAGATGAAGGCGTAATATATTATGATTTTTAATAAGAATAATGGCATTTTGATCATAATGAAAATATTCACCAGAATTCTGGAAGTCTGGCACTTGAGGTTATTAGCGTTGGGAAAATTCACTTTGTATCTATTACTAAAACATGAGATAAAGGAGATTTATTACCTGAACCTGTTCTAGATACCCTACTTTCACACCCCCTAACATTACAGGCGTGCAAAGTGGGACATCTGTGTTGGGGGGCTTCGCAAGAGGTGGAGAGGGGCAAGAAGAAGTGGGTAGTTCCAGAGAAGCAGCCACCTTATCCTCACCTCACTCGGTTTCAGAACGGCATGAGGAGACCAGCAGCAATGGAGGTCTGTTCTACAACCTCAATTAATTGTAAAGGCTCCCTGATCTGGTCCGTGGCGATCACAACATCTGCCTGACAGGTCCATGACAAAAGCAGGACAGTGCCCAGAAATCAGGACTTTCCTGTGAAGTCTGTTTCAGTGTGTTTAATGCTAAAACACCTACATTTCCATAAAACATTCCATCTCTGGAACTCCCAATGTTTACTTAGAGCTCCATTTGGGGTTTGCGCATGCAGAACTGCAAGCGGCCTCTATAGTTAGGACATCTGCCATGACACGGCACAATCGGAGTAGTTGGGACTGTTGGCAGCTATACTTCCTGGCTGCTGGTCTTACTACTGAGCCTTGCCCTAAAACTGGACATTAGACCCCGGAGAGACATCTCCACCATGTGACACCTTTCCGTGACAGATCCCATTCCGAGACTCCTCCACAGACGCGGGCAGTGATCGCTGTACGCAGAGTGCAGATGATTTATTGGACGGTCTCACAATGTATAATGAAAAATTAAAGTAGTTCATCATATTACAGATGACTCTGATATTAATTCCAACTCATCCCGATAAACAAATAGATCATTAATCTACCATTCATGGTGAAGCCATTAACAAAGTCACACAAGCCCAAAATATATCGTCCTGCGTCATTTGCATTTAATAATTACTTATATCCTTAGAATTTTATATTTTTGTCCACTAAAACAACCAGTCTAAAAAAGTCAATAAAGAAATGAAGTACCAATAATGAAGGCATAATTCTGTATATTACCCTGTATGATGTAGCACAAGAAAAAAAGAAATTTGTGACATGTATACGTTCTGTTATACACTGGTCAGTGATGGTCTCATCTTCAATGGACCCCTAATTCCTTTGCGTCTTGTTGTGCCCTTCAGCCTCTCCGTTCCCCTCCTCTTTTTAACATTTCCGACTCCCTACCATAAACCCTTAAAATCCTCAACATGAAATACAAATGATCAGCCTCCCAGAATTTTGGTCCCCTAGGGCCTCCATGGTTCTCATACAACAGACAAATTTTAGGGCTCTCCTAAGTTGTCAGATGGACAACCACCAACTGCAAAGGTTCTAAACATCTCAAAACTACTCAACTTTGACCAAATATTAGGGAAATATACGGAACTATACAAGAGCTCCAGGACCTATTTCGCTTCTCCATGGTGGCCTCTGAGCTCTTTGTAAAAGCTTTGTTGGAGAAGATGAGATGTTTCCTTCTAAAACTCATACTCTTGGAGCAGGTGGTGTTATTCCAAGGAAGGAGGAAAGGATAATATCTAGAAACATTGTTTCGGGATTTGCTGAAAATTCTGTTACTTTAGAAATATCCCAGCAGAGCAGCTTCTCTATTCCGCTCTCCCCGCGCGTCAGATATTGGAAGTGAGAGATTTATTGGATTAGATGTGAAGTATCAAGCCAGTAAAAATGACTGTCTGTGTCTATTACAGTAACATAAAGTGCAGTGAAGTATATTACAAGTAGGCAATTAAGTATCTTGCAGAAACGTGGCTCATTCCGATACAAAACCACAAGAGTAATTCTCGTCTCCGAGCCAAACATCTTTCTTTCTCAGTTTAAGCCAGTAACAGTTCCAGATTTTTATCTTAATTTATTTATTTATTTTTTAATTGAAAATGTTTGATTGGCTGAAATAGTTTTTAATGGAGTCATCACGGCATTAACTGCCACGCTTCATAATTTTAAATAGTCTTCAGTTAGCTAAAACATCAATTTCAATTTTAAGTAAGTCACTTAAAGCCCGGCTTAATCTTGCTGAAATGGATTTTTGTTTAAAAAAAAACCTCCAAAAAGGTAAAAAGTAAGATTTCATAAATGGATATTTCGGTTCTGTTTCATTTCTAGCTTCCAAAGTCGCGCAGAATACACAGAAAACAAAATGATTCCTTTTTGGTGCAACGTTTCAATGTTGATCTTATCACCGTGGCAACCATTGACTTGGTTCTTCTGCTTAGACCATTCCTATGGTTGCTATGGTGATAGAACTGATAGAACATTCCATTGGTTCCAACGTTCCAAATGTAGCAGTTGCTCTCAGTACGTTGATCAAATTAAACTGACCCGTTATGGTCTGTATCTGGAACATGGTGTGGTTTGTGCGTTCGATTGTGAACATAATCTCTAGGTAGAGGTCGGCTTCATTTGCCTTTCGTCCTCCACTACGTTTTCCTAATCCAACAAGTAATAAAAGCATCATGAAGGTGCAGAGGCACCCCACGATTATCAGAAGAGTATCTAACATCTTCTCCATCGCCTGCTCTGCTGAGCAATGAGAAGTGTCTGAGTTTCACCTGCTTTATATAACCTCCTATGATGACATCACAGAGGCTGATGATGCAATAGTGGGCGTGGCTGCATCGAGTGGGCGGGGTCTAAATCATTTCAGTTCCAACCACAAATGAGACAAGTCCCTTAAAGCCTGGCTTAATCTTACAGAAATGGATTTTTGTTTAATAAAAAAAAAAAAAGTAAAAAGTAATATTTCATAAATGCATATTTCGGTTCTGTTTCATTTCTGGCTTGAAAAGTCGCGCAGAATACACGGAAAACAAAATGATTCCTTTTTGGTGCAAAGTTTCAATGTTGATCTTATCACCATGGCAACCATTGACCTGGTTCTTCTGCTTAGACCATTCCTATGGTTGCTATGGTGATAGACCTGATAGAACATTCCATTGGTTCCAACGTTCCAAATGTAGCTGTTGCTCTCAGTACGTTGATATTGCCCTTGATCAAATTAAACTGACCCGTTATCTTAGAACATTAACTGATAATTGCTAAATATCATACGTTATTTGTGGGAAATAATAATATTTTTAAATAAACAGCATGAACTATACTAAATGTTAACAGAATTTTATTGACACGTTAAATTGGAAGTTCAGTTTACAGATAACATGAAAATCCTCTGGTGGAGTCAGTGTACGATGGTCTTGGACTCCATGGTGTAGCCAGCGAGACAAACAGGCAGATGATGCAACAATAGGCGTGGCTGAATCAAGTGGGCGAGGCCTAAATCATTTCAGTTCCAACCACAAATGAGACAAGTCGTTGGCAAAGCAGGCTCAGGAGGGCCAACCACATATCCATACATACGTGGTAGAGCAGCTTGTCAGCGTAACTACCAACATGTCAAGATCATGTCACAGGTGCAATCTCACCTCTCAAAGTCCCTCAAATAAATATAAAATATATTTTCTCCATTTGAGTTTTTCCTCATATTACTATGGCATTTAATTCCACCATCTAAGCGTGCCGACCCTGGCATATGTTGTGTACAGTCACCTACATAGACCTCATGTTCAATCTACATGTATGTACAAACACATGTATGGGATACATTTATAAAGGCCTTTTAAGAAAATTTTGTTTCTGTTCCTTTCTTTTTTTAACTTGATTTGTTTGATATTGGGGCATACTGGGGAAAATGTTTTATGTAAATACAAAAAGGAGCACATGGGAGAAGACAATACCTGAGTCTAAGTAGCAATAGGTAATATCTATAATGCTGGAAGTGAAAAGTTATCCTAGGATGAGTGATGTTATTAAGGTGAGGGTATTAAACATGCATGGGATAGACATACGGCTCCTGAATCTAAGACAAGACCAACGACTGATTAAGGTTTGAGTCTTTACAGCAGGAGAAACGGGCGAGTAGACGGGGGCCGTATGGGGCCGATCTGTCGGCAGGTTCCATGATTCTATAATATTAGATTTAAAAGAGCAAAATGCGCTATGCGTTGCTTTGAGACCCTTTGTATCATATTTGTTCAACATTGTGGCTTCACAGAGTCACCTGTTAACCGCTACAATGTAGCAAAATAATGAAAGCATAATTCTGTATATTATGCTGTATGATGTAGCAAAAGGAAAAAAGAATGCATGCAATTTGTGACATGTATATGTTCTGTTACACACACACACACACTTTTTACGTAAAAAGTCTATAAGGGGAGGCCAAGGAACGGTTGGAGCCTCTCGAAAAAAACAAGACTCCCCCTGAAAATGTTTGATTGTCTGAAATAGTTTTTAATGGAGTCATCACGGCGTTAACTGCCACGCTTCATAATTTTAAATAGTCTTCAGTTAGCTAAAACATCAATTTCAATTTTAAGTAAGTCACTTAAAGCCCGGCTTAATCTTGCTGAAATGGATTTTTGTTTAAAAAAAAAACCTCCAAAAGGTAAAAAATAAGATTTCATAAATGGATATTTCGGTTCTGTTTCATTTCTAGCTTCCAAAGTCGCGCAGAATACACAGAAAACAAAATGATTCCTTTTTGGTGCAAAGTTTCAATGTTGATCTTATCACCGTGGCAACCATTGACTTGGTTCTGCTGCATAGACCATTCCTATGGTTGCTATGGTGATAGAACTGATAGAACATTCCATTGGTTCCAACGTTCCAAACGTAGCAGTTGCTCTCAGTACGTTGATCAAATTAAACTGACCCGTTATGGTCTGTATCTGGAACATGGTGTGGTTTGTGCGTTCGATTGCGAACATAATCTCTAGGTAGAGGTCGGCTTCATTTGCCTTTCGTCCTCCACTACGTTTTCCTAATCCAACAAGTAATAAAAGCATCATGAAGGTGCAGAGGCATCCCACGATTATCAGAAGAGTATCTAACATCTTCTCACTCGCCTGCTCTGCTGAGCAATGAGAAGTGTCTGAGTTTCACCTGCTTTATATAACCTCCTATGATGACATCACAGAGGCTGATGATGCAATAGTGGGCGTGCCTGCATCAAGTGGGCGGGGTCTAAATCATTTCACTTCCAACCACAAATGAGACAAGTCCCTTAAAGCCTGGCTTAATCTTACAGAAATGGATTTTTGTTTAATAAAAAAAAAACCAAAAGGTAAAAAGTAATATTTCATAAATGGATATTTCGGTTCTGTTTCATTTCTGGCTTGAAAACTCACGCAGAATACACGGAAAACAAAATGATTCCTTTTTGGTGCAAAGTTTCAATGTTGATCTTATCACCATGGCAACCATTGACCTGGTTCTTCTGCTTAGACCATTCCTATGGTTGCTATGGTGATAGACCTGATAGAACATTCCATTGGTTCCAACGTTCCAAATGTAGCTGTTGCTCTCAGTACGTTGATATTGCCCTTGATCAAATTAAACTGACCCGTTATCTTAGAACATTAACTGATAATTGCTAAATATCATACGTTATTTGTGGGAAATAATAATATTTTTAAATAAACAGCATGAACTATACTAAATGTTAACAGAATTTTATTGACACGTTAAATTGGAAGTTCAGTTTACAGATAACATGAAAATCCTCTGGTGGAGGTCAGTGTAGGATGGTCTTGGACTCCATGGTGTAGCCAGCGAGACAAACAGGCAGATGATGCAACAATAGGCGTGGCTGAATCAAGTGGGTGGGGCCTAAATCATTTCAGTTCCAACCACAAATGAGACAAGTCGTTGGCAAAGCAGGCTCAGGAGGGCCAACCACATATCCATACATACGTGGTAGAGCAGCTTGTCAGCGTAACTACCAACATGTCAAGATCATGTCACAGGTGCAATCTCACCTCTCAAAGTCCCTCAAATAAATATAAAATATATTTTCTCCATTTGAGTTTTTCCTCATATTACTATGGCATTTAATTCCACCATCTAAGCGTGCCGACCCTGGCATATGTTGTGTACAGTCACCTACATAGACCTCAGGTTCAATCTACATGTATGTACAAACACATGTATGGGATACATTTATAAAGGCCTTTTAAGAAAATTTTGTTTCTGTTCCTTTCTTTTTTTAACTTGATTTGTTAGATATTGGGACATACTGGGGAAAATGTTTTATGTAAATACAAAAAGGAGCACATGGGAGAAGACAATACCTGAGTCTAAGTAGCAATAGGTAATATCTATAATGCTGGAAGTGAAAAGTTATCCTAGGATGAGTGATGTTATTAAGGTGAGGGTATTAAACATGCATGGGATAGACATACGGCTCCTGAATCTAAGACAAGACCAACGACTGATTAAGGTTTGAGTCTTTACAGCAGGAGAAACGGGCGAGTAGACGGGGGCCGAATGGGGCCGATCTGTCGGCAGGTTCCATGATTCTATAATATTAGATTTAAAAGAGCAAAATGCACTATGCGTTGCTTTGAGACCCTTTGTATCATATTTGTTCAACATTGTGGCTTCACAGAGTCACCTGTTAACCGCTACAATGTAGCAAAATAATGAAAGCATAATTCTGTATATTATGCTGTATGATGTAGCAAAAGGAAAAAAGAATGCATGCAATTTGTGACGTGTATATGTTCTGTTACACACACACACACTTTTTACGTAAAAAGTCTATAAGGGGAGGCCAAGGAACGGTTGGAGCCTCTCGAAAAAAACAAGACTCCCCCTGAAAATGTTTGATTGGCTGAAATAGTTTTTAATGGAGTCATCACGGCGTTAACTGCCACGCTTCATAATTTTAAATAGTCTTCAGTTAGCTAAAACATCAATTTCAATTTTAAGTAAGTCACTTAAAGCCCGGCTTAATCTTGCTGAAATGGATTTTTGTTTTAAAAAAAACCTCCAAAAGGTAAAAAGTAAGATTTCATACATGGATATTTCGGTTCTGTTTCATTTCTAGCTTCCAAAGTCGCGCAGAATACACAGAAAACAAAATGATTCCTTTTTGGTGCAAAGTTTCAATGTTGATCTTATCACCGTGGCAACCATTGACTTGGTTCTTCTGCTTAGACCATTCCTATGGTTGCTATGGTGATAGAACTGATAGAACATTCCATTGGTTCCAACGTTCCAAACGTAGCAGTTGCTCTCAGTACGTTGATCAAATTAAACTGACCCGTTATGGTCTGTATCTGGAACATGGTGTGGTTTGTGCGTTCGATTGCGAACATAATCTCTAGGTAGAGGTCGGCTTCATTTGCCTTTCGTCCTCCACTACGTTTTCCTAATCCAACAAGTAATAAAAGCATCATGAAGGTGCAGAGGCACCCCACGATTATCAGAAGAGTATCTAACATCTTCTCACTCGCCTGCTCTGCTGAGCAATGAGAAGTGTCTGAGTTTCACCTGCTTTATATAACCTCCTATGATGACATCACAGAGGCTGATGATGCAATAGTGGGCGTGCCTGCATCAAGTGGGCGGGGTCTAAATCATTTCACTTCCAACCACAAATGAGACAAGTCCCTTAAAGCCTGGCTTAATCTTACAGAAATGGATTTTTGTTTAATAAAAAAAAAAAACAAAAGGTAAAAAGTAATATTTCATAAATGGATATTTCGGTTCTGTTTCATTTCTGGCTTGAAAAGTCACGCAGAATACACGGAAAACAAAATGATTCCTTTTTGGTGCAAAGTTTCAATGTTGATCTTATCACCATGGCAACCATTGACCTGGTTCTTCTGCTTAGACCATTCCTATGGTTGCTATGGTGATAGACCTGATAGAACATTCCATTGGTTCCAACGTTCCAAATGTAGCTGTTGCTCTCAGTACGTTGATATTGCCCTTGATCAAATTAAACTGACCCGTTATCTTAGAACATTAACTGATAATTGCTAAATATCATACGTTATTTGTGGGAAATAATAATATTTTTAAATAAACAGCATGAACTATACTAAATGTTAACAGAATTTTATTGACACGTTAAATTGGAAGTTCAATTTACAGATAACATGAAAATCCTCTGGTGGAGTCAGTGTAGGATGGTCTTGGACTCCATGGTGTAGCCAGCGAGACAAACAGGCAGATGATGCAACAATAGGCGTGGCTGAATCAAGTGGGCGGGGCCTAAATCATTTCAGTTCCAACCACAAATGAGACAAGTCGTTGGCAAAGCAGGCTCAGGAGGGCCAACCACATATCCATACATACGTGGTAGAGCAGCTTGTCAGCGTAACTACCAACATGTCAAGATCATGTCACAGGTGCAATCTCACCTCTCAAAGTCCCTCAAATAAATATAAAATATATTTTCTCCATTTGAGTTTTTCCTCATATTACTATGGCATTTAATTCCACCATCTAAGCGTGCCGACCCTGGCATATGTTGTGTACAGTCACCTACATAGACCTCATGTTCAATCTACATGTATGTACAAACACATGTATGGGATACATTTATAAAGGCCTTTTAAGAAAATTTTGTTTCTGTTCCTTTCTTTTTTTAACTTGATTTGTTTGATATTGGGGCATACTGGGGAAAATGTTTTATGTAAATACAAAAAGGAGCACATGGGAGAAGACAATACCTGAGTCTAAGTAGCAATAGGTAATATCTATAATGCTGGAAGTGAAAAGTTATCCTAGGATGAGTGATGTTATTAAGGTGAGGGTATTAAACATGCATGGGATAGACATACGGCTCCTGAATCTAAGACAAGACCAACGACTGATTAAGGTTTGAGTCTTTACAGCAGGAGAAACGGGCGAGTAGACGGGGGCCGTATGGGGCCGATCTGTCGGCAGGTTCCATGATTCTATAATATTAGATTTAAAAGAGCAAAATGCGCTATGCGTTGCTTTGAGACCCTTTGTATCATATTTGTTCAACATTGTGGCTTCACAGAGTCACCTGTTAACCGCTACAATGTAGCAAAATAATGAAAGCATAATTCTGTATATTATGCTGTATGATGTAGCAAAAGGAAAAAAGAATGCATGCAATTTGTGACGTGTATATGTTCTGTTACACACACACACACACTTTTTACGTAAAAAGTCTATAAGGGGAGGCCAAGGAACGGTTGGAGCCTCTCGAAAAAAACAAGACTCCCCCTGAAAATGTTTGATTGTCTGAAATAGTTTTTAATGGAGTCATCACGGCGTTAACTGCCACGCTTCATAATTTTAAATAGTCTTCAGTTAGCTAAAACATCAATTTCAATTTTAAGTAAGTCACTTAAAGCCCGGCTTAATCTTGCTGAAATGGATTTTTGTTTAAAAAAAAACCTCCAAAAGGTAAAAAGTAAGATTTCATAAATGGATATTTCGGTTCTGTTTCATTTCTAGCTTCCAAAGTAGCGCAGAATACACAGAAAACAAAATGATTCCTTTTTGGTGCAAAGTTTCAATGTTGATCTTATCACCGTGGCAACCATTGACTTGGTTCTGCTGCTTAGACCATTCCTATGGTTGCTATGGTGATAGAACTGATAGAACATTCCATTGGTTCCAACGTTCCAAACGTAGCAGTTGCTCTCAGTACGTTGATCAAATTAAACTGACCCGTTATGGTCTGTATCTGGAACATGGTGTGGTTTGTGCGTTCGATTGCGAACATAATCTCTAGGTAGAGGTCGGCTTCATTTGCCTTTCGTCCTCCACTACGTTTTCCTAATCCAACAAGTAATAAAAGCATCATGAAGGTGCAGAGGCACCCCACGATTATCAGAAGAGTATCTAACATCTTCTCACTCGCCTGCTCTGCTGAGCAATGAGAAGTGTCTGAGTTTCACCTGCTTTATATAACCTCCTATGATGACATCACAGAGGCTGATGATGCAATAGTGGGCGTGCCTGCATCAAGTGGGCGGGGTCTAAATCATTTCACTTCCAACCACAAATGAGACAAGTCCCTTAAAGCCTGGCTTAATCTTACAGAAATGGATTTTTGTTTAATAAAAAAAAAAACAAAAGGTAAAAAGTAATATTTCATAAATGGATATTTCGGTTCTGTTTCATTTCTGGCTTGAAAAGTCACGCAGAATACACGGAAAACAAAATGATTCCTTTTTGGTGCAAAGTTTCAATGTTGATCTTATCACCATGGCAACCATTGACCTGGTTCTTCTGCTTAGATCATTCCTATGGTTGCTATGGTGATAGACCTGATAGAACATTCCATTGGTTCCAACGTTCCAAATGTAGCTGTTGCTCTCAGTACGTTGATATTGCCCTTGATCAAATTAAACTGACCCGTTATCTTAGAACATTAACTGATAATTGCTAAATATCATACGTTATTTGTGGGAAATAATAATATTTTTAAATAAACAGCATGAACTATACTAAATGTTAACAGAATTTTATTGACACGTTAAATTGGAAGTTCAGTTTACAGATAACATGAAAATCCTCTGGTGGAGGTCAGTGTAGGATGGTCTTGGACTCCATGGTGTAGCCAGCGAGACAAACAGGCAGATGATGCAACAATAGGCGTGGCTGAATCAAGTGGGCGGGGCCTAAATCATTTCAGTTCCAACCACAAATGAGACAAGTCGTTGGCAAAGCAGGCTCAGGAGGGCCAACCACATATCCATACATACGTGGTAGAGCAGCTTGTCAGCGTAACTACCAACATGTCAAGATCATGTCACAGGTGCAATCTCACCTCTCAAAGTCCCTCAAATAAATATAAAATATATTTTCTCCATTTGAGTTTTTCCTCATATTACTATGGCATTTAATTCCACCATCTAAGCGTGCCGACCCTGGCATATGTTGTGTACAGTCACCTACATAGACCTCAGGTTCAATCTACATGTATGTACAAACACATGTATGGGATACATTTATAAAGGCCTTTTAAGAAAATTTTGTTTCTGTTCCTTTCTTTTTTTAATTTGATTTGTTAGATATTGGGACATACTGGGGAAAATGTTTTATGTAAATACAAAAAGGAGCACATGGGAGAAGACAATACCTGAGTCTAAGTAGCAATAGGTAATATCTATAATGCTGGAAGTGAAAAGTTATCCTAGGATGAGTGATGTTATTAAGGTGAGGGTATTAAACATGCATGGGATAGACATACGGCTCCTGAATCTAAGACAAGACCAACGACTGATTAAGGTTTGAGTCTTTACAGCAGGAGAAACGGGCGAGTAGACGGGGGCCGAATGGGGCCGATCTGTCGGCAGTTCCATGATTCTATAATATTAGATTTAAAAGAGCAAAATGCGCTATGCGTTGCTTTGAGACCCTTTGTATCATATTTGTTCAACATTGTGGCTTCACAGAGTCACCTGTTAACCGCTACAATGTAGCAAAATAATGAAAGCATAATTCTGTATATAATGCTTTATGATGTAGCAAAAGGAAAAAAGAATGCATGCAATTTGTGACGTGTATATGTTCTGTTACACACACACACGCTTTTTACGTAAAAAGTCTATAAGGGGAGGCCAAGGAACGGTTGGAGCCTCTCGAAAAAAACAAGACTCCCCCTGAAAATGTTTGATTGGCTGAAATAGTTTTTAATGGAGTCATCACGGCGTTAACTGCCACGCTTCATAATTTTAAATAGTCTTCAGTTAGCTAAAACATCAATTTCAATTTTAAGTAAGTCACTTAAAGCCCGGCTTAATCTTGCTGAAATGGATTTTTGTTTAAAAAAAAACCTCCAAAAGGTAAAAAGTAAGATTTCATAAATGGATATTTCGGTTCTGTTTCATTTCTAGCTTCCAAAGTAGCGCAGAATACACAGAAAACAAAATGATTCCTTTTTGGTGCAAAGTTTCAATGTTGATCTTATCACCGTGGCAACCATTGACTTGGTTCTGCTGCTTAGACCATTCCTATGGTTGCTATGGTGATAGAACTGATAGAACATTCCATTGGTTCCAACGTTCCAAACGTAGCAGTTGCTCTCAGTACGTTGATCAAATTAAACTGACCCGTTATGGTCTGTATCTGGAACATGGTGTGGTTTGTGCGTTCGATTGCGAACATAATCTCTAGGTAGAGGTCGGCTTCATTTGCCTTTCGTCCTCCACTACGTTTTCCTAATCCAACAAGTAATAAAAGCATCATGAAGGTGCAGAGGCACCCCACGATTATCAGAAGAGTATCTAACATCTTCTCACTCGCCTGCTCTGCTGAGCAATGAGAAGTGTCTGAGTTTCACCTGCTTTATATAACCTCCTATGATGACATCACAGAGGCTGATGATGCAATAGTGGGCGTGCCTGCATCAAGTGGGCGGGGTCTAAATCATTTCACTTCCAACCACAAATGAGACAAGTCCCTTAAAGCCTGGCTTAATCTTACAGAAATGGATTTTTGTTTAATAAAAAAAAAAACCAAAAGGTAAAAAGTAATATTTCATAAATGGATATTTCGGTTCTGTTTCATTTCTGGCTTGAAAAGTCGCGCAGAATACACGGAAAACAAAATGATTCCTTTTTGGTGCAAAGTTTCAATGTTGATCTTATCACCATGGCAACCATTGACCTGGTTCTTCTGCTTAGACCATTCCTATGGTTGATATGGTGATAGACCTGATAGAACATTCCATTGGTTCCAACGTTCCAAATGTAGCTGTTGCTCTCAGTACGTTGATATTGCCCTTGATCAAATTAAACTGACCCGTTATCTTAGAACATTAACTGATAATTGCTAAATATCATACGTTATTTGTGGGAAATAATAATATTTTTAAATAAACAGCATGAACTATACTAAATGTTAACAGAATTTTATTGACACGTTAAATTGGAAGTTCAATTTACAGATAACATGAAAATCCTCTGGTGGAGGTCAGTGTAGGATGGTCTTGGACTCCATGGTGTAGCCAGCGAGACAAACAGGCAGATGATGCAACAATAGGCGTGGCTGAATCAAGTGGGCGGGGCCTAAATCATTTCAGTTCCAACCACAAATGAGACAAGTCGTTGGCAAAGTAGGCTCAGGAGGGCCAACCACATATCCATACATACGTGGTAGAGCAGCTTGTCAGCGTAACTACCAACATGTCAAGATCATGTCACAGGTGCAATCTCACCTCTCAAAGTCCCTCAAATAAATATAAAATATATTTTCTCCATTTGAGTTTTTCCTCATATTACTATGGCATTTAATTCCACCATCTAAGCGTGCCGACCCTGGCATATGTTGTGTACAGTCACCTACATAGACCTCAGGTTCAATCTACATGTATGTACAAACACATGTATGGGATACATTTATAAAGGCCTTTTAAGAAAATTTTGTTTCTGTTCCTTTCTTTTTTTAACTTGATTTGTTAGATATTGGGACATACTGGGGAAAATGTTTTATGTAAATACAAAAAGGAGCACATGGGAGAAGACAATACCTGAGTCTAAGTAGCAATAGGTAATATCTATAATGCTGGAAGTGAAAAGTTATCCTAGGATGAGTGATGTTATTAAGGTGAGGGTATTAAACATGCATGGGATAGACATACGGCTCCTGAATCTAAGACAAGACCAACGACTGATTAAGGTTTGAGTCTTTACAGCAGGAGAAACGGGCGAGTAGACGGGGGCCGTATGGGGCCGATCTGTCGGCAGGTTCCATGATTCTATAATATTAGATTTAAAAGAGCAAAATGCGCTATGCGTTGCTTTGAGACCCTTTGTATCATATTTGTTCAACATTGTGGCTTCACAGAGTCACCTGTTAACCGCTACAATGTAGCAAAATAATGAAAGCATAATTCTGTATATTATGCTGTATGATGTAGCAAAAGGAAAAAAGAATGCATGCAATTTGTGACATGTATATGTTCTGTTACACACACACACACTTTTTATGTAAAAAGTCTATAAGGGGAGGCCAAGGAACGGTTGGAGCCTCTCGAAAAAAACAAGACTCCCCCTGAAAATGTTTGATTGGCTGAAATAGTTTTTAATGGAGTCATCACGGCGTTAACTGCCACGCTTCATAATTTTAAATAGTCTTCAGTTAGCTAAAACATCAATTTCAATTTTAAGTAAGTCACTTAAAGCCCGGCTTAATCTTGCTGAAATGGATTTTTGTTTAAAAAAAAACTCCAAATGGTAAAAAGTAAGATTTCATAAATGGATATTTCGGTTCTGTTTCATTTCTAGCTTCCAAAGTCGCGCAGAATACACAGAAAACAAAATGATTCCTTTTTGGTGCAAAGTTTCAATGTTGATCTTATCACCGTGGCAACCATTGACTTGGTTCTGCTGCTTAGACCATTCCTATGGTTGCTATGGTGATAGAACTGATAGAACATTCCATTGGTTCCAACGTTCCAAACGTAGCAGTTGCTCTCAGTACGTTGATCAAATTAAACTGACCCGTTATGGTCTGTATCTGGAACATGGTGTGGTTTGTGCGTTCGATTGCGAACATAATCTCTAGGTAGAGGTCGGCTTCATTTGCCTTTCGTCCTCCACTACGTTTTCCTAATCCAACAAGTAATAAAAGCATCATGAAGGTGCAGAGGCACCCCACGATTATCAGAAGAGTATCTAACATCTTCTCACTCGCCTGCTCTGCTGAGCAATGAGAAGTGTCTGAGTTTCACCTGCTTTATATAACCTCCTATGATGACATCACAGAGGCTGATGATGCAATAGTGGGCGTGCCTGCATCAAGTGGGCGGGGTCTAAATCATTTCACTTCCAACCACAAATGAGACAAGTCCCTTAAAGCCTGGCTTAATCTTACAGAAATGGATTTTTGTTTAATAAAAAAAAAAACAAAAGGTAAAAAGTAATATTTCATAAATGGATATTTCGGTTCTGTTTCATTTCTGGCTTGAAAAGTCACGCAGAATACACGGAAAACAAAATGATTCCTTTTTGGTGCAAAGTTTCAATGTTGATCTTATCACCATGGCAACCATTGACCTGGTTCTTCTGCTTAGACCATTCCTATGGTTGCTATGGTGATAGACCTGATAGAACATTCCATTGGTTCCAACGTTCCAAATGTAGCTGTTGCTCTCAGTACGTTGATATTGCCCTTGATCAAATTAAACTGACCCGTTATCTTAGAACATTAACTGATAATTGCTAAATATCATACGTTATTTGTGGGAAATAATAATATTTTTAAATAAACAGCATGAACTATACTAAATGTTAACAGAATTTTATTGACACGTTAAATTGGAAGTTCAGTTTACAGATAACATGAAAATCCTCTGGTGGAGGTCAGTGTAGGATGGTCTTGGACTCCATGGTGTAGCCAGCGAGACAAACAGGCAGATGATGCAACAATAGGCGTGGCTGAATCAAGTGGGCGGGGCCTAAATCATTTCAGTTCCAACCACAAATGAGACAAGTCGTTGGCAAAGCAGGCTCAGGAGGGCCAACCACATATCCATACATACGTGGTAGAGCAGCTTGTCAGCGTAACTACCAACATGTCAAGATCATGTCACAGGTGCAATCTCACCTCTCAAAGTCCCTCAAATAAATATAAAATATATTTTCTCCATTTGAGTTTTTCCTCATATTACTATGGCATTTAATTCCACCATCTAAGCGTGCCGACCCTGGCATATGTTGTGTACAGTCACCTACATAGACCTCATGTTCAATCTACATGTATGTACAAACACATGTATGGGATACATTTATAAAGGCCTTTTAAGAAAATTTTGTTTCTGTTCCTTTCTTTTTTTAACTTGATTTGTTTGATATTGGGGCATACTGGGGAAAATGTTTTATGTAAATACAAAAAGGAGCACATGGGAGAAGACAATACCTGAGTCTAAGTAGCAATAGGTAATATCTATAATGCTGGAAGTGAAAAGTTATCCTAGGATGAGTGATGTTATTAAGGTGAGGGTATTAAACATGCATGGGATAGACATACGGCTCCTGAATCTAAGACAAGATCAACGACTGATTAAGGTTTGAGTCTTTACAGCAGGAGAAACGGGCGAGTAGACGGGGGCCGTATGGGGCCGATCTGTCGGCAGGTTCCATGATTCTATAATATTAGATTTAAAAGAGCAAAATGCGCTATGCGTTGCTTTGAGACCCTTTGTATCATATTTGTTCAACATTGTGGCTTCACAGAGTCACCTGTTAACCGCTACAATGTAGCAAAATAATGAAAGCATAATTCTGTATATTATGCTGTATGATGTAGCAAAAGGAAAAAAGAATGCATGCAATTTGTGACGTGTATATGTTCTGTTACACACACACACACACTTTTTACGTAAAAAGTCTATAAGGGGAGGCCAAGGAACGGTTGGAGCCTCTCGAAAAAAACAAGACTCCCCCTGAAAATGTTTGATTGTCTGAAATAGTTTTTAATGGAGTCATCACGGCGTTAACTGCCACGCTTCATAATTTTAAATAGTCTTCAGTTAGCTAAAACATCAATTTCAATTTTAAGTAAGTCACTTAAAGCCCGGCTTAATCTTGCTGAAATGGATTTTTGTTTAAAAAAAAAACCTCCAAAAGGTAAAAAGTAAGATTTCATAAATGGATATTTCGGTTCTGTTTCATTTCTAGCTTCCAAAGTCGCGCAGAATACACAGAAAACAAAATGATTCCTTTTTGGTGCAAAGTTTCAATGTTGATCTTATCACCGTGGCAACCATTGACTTGGTTCTGCTGCTTAGACCATTCCTATGGTTGCTATGGTGATAGAACTGATAGAACATTCCATTGGTTCCAACGTTCCAAACGTAGCAGTTGCTCTCAGTACGTTGATCAAATTAAACTGACCCGTTATGGTCTGTATCTGGAACATGGTGTGGTTTGTGCGTTCGATTGCGAACATAATCTCTAGGTAGAGGTCGGCTTCATTTGCCTTTCGTCCTCCACTACGTTTTCCTAATCCAACAAGTAATAAAAGCATCATGAAGGTGCAGAGGCACCCCACGATTATCAGAAGAGTATCTAACATCTTCTCACTCGCCTGCTCTGCTGAGCAATGAGAAGTGTCTGAGTTTCACCTGCTTTATATAACCTCCTATGATGACATCACAGAGGCTGATGATGCAATAGTGGGCGTGCCTGCATCAAGTGGGCGGGGTCTAAATCATTTCACTTCCAACCACAAATGAGACAAGTCCCTTAAAGCCTGGCTTAATCTTACAGAAATGGATTTTTGTTTAATAAAAAAAAAAACCAAAAGGTAAAAAGTAATATTTCATAAATGGATATTTCGGTTCTGTTTCATTTCTGGCTTGAAAAGTCACGCAGAATACACGGAAAACAAAATGATTCCTTTTTGGTGCAAAGTTTCAATGTTGATCTTATCACCATGGCAACCATTGACCTGGTTCTTCTGCTTAGACCATTCCTATGGTTGCTATGGTGATAGACCTGATAGAACATTCCATTGGTTCCAACGTTCCAAATGTAGCTGTTGCTCTCAGTACGTTGATATTGCCCTTGATCAAATTAAACTGACCCGTTATCTTAGAACATTAACTGATAATTGCTAAATATCATACGTTATTTGTGGGAAATAATAATATTTTTAAATAAACAGCATGAACTATACTAAATGTTAACAGAATTTTATTGACACGTTAAATTGGAAGTTCAATTTACAGATAACATGAAAATCCTCTGGTGGAGTCAGTGTAGGATGGTCTTGGACTCCATGGTGTAGCCAGCGAGACAAACAGGCAGATGATGCAACAATAGGCGTGGCTGAATCAAGTGGGCGGGGCCTAAATCATTTCAGTTCCAACCACAAATGAGACAAGTCGTTGGCAAAGCAGGCTCAGGAGGGCCAACCACATATCCATACATACGTGGTAGAGCAGCTTGTCAGCGTAACTACCAACATGTCAAGATCATGTCACAGGTGCAATCTCACCTCTCAAAGTCCCTCAAATAAATATAAAATATATTTTCTCCATTTGAGTTTTTCCTCATATTACTATGGCATTTAATTCCACCATCTAAGCGTGCCGACCCTGGCATATGTTGTGTACAGTCACCTACATAGACCTCATGTTCAATCTACATGTATGTACAAACACATGTATGGGATACATTTATAAAGGCCTTTTAAGAAAATTTTGTTTCTGTTCCTTTCTTTTTTTAACTTGATTTGTTTGATATTGGGGCATACTGGGGAAAATGTTTTATGTAAATACAAAAAGGAGCACATGGGAGAAGACAATACCTGAGTCTAAGTAGCAATAGGTAATATCTATAATGCTGGAAGTGAAAAGTTATCCTAGGATGAGTGATGTTATTAAGGTGAGGGTATTAAACATGCATGGGATAGACATACGGCTCCTGAATCTAAGACAAGACCAACGACTGATTAAGGTTTGAGTCTTTACAGCAGGAGAAACGGGCGAGTAGACGGGGGCCGTATGGGGCCGATCTGTCGGCAGGTTCCATGATTCTATAATATTAGATTTAAAAGAGCAAAATGCGCTATGCGTTGCTTTGAGACCCTTTGTATCATATTTGTTCAACATTGTGGCTTCACAGAGTCACCTGTTAACCGCTACAATGTAGCAAAATAATGAAAGCATAATTCTGTATATTATGCTGTATGATGTAGCAAAAGGAAAAAAGAATGCATGCAATTTGTGACATGTATATGTTCTGTTACACACACACACACACTTTTTACGTAAAAAGTCTATAAGGGGAGGCCAAGGAACGGTTGGAGCCTCTCGAAAAAAACAAGACTCCCCCTGAAAATGTTTGATTGTCTGAAATAGTTTTTAATGGAGTCATCACGGCGTTAACTGCCACGCTTCATAATTTTAAATAGTCTTCAGTTAGCTAAAACATCAATTTCAATTTTAAGTAAGTCACTTAAAGCCCGGCTTAATCTTGCTGAAATGGATTTTTGTTTAAAAAAAAAACCTCGAAAAGGTAAAAAGTAAGATTTCATAAATGGATATTTCGGTTCTGTTTCATTTCTAGCTTCCAAAGTCGCGCAGAATACACAGAAAACAAAATGATTCCTTTTTGGTGCAAAGTTTCAATGTTGATCTTATCACCGTGGCAACCATTGACTTGGTTCTGCTGCTTAGACCATTCCTATGGTTGCTATGGTGATAGAACTGATAGAACATTCCATTGGTTCCAACGTTCCAAACGTAGCAGTTGCTCTCAGTACGTTGATCAAATTAAACTGACCCGTTATGGTCTGTATCTGGAACATGGTGTGGTTTGTGCGTTCGATTGCGAACATAATCTCTAGGTAGAGGTCGGCTTCATTTGCCTTTCGTCCTCCACTACGTTTTCCTAATCCAACAAGTAATAAAAGCATCATGAAGGTGCAGAGGCACCCCACGATTATCAGAAGAGTATCTAACATCTTCTCACTCGCCTGCTCTGCTGAGCAATGAGAAGTGTCTGAGTTTCACCTGCTTTATATAACCTCCTATGATGACATCACAGAGGCTGATGATGCAATAGTGGGCGTGCCTGCATCAAGTGGGCGGGGTCTAAATCATTTCACTTCCAACCACAAATGAGACAAGTCCCTTAAAGCCTGGCTTAATCTTACAGAAATGGATTTTTGTTTAATAAAAAAAAAAAACAAAAGGTAAAAAGTAATATTTCATAAATGGATATTTCGGTTCTGTTTCATTTCTGGCTTGAAAAGTCACGCAGAATACACGGAAAACAAAATGATTCCTTTTTGGTGCAAAGTTTCAATGTTGATCTTATCACCATGGCAACCATTGACCTGGTTCTTCTGCTTAGATCATTCCTATGGTTGCTATGGTGATAGACCTGATAGAACATTCCATTGGTTCCAACGTTCCAAATGTAGCTGTTGCTCTCAGTACGTTGATATTGCCCTTGATCAAATTAAACTGACCCGTTATCTTAGAACATTAACTGATAATTGCTAAATATCATACGTTATTTGTGGGAAATAATAATATTTTTAAATAAACAGCATGAACTATACTAAATGTTAACAGAATTTTATTGACACGTTAAATTGGAAGTTCAGTTTACAGATAACATGAAAATCCTCTGGTGGAGGTCAGTGTAGGATGGTCTTGGACTCCATGGTGTAGCCAGCGAGACAAACAGGCAGATGATGCAACAATAGGCGTGGCTGAATCAAGTGGGCGGGGCCTAAATCATTTCAGTTCCAACCACAAATGAGACAAGTCGTTGGCAAAGCAGGCTCAGGAGGGCCAACCACATATCCATACATACGTGGTAGAGCAGCTTGTCAGCGTAACTACCAACATGTCAAGATCATGTCACAGGTGCAATCTCACCTCTCAAAGTCCCTCAAATAAATATAAAATATATTTTCTCCATTTGAGTTTTTCCTCATATTACTATGGCATTTAATTCCACCATCTAAGCGTGCCGACCCTGGCATATGTTGTGTACAGTCACCTACATAGACCTCAGGTTCAATCTACATGTATGTACAAACACATGTATGGGATACATTTATAAAGGCCTTTTAAGAAAATTTTGTTTCTGTTCCTTTCTTTTTTTAATTTGATTTGTTAGATATTGGGACATACTGGGGAAAATGTTTTATGTAAATACAAAAAGGAGCACATGGGAGAAGACAATACCTGAGTCTAAGTAGCAATAGGTAATATCTATAATGCTGGAAGTGAAAAGTTATCCTAGGATGAGTGATGTTATTAAGGTGAGGGTATTAAACATGCATGGGATAGACATACGGCTCCTGAATCTAAGACAAGACCAACGACTGATTAAGGTTTGAGTCTTTACAGCAGGAGAAACGGGCGAGTAGACGGGGGCCGAATGGGGCCGATCTGTCGGCAGTTCCATGATTCTATAATATTAGATTTAAAAGAGCAAAATGCGCTATGCGTTGCTTTGAGACCCTTTGTATCATATTTGTTCAACATTGTGGCTTCACAGAGTCACCTGTTAACCGCTACAATGTAGCAAAATAATGAAAGCATAATTCTGTATATTATGCTGTATGATGTAGCAAAAGGAAAAAAGAATGCATGCAATTTGTGACGTGTATATGTTCTGTTACACACACACACGCTTTTTACGTAAAAAGTCTATAAGGGGAGGCCAAGGAACGGTTGGAGCCTCTCGAAAAAAACAAGACTCCCCCTGAAAATGTTTGATTGGCTGAAATAGTTTTTAATGGAGTCATCACGGCGTTAACTGCCACGCTTCATAATTTTAAATAGTCTTCAGTTAGCTAAAACATCAATTTCAATTTTAAGTAAGTCACTTAAAGCCCGGCTTAATCTTGCTGAAATGGATTTTTGTTTAAAAAAAAACCTCCAAAAGGTAAAAAGTAAGATTTCATAAATGGATATTTCGGTTCTGTTTCATTTCTAGCTTCCAAAGTAGCGCAGAATACACAGAAAACAAAATGATTCCTTTTTGGTGCAAAGTTTCAATGTTGATCTTATCACCGTGGCAACCATTGACTTGGTTCTGCTGCTTAGACCATTCCTATGGTTGCTATGGTGATAGAACTGATAGAACATTCCATTGGTTCCAACGTTCCAAACGTAGCAGTTGCTCTCAGTACGTTGATCAAATTAAACTGACCCGTTATGGTCTGTATCTGGAACATGGTGTGGTTTGTGCGTTCGATTGCGAACATAATCTCTAGGTAGAGGTCGGCTTCATTTGCCTTTCGTCCTCCACTACGTTTTCCTAATCCAACAAGTAATGAAAGCATCATGAAGGTGCAGAGGCACCCCACGATTATCAGAAGAGTATCTAACATCTTCTCACTCGCCTGCTCTGCTGAGCAATGAGAAGTGTCTGAGTTTCACCTGCTTTATATAACCTCCTATGATGACATCACAGAGGCTGATGATGCAACAGTGGGCGTGCCTGCATCAAGTGGGCGGGGTCTAAATCATTTCACTTCCAACCACAAATGAGACAAGTCCCTTAAAGCCTGGCTTAATCTTACAGAAATGGATTTTTGTTTAATAAAAAAAAAAACCAAAAGGTAAAAAGTAATATTTCATAAATGGATATTTCGGTTCTGTTTCATTTCTGGCTTGAAAAGTCGCGCAGAATACACGGAAAACAAAATGATTCCTTTTTGGTGCAAAGTTTCAATGTTGATCTTATCACCATGGCAACCATTGACCTGGTTCTTCTGCTTAGACCATTCCTATGGTTGCTATGGTGATAGACCTGATAGAACATTCCATTGGTTCCAACGTTCCAAATGTAGCTGTTGCTCTCAGTACGTTGATATTGCCCTTGATCAAATTAAACTGACCCGTTATCTTAGAACATTAACTGATAATTGCTAAATATCATACGTTATTTGTGGGAAATAATAATATTTTTAAATAAACAGCATGAACTATACTAAATGTTAACAGAATTTTATTGACACGTTAAATTGGAAGTTCAGTTTACAGATAACATGAAAATCCTCTGGTGGAGGTCAGTGTAGGATGGTCTTGGACTCCATGGTGTAGCCAGCGAGACAAACAGGCAGATGATGCAACAATAGGCGTGGCTGAATCAAGTGGGCGGGGCCTAAATCATTTCAGTTCCAACCACAAATGAGACAAGTCGTTGGCAAAGCAGGCTCAGGAGGGCCAACCACATATCCATACATACGTGGTAGAGCAGCTTGTCAGCGTAACTACCAACATGTCAAGATCATGTCACAGGTGCAATCTCACCTCTCAAAGTCCCTCAAATAAATATAAAATATATTTTCTCCATTTGAGTTTTTCCTCATATTACTATGGCATTTAATTCCACCATCTAAGCGTGCCGACCCTGGCATATGTTGTGTACAGTCACCTACATAGACCTCATGTTCAATTTACATGTATGTACAAACACATGTATGGGATACATTTATAAAGGCCTTTTAAGAAAATTTTGTTTCTGTTCCTTTCTTTTTTTAACTTGATTTGTTTGATATTGGGGCATACTGGGGAAAATGTTTTATGTAAATACAAAAAGGAGCACATGGGAGAAGACAATACCTGAGTCTAAGTAGCAATAGGTAATATCTATAATGCTGGAAGTGAAAAGTTATCCTAGGATGAGTGATGTTATTAAGGTGAGGGTATTAAACATGCATGGGATAGACATACGGCTCCTGAATCTAAGACAAGACCAACGACTGATTAAGGTTTGAGTCTTTACAGCAGGAGAAACGGGCGAGTAGACGGGGGCCGTATGGGGCCGATCTGTCGGCAGGTTCCATGATTCTATAATATTAGATTTAAAAGAGCAAAATGCGCTATGCGTTGCTTTGAGACCCTTTGTATCATATTTGTTCAACATTGTGGCTTCACAGAGTCACCTGTTAACCGCTACAATGTAGCAAAATAATGAAAGCATAATTCTGTATATTATGCTGTATGATGTAGCAAAAGGAAAAAAGAATGCATGCAATTTGTGACATGTATATGTTCTGTTACACACACACACACTTTTTATGTAAAAAGTCTATAAGGGGAGGCCAAGGAACGGTTGGAGCCTCTCGAAAAAAACAAGACTCCCCCTGAAAATGTTTGATTGGCTGAAATAGTTTTTAATGGAGTCATCACGGCGTTAACTGCCACGCTTCATAATTTTAAATAGTCTTCAGTTAGCTAAAACATCAATTTCAATTTTAAGTAAGTCACTTAAAGCCCGGCTTAATCTTGCTGAAATGGATTTTTGTTTAAAAAAAAACTCCAAATGGTAAAAAGTAAGATTTCATAAATGGATATTTCGGTTCTGTTTCATTTCTAGCTTCCAAAGTCGCGCAGAATACACAGAAAACAAAATGATTCCTTTTTGGTGCAAAGTTTCAATGTTGATCTTATCACCGTGGCAACCATTGACTTGGTTCTGCTGCTTAGACCATTCCTATGGTTGCTATGGTGATAGAACTGATAGAACATTCCATTGGTTCCAACGTTCCAAACGTAGCAGTTGCTCTCAGTACGTTGATCAAATTAAACTGACCCGTTATGGTCTGTATCTGGAACATGGTGTGGTTTGTGCGTTCGATTGCGAACATAATCTCTAGGTAGAGGTCGGCTTCATTTGCCTTTCCTCCTCCACTACGTTTTCCTAATCCAACAAGTAATAAAAGCATCATGAAGGTGCAGAGGCACCCCACGATTATCAGAAGAGTATCTAACATCTTCTCACTCGCCTGCTCTGCTGAGCAATGAGAAGTGTCTGAGTTTCACCTGCTTTATATAACCTCCTATGATGACATCACAGAGGCTGATGATGCAATAGTGGGCGTGCCTGCATCAAGTGGGCGGGGTCTAAATCATTTCACTTCCAACCACAAATGAGACAAGTCCCTTAAAGCCTGGCTTAATCTTACAGAAATGGATTTTTGTTTAATAAAAAAAAAAACCAAAAGGTAAAAAGTAATATTTCATAAATGGATATTTCGGTTCTGTTTCATTTCTGGCTTGAAAAGTCGCGCAGAATACACGGAAAACAAAATGATTCCTTTTTGGTGCAAAGTTTCAATGTTGATCTTATCACCATGGCAACCATTGACCTGGTTCTTCTGCTTAGACCATTCCTATGGTTGCTATGGTGATAGACCTGATAGAACATTCCATTGGTTCCAACGTTCCAAATGTAGCTGTTGCTCTCAGTACGTTGATATTGCCCTTGATCAAATTAAACTGACCCGTTATCTTAGAACATTAACTGATAATTGCTAAATATCATACGTTATTTGTGGGAAATAATAATATTTTTAAATAAACAGCATGAACTATACTAAATGTTAACAGAATTTTATTGACACGTTAAATTGGAAGTTCAATTTACAGATAACATGAAAATCCTCTGGTGGAGGTCAGTGTAGGATGGTCTTGGACTCCATGGTGTAGCCAGCGAGACAAACAGGCAGATGATGCAACAATAGGCGTGGCTGAATCAAGTGGGCGGGGCCTAAATCATTTCAGTTCCAACCACAAATGAGACAAGTCGTTGGCAAAGCAGGCTCAGGAGGGCCAACCACATATCCATACATACGTGGTAGAGCAGCTTGTCAGCGTAACTACCAACATGTCAAGATCATGTCACAGGTGCAATCTCACCTCTCAAAGTCCCTCAAATAAATATAAAATATATTTTCTCCATTTGAGTTTTTCCTCATATTACTATGGCATTTAATTCCACCATCTAAGCGTGCCGACCCTGGCATATGTTGTGTACAGTCACCTACATAGACCTCAGGTTCAATCTACATGTATGTACAAACACATGTATGGGATACATTTATAAAGGCCTTTTAAGAAAATTTTGTTTTTGTTCCTTTCTTTTTTTAACTTGATTTGTTAGATATTGGGACATACTGGGGAAAATGTTTTATGTAAATACAAAAAGGAGCACATGGGAGAAGACAATACCTGAGTCTAAGTAGCAATAGGTAATATCTATAATGCTGGAAGTGAAAAGTTATCCTAGGATGAGTGATGTTATTAAGGTGAGGGTATTAAACATGCATGGGATAGACATACGGCTCCTGAATCTAAGACAAGACCAACGACTGATTAAGGTTTGAGTCTTTACAGCAGGAGAAACGGGCGAGTAGACGGGGGCCGTATGGGGCCGATCTGTCGGCAGGTTCCATGATTCTATAATATTAGATTTAAAAGAGCAAAATGCGCTATGCGTTGCTTTGAGACCCTTTGTATCATATTTGTTCAACATTGTGGCTTCACAGAGTCACCTGTTAACCGCTACAATGTAGCAAAATAATGAAAGCATAATTCTGTATATTATGCTGTATGATGTAGCAAAAGGAAAAAAGAATGCATGCAATTTGTGACATGTATATGTTCTGTTACACACAAACACACTTTTTATGTAAAAAGTCTATAAGGGGAGGCCAAGGAACGGTTGGAGCCTCTCGAAAAAAACAAGACTCCCCCTGAAAATGTTTGATTGGCTGAAATAGTTTTTAATGGAGTCATCACGGCGTTAACTGCCACGCTTCATAATTTTAAATAGTCTTCAGTTAGCTAAAACATCAATTTCAATTTTAAGTAAGTCACTTAAAGCCCGGCTTAATCTTGCTGAAATGGATTTTTGTTTAAAAAAAAACTCCAAATGGTAAAAAGTAAGATTTCATAAATGGATATTTCGGTTCTGTTTCATTTCTAGCTTCCAAAGTCGCGCAGAATACACAGAAAACAAAATGATTCCTTTTTGGTGCAAAGTTTCAATGTTGATCTTATCACCGTGGCAACCATTGACTTGGTTCTGCTGCTTAGACCATTCCTATGGTTGCTATGGTGATAGAACTGATAGAACATTCCATTGGTTCCAACGTTCCAAACGTAGCAGTTGCTCTCAGTACGTTGATCAAATTAAACTGACCCGTTATGGTCTGTATCTGGAACATGGTGTGGTTTGTGCGTTCGATTGCGAACATAATCTCTAGGTAGAGGTCGGCTTCATTTGCCTTTCCTCCTCCACTACGTTTTCCTAATCCAACAAGTAATAAAAGCATCATGAAGGTGCAGAGGCACCCCACGATTATCAGAAGAGTATCTAACATCTTCTCACTCGCCTGCTCTGCTGAGCAATGAGAAGTGTCTGAGTTTCACCTGCTTTATATAACCTCCTATGATGACATCACAGAGGCTGATGATGCAATAGTGGGCGTGCCTGCATCAAGTGGGCGGGGTCTAAATCATTTCACTTCCAACCACAAATGAGACAAGTCCCTTAAAGCCTGGCTTAATCTTACAGAAATGGATTTTTGTTTAATAAAAAAAAAAACCAAAAGGTAAAAAGTAATATTTCATAAATGGATATTTCGGTTCTGTTTCATTTCTGGCTTGAAAAGTCGCGCAGAATACACGGAAAACAAAATGATTCCTTTTTGGTGCAAAGTTTCAATGTTGATCTTATCACCATGGCAACCATTGACCTGGTTCTTCTGCTTAGACCATTCCTATGGTTGCTATGGTGATAGACCTGATAGAACATTCCATTGGTTCCAACGTTCCAAATGTAGCTGTTGCTCTCAGTACGTTGATATTGCCCTTGATCAAATTAAACTGACCCGTTATCTTAGAACATTAACTGATAATTGCTAAATATCATACGTTATTTGTGGGAAATAATAATATTTTTAAATAAACAGCATGAACTATACTAAATGTTAACAGAATTTTATTGACACGTTAAATTGGAAGTTCAGTTTACAGATAACATGAAAATCCTCTGGTGGAGGTCAGTGTAGGATGGTCTTGGACTCCATGGTGTAGCCAGCGAGACAAACAGGCAGATGATGCAACAATAGGCGTGGCTGAATCAAGTGGGCGGGGCCTAAATCATTTCAGTTCCAACCACAAATGAGACAAGTCGTTGGCAAAGCAGGCTCAGGAGGGCCAACCACATATCCATACATACGTGGTAGAGCAGCTTGTCAGCGTAACTACCAACATGTCAAGATCATGTCACAGGTGCAATCTCACCTCTCAAAGTCCCTCAAATAAATATAAAATATATTTTCTCCATTTGAGTTTTTCCTCATATTACTATGGCATTTAATTCCACCATCTAAGCGTGCCGACCCTGGCATATGTTGTGTACAGTCACCTACATAGACCTCATGTTCAATTTACATGTATGTACAAACACATGTATGGGATACATTTATAAAGGCCTTTTAAGAAAATTTTGTTTCTGTTCCTTTCTTTTTTTAACTTGATTTGTTTGATATTGGGGCATACTGGGGAAAATGTTTTATGTAAATACAAAAAGGAGCACATGGGAGAAGACAATACCTGAGTCTAAGTAGCAATAGGTAATATCTATAATGCTGGAAGTGAAAAGTTATCCTAGGATGAGTGATGTTATTAAGGTGAGGGTATTAAACATGCATGGGATAGACATACGGCTCCTGAATCTAAGACAAGACCAACGACTGATTAAGGTTTGAGTCTTTACAGCAGGAGAAACGGGCGAGTAGACGGGGGCCGTATGGGGCCGATCTGTCGGCAGGTTCCATGATTCTATAATATTAGATTTAAAAGAGCAAAATGCGCTATGCGTTGCTTTGAGACCCTTTGTATCATATTTGTTCAACATTGTGGCTTCACAGAGTCACCTGTTAACCGCTACAATGTAGCAAAATAATGAAAGCATAATTCTGTATATTATGCTGTATGATGTAGCAAAAGGAAAAAAGAATGCATGCAATTTGTGACGTGTATATGTTCTGTTACACACACACACACACTTTTTACGTAAAAAGTCTATAAGGGGAGGCCAAGGAACGGTTGGAGCCTCTCGAAAAAAACAAGACTCCCCCTGAAAATGTTTGATTGTCTGAAATAGTTTTTAATGGAGTCATCACGGCGTTAACTGCCACGCTTCATAATTTTAAATAGTCTTCAGTTAGCTAAAACATCAATTTCAATTTTAAGTAAGTCACTTAAAGCCCGGCTTAATCTTGCTGAAATGGATTTTTGTTTAAAAAAAAAACCTCCAAAAGGTAAAAAGTAAGATTTCATAAATGGATATTTCGGTTCTGTTTCATTTCTAGCTTCCAAAGTCGCGCAGAATACACAGAAAACAAAATGATTCCTTTTTGGTGCAAAGTTTCAATGTTGATCTTATCACCGTGGCAACCATTGACTTGGTTCTGCTGCTTAGACCATTCCTATGGTTGCTATGGTGATAGAACTGATAGAACATTCCATTGGTTCCAACGTTCCAAACGTAGCAGTTGCTCTCAGTACGTTGATCAAATTAAACTGACCCGTTATGGTCTGTATCTGGAACATGGTGTGGTTTGTGCGTTCGATTGCGAACATAATCTCTAGGTAGAGGTCGGCTTCATTTGCCTTTCGTCCTCCACTACGTTTTCCTAATCCAACAAGTAATAAAAGCATCATGAAGGTGCAGAGGCACCCCACGATTATCAGAAGAGTATCTAACATCTTCTCACTCGCCTGCTCTGCTGAGCAATGAGAAGTGTCTGAGTTTCACCTGCTTTATATAACCTCCTATGATGACATCACAGAGGCTGATGATGCAACAGTGGGCGTGCCTGCATCAAGTGGGCGGGGTCTAAATCATTTCACTTCCAACCACAAATGAGACAAGTCCCTTAAAGCCTGGCTTAATCTTACAGAAATGGATTTTTGTTTAATAAAAAAAAAAACCAAAAGGTAAAAAGTAATATTTCATAAATGGATATTTCGGTTCTGTTTCATTTCTGGCTTGAAAAGTCGCGCAGAATACACGGAAAACAAAATGATTCCTTTTTGGTGCAAAGTTTCAATGTTGATCTTATCACCATGGCAACCATTGACCTGGTTCTTCTGCTTAGACCATTCCTATGGTTGCTATGGTGATAGACCTGATAGAACATTCCATTGGTTCCAACGTTCCAAATGTAGCTGTTGCTCTCAGTACGTTGATATTGCCCTTGATCAAATTAAACTGACCCGTTATCTTAGAACATTAACTGATAATTGCTAAATATCATACGTTATTTGTGGGAAATAATAATATTTTTAAATAAACAGCATGAACTATACTAAATGTTAACAGAATTTTATTGACACGTTAAATTGGAAGTTCAATTTACAGATAACATGAAAATCCTCTGGTGGAGGTCAGTGTAGGATGGTCTTGGACTCCATGGTGTAGCCAGCGAGACAAACAGGCAGATGATGCAACAATAGGCGTGGCTGAATCAAGTGGGCGGGGCCTAAATCATTTCAGTTCCAACCACAAATGAGACAAGTCGTTGGCAAAGCAGGCTCAGGAGGGCCAACCACATATCCATACATACGTGGTAGAGCAGCTTGTCAGCGTAACTACCAACATGTCAAGATCATGTCACAGGTGCAATCTCACCTCTCAAAGTCCCTCAAATAAATATAAAATATATTTTCTCCATTTGAGTTTTTCCTCATATTACTATGGCATTTAATTCCACCATCTAAGCGTGCCGACCCTGGCATATGTTGTGTACAGTCACCTACATAGACCTCAGGTTCAATCTACATGTATGTACAAACACATGTATGGGATACATTTATAAAGGCCTTTTAAGAAAATTTTGTTTTTGTTCCTTTCTTTTTTTAACTTGATTTGTTAGATATTGGGACATACTGGGGAAAATGTTTTATGTAAATACAAAAAGGAGCACATGGGAGAAGACAATACCTGAGTCTAAGTAGCAATAGGTAATATCTATAATGCTGGAAGTGAAAAGTTATCCTAGGATGAGTGATGTTATTAAGGTGAGGGTATTAAACATGCATGGGATAGACATACGGCTCCTGAATCTAAGACAAGACCAACGACTGATTAAGGTTTGAGTCTTTACAGCAGGAGAAACGGGCGAGTAGACGGGGGCCGTATGGGGCCGATCTGTCGGCAGGTTCCATGATTCTATAATATTAGATTTAAAAGAGCAAAATGCGCTATGCGTTGCTTTGAGACCCTTTGTATCATATTTGTTCAACATTGTGGCTTCACAGAGTCACCTGTTAACCGCTACAATGTAGCAAAATAATGAAAGCATAATTCTGTATATTATGCTGTATGATGTAGCAAAAGGAAAAAAGAATGCATGCAATTTGTGACATGTATATGTTCTGTTACACACAAACACACTTTTTATGTAAAAAGTCTATAAGGGGAGGCCAAGGAACGGTTGGAGCCTCTCGAAAAAAACAAGACTCCCCCTGAAAATGTTTGATTGGCTGAAATAGTTTTTAATGGAGTCATCACGGCGTTAACTGCCACGCTTCATAATTTTAAATAGTCTTCAGTTAGCTAAAACATCAATTTCAATTTTAAGTAAGTCACTTAAAGCCCGGCTTAATCTTGCTGAAATGGATTTTTGTTTAAAAAAAAACTCCAAATGGTAAAAAGTAAGATTTCATAAATGGATATTTCGGTTCTGTTTCATTTCTAGCTTCCAAAGTCGCGCAGAATACACAGAAAACAAAATGATTCCTTTTTGGTGCAAAGTTTCAATGTTGATCTTATCACCGTGGCAACCATTGACTTGGTTCTGCTGCTTAGACCATTCCTATGGTTGCTATGGTGATAGAACTGATAGAACATTCCATTGGTTCCAACGTTCCAAACGTAGCAGTTGCTCTCAGTACGTTGATCAAATTAAACTGACCCGTTATGGTCTGTATCTGGAACATGGTGTGGTTTGTGCGTTCGATTGCGAACATAATCTCTAGGTAGAGGTCGGCTTCATTTGCCTTTCCTCCTCCACTACGTTTTCCTAATCCAACAAGTAATAAAAGCATCATGAAGGTGCAGAGGCACCCCACGATTATCAGAAGAGTATCTAACATCTTCTCACTCGCCTGCTCTGCTGAGCAATGAGAAGTGTCTGAGTTTCACCTGCTTTATATAACCTCCTATGATGACATCACAGAGGCTGATGATGCAATAGTGGGCGTGCCTGCATCAAGTGGGCGGGGTCTAAATCATTTCACTTCCAACCACAAATGAGACAAGTCCCTTAAAGCCTGGCTTAATCTTACAGAAATGGATTTTTGTTTAATAAAAAAAAAAACCAAAAGGTAAAAAGTAATATTTCATAAATGGATATTTCGGTTCTGTTTCATTTCTGGCTTGAAAAGTCGCGCAGAATACACGGAAAACAAAATGATTCCTTTTTGGTGCAAAGTTTCAATGTTGATCTTATCACCATGGCAACCATTGACCTGGTTCTTCTGCTTAGACCATTCCTATGGTTGCTATGGTGATAGACCTGATAGAACATTCCATTGGTTCCAACGTTCCAAATGTAGCTGTTGCTCTCAGTACGTTGATATTGCCCTTGATCAAATTAAACTGACCCGTTATCTTAGAACATTAACTGATAATTGCTAAATATCATACGTTATTTGTGGGAAATAATAATATTTTTAAATAAACAGCATGAACTATACTAAATGTTAACAGAATTTTATTGACACGTTAAATTGGAAGTTCAATTTACAGATAACATGAAAATCCTCTGGTGGAGGTCAGTGTAGGATGGTCTTGGACTCCATGGTGTAGCCAGCGAGACAAACAGGCAGATGATGCAACAATAGGCGTGGCTGAATCAAGTGGGCGGGGCCTAAATCATTTCAGTTCCAACCACAAATGAGACAAGTCGTTGGCAAAGCAGGCTCAGGAGGGCCAACCACATATCCATACATACGTGGTAGAGCAGCTTGTCAGCGTAACTACCAACATGTCAAGATCATGTCACAGGTGCAATCTCACCTCTCAAAGTCCCTCAAATAAATATAAAATATATTTTCTCCATTTGAGTTTTTCCTCATATTACTATGGCATTTAATTCCACCATCTAAGCGTGCCGACCCTGGCATATGTTGTGTACAGTCACCTACATAGACCTCAGGTTCAATCTACATGTATGTACAAACACATGTATGGGATACATTTATAAAGGCCTTTTAAGAAAATTTTGTTTCTGTTCCTTTCTTTTTTTAACTTGATTTGTTAGATATTGGGACATACTGGGGAAAATGTTTTATGTAAATACAAAAAGGAGCACATGGGAGAAGACAATACCTGAGTCTAAGTAGCAATAGGTAATATCTATAATGCTGGAAGTGAAAAGTTATCCTAGGATGAGTGATGTTATTAAGGTGAGGGTATTAAACATGCATGGGATAGACATACGGCTCCTGAATCTAAGACAAGACCAACGACTGATTAAGGTTTGAGTCTTTACAGCAGGAGAAACGGGCGAGTAGACGGGGGCCGTATGGGGCCGATCTGTCGGCAGGTTCCATGATTCTATAATATTAGATTTAAAAGAGCAAAATGCGCTATGCGTTGCTTTGAGACCCTTTGTATCATATTTGTTCAACATTGTGGCTTCACAGAGTCACCTGTTAACCGCTACAATGTAGCAAAATAATGAAAGCATAATTCTGTATATTATGCTGTATGATGTAGCAAAAGGAAAAAAGAATGCATGCAATTTGTGACATGTATATGTTCTGTTACACACACACACACTTTTTATGTAAAAAGTCTATAAGGGGAGGCCAAGGAACGGTTGGAGCCTCTCGAAAAAAACAAGACTCCCCCTGAAAATGTTTGATTGGCTGAAATAGTTTTTAATGGAGTCATCACGGCGTTAACTGCCACGCTTCATAATTTTAAATAGTCTTCAGTTAGCTAAAACATCAATTTCAATTTTAAGTAAGTCACTTAAAGCCCGGCTTAATCTTGCTGAAATGGATTTTTGTTTAAAAAAAAACTCCAAATGGTAAAAAGTAAGATTTCATAAATGGATATTTCGGTTCTGTTTCATTTCTAGCTTCCAAAGTCGCGCAGAATACACAGAAAACAAAATGATTCCTTTTTGGTGCAAAGTTTCAATGTTGATCTTATCACCGTGGCAACCATTGACTTGGTTCTGCTGCTTAGACCATTCCTATGGTTGCTATGGTGATAGAACTGATAGAACATTCCATTGGTTCCAACGTTCCAAACGTAGCAGTTGCTCTCAGTACGTTGATCAAATTAAACTGACCCGTTATGGTCTGTATCTGGAACATGGTGTGGTTTGTGCGTTCGATTGCGAACATAATCTCTAGGTAGAGGTCGGCTTCATTTGCCTTTCGTCCTCCACTACGTTTTCCTAATCCAACAAGTAATAAAAGCATCATGAAGGTGCAGAGGCACCCCACGATTATCAGAAGAGTATCTAACATCTTCTCACTCGCCTGCTCTGCTGAGCAATGAGAAGTGTCTGAGTTTCACCTGCTTTATATAACCTCCTATGATGACATCACAGAGGCTGATGATGCAACAGTGGGCGTGCCTGCATCAAGTGGGCGGGGTCTAAATCATTTCACTTCCAACCACAAATGAGACAAGTCCCTTAAAGCCTGGCTTAATCTTACAGAAATGGATTTTTGTTTAATACAAAAAAAAAACCAAAAGGTAAAAAGTAATATTTCATAAATGGATATTTCGGTTCTGTTTCATTTCTGGCTTGAAAAGTCGCGCAGAATACACGGAAAACAAAATGATTCCTTTTTGGTGCAAAGTTTCAATGTTGATCTTATCACCATGGCAACCATTGACCTGGTTCTTCTGCTTAGACCATTCCTATGGTTGCTATGGTGATAGACCTGATAGAACATTCCATTGGTTCCAACGTTCCAAATGTAGCTGTTGCTCTCAGTACGTTGATATTGCCCTTGATCAAATTAAACTGACCCGTTATCTTAGAACATTAACTGATAATTGCTAAATATCATACGTTATTTGTGGGAAATAATAATATTTTTAAATAAACAGCATGAACTATACTAAATGTTAACAGAATTTTATTGACACGTTAAATTGGAAGTTCAGTTTACAGATAACATGAAAATCCTCTGGTGGAGGTCAGTGTAGGATGGTCTTGGACTCCATGGTGTAGCCAGCGAGACAAACAGGCAGATGATGCAACAATAGGCGTGGCTGAATCAAGTGGGCGGGGCCTAAATCATTTCAGTTCCAACCACAAATGAGACAAGTCGTTGGCAAAGCAGGCTCAGGAGGGCCAACCACATATCCATACATACGTGGTAGAGCAGCTTGTCAGCGTAACTACCAACATGTCAAGATCATGTCACAGGTGCAATCTCACCTCTCAAAGTCCCTCAAATAAATATAAAATATATTTTCTCCATTTGAGTTTTTCCTCATATTACTATGGCATTTAATTCCACCATCTAAGCGTGCCGACCCTGGCATATGTTGTGTACAGTCACCTACATAGACCTCAGGTTCAATCTACATGTATGTACAAACACATGTATGGGATACATTTATAAAGGCCTTTTAAGAAAATGTTGTTTCTGTTCCTTTCTTTTTTTAACTTGATTTGTTAGATATTGGGACATACTGGGGAAAATGTTTTATGTAAATACAAAAAGGAGCACATGGGAGAAGACAATACCTGAGTCTAAGTAGCAATAGGTAATATCTATAATGCTGGAAGTGAAAAGTTATCCTAGGATGAGTGATGTTATTAAGGTGAGGGTATTAAACATGCATGGGATAGACATACGGCTCCTGAATCTAAGACAAGACCAACGACTGATTAAGGTTTGAGTCTTTACAGCAGGAGAAACGGGCGAGTAGACGGGGGCCGTATGGGGCCGATCTGTCGGCAGGTTCCATGATTCTATAATATTAGATTTAAAAGAGCAAAATGCGCTATGCGTTGCTTTGAGACCCTTTGTATCATATTTGTTCAACATTGTGGCTTCACAGAGTCACCTGTTAACCGCTACAATGTAGCAAAATAATGAAAGCATAATTCTGTATATTATGCTGTATGATGTAGCAAAAGGAAAAAAGAATGCATGCAATTTGTGACATGTATATGTTCTGTTACACACACACACACTTTTTATGTAAAAAGTCTATAAGGGGAGGCCAAGGAACGGTTGGAGCCTCTCGAAAAAAACAAGACTCCCCCTGAAAATGTTTGATTGGCTGAAATAGTTTTTAATGGAGTCATCACGGCGTTAACTGCCACGCTTCATAATTTTAAATAGTCTTCAGTTAGCTAAAACATCAATTTCAATTTTAAGTAAGTCACTTAAAGCCCGGCTTAATCTTGCTGAAATGGATTTTTGTTTAAAAAAAAACTCCAAATGGTAAAAAGTAAGATTTCATAAATGGATATTTCGGTTCTGTTTCATTTCTAGCTTCCAAAGTCGCGCAGAATACACAGAAAACAAAATGATTCCTTTTTGGTGCAAAGTTTCAATGTTGATCTTATCACCGTGGCAACCATTGACTTGGTTCTGCTGCTTAGACCATTCCTATGGTTGCTATGGTGATAGAACTGATAGAACATTCCATTGGTTCCAACGTTCCAAACGTAGCAGTTGCTCTCAGTACGTTGATCAAATTAAACTGACCCGTTATGGTCTGTATCTGGAACATGGTGTGGTTTGTGCGTTCGATTGCGAACATAATCTCTAGGTAGAGGTCGGCTTCATTTGCCTTTCGTCCTCCACTACGTTTTCCTAATCCAACAAGTAATAAAAGCATCATGAAGGTGCAGAGGCACCCCACGATTATCAGAAGAGTATCTAACATCTTCTCACTCGCCTGCTCTGCTGAGCAATGAGAAGTGTCTGAGTTTCACCTGCTTTATATAACCTCCTATGATGACATCACAGAGGCTGATGATGCAATAGTGGGCGTGCCTGCATCAAGTGGGCGGGGTCTAAATCATTTCACTTCCAACCACAAATGAGACAAGTCCCTTAAAGCCTGGCTTAATCTTACAGAAATGGATTTTTGTTTAATAAAAAAAAAAAAACAAAAGGTAAAAAGTAATATTTCATAAATGGATATTTCGGTTCTGTTTCATTTCTGGCTTGAAAAGTCGCGCAGAATACACGGAAAACAAAATGATTCCTTTTTGGTGCAAAGTTTCAATGTTGATCTTATCACCATGGCAACCATTGACCTGGTTCTTCTGCTTAGACCATTCCTATGGTTGCTATGGTGATAGACCTGATAGAACATTCCATTGGTTCCAACGTTCCAAATGTAGCTGTTGCTCTCAGTACGTTGATATTGCCCTTGATCAAATTAAACTGACCCGTTATCTTAGAACATTAACTGATAATTGCTAAATATCATACGTTATTTGTGGGAAATAATAATATTTTTAAATAAACAGCATGAACTATACTAAATGTTAACAGAATTTTATTGACACGTTAAATTGGAAGTTCAGTTTACAGATAACATGAAAATCCTCTGGTGGAGGTCAGTGTAGGATGGTCTTGGACTCCATGGTGTAGCCAGCGAGACAAACAGGCAGATGATGCAACAATAGGCGTGGCTGAATCAAGTGGGCGGGGCCTAAATCATTTCAGTTCCAACCACAAATGAGACAAGTCGTTGGCAAAGCAGGCTCAGGAGGGCCAACCACATATCCATACATACGTGGTAGAGCAGCTTGTCAGCGTAACTACCAACATGTCAAGATCATGTCACAGGTGCAATCTCACCTCTCAAAGTCCCTCAAATAAATATAAAATATATTTTCTCCATTTGAGTTTTTCCTCATATTACTATGGCATTTAATTCCACCATCTAAGCGTGCCGACCCTGGCATATGTTGTGTACAGTCACCTACATAGACCTCAGGTTCAATCTACATGTATGTACAAACACATGTATGGGATACATTTATAAAGGCCTTTTAAGAAAATTTTGTTTCTGTTCCTTTCTTTTTTTAACTTGATTTGTTAGATATTGGGACATACTGGGGAAAATGTTTTATGTAAATACAAAAAGGAGCACATGGGAGAAGACAATACCTGAGTCTAAGTAGCAATAGGTAATATCTATAATGCTGGAAGTGAAAAGTTATCCTAGGATGAGTGATGTTATTAAGGTGAGGGTATTAAACATGCATGGGATAGACATACGGCTCCTGAATCTAAGACAAGACCAACGACTGATTAAGGTTTGAGTCTTTACAGCAGGAGAAACGGGCGAGTAGACGGGGGCCGTATGGGGCCGATCTGTCGGCAGGTTCCATGATTCTATAATATTAGATTTAAAAAAGCAAAATGCGCTATGCGTTGCTTTGAGACCCTTTGTATCATATTTGTTCAACATTGTGGCTTCACAGAGTCACCTGTTAACCGCTACAATGTAGCAAAATAATGAAAGCATAATTCTGTATATTATGCTGTATGATGTAGCAAAAGGAAAAAAGAATGCATGCAATTTGTGACATGTATATGTTCTGTTACACACACACACACTTTTTATGTAAAAAGTCTATAAGGGGAGGCCAAGGAACGGTTGGAGCCTCTGGAAAAAAACAAGACTCCCCCTGAAAATGTTTGATTGGCTGAAATAGTTTTTAATGGAGTCATCACGGCGTTAACTGCCACGCTTCATAATTTTAAATAGTCTTCAGTTAGCTAAAACATCAATTTCAATTTTAAGTAAGTCACTTAAAGCCCGGCTTAATCTTGCTGAAATGGATTTTTGTTTAAAAAAAAACTCCAAATGGTAAAAAGTAAGATTTCATAAATGGATATTTCGGTTCTGTTTCATTTCTAGCTTCCAAAGTCGCGCAGAATACACAGAAAACAAAATGATTCCTTTTTGGTGCAAAGTTTCAATGTTGATCTTATCACCGTGGCAACCATTGACTTGGTTCTGCTGCTTAGACCATTCCTATGGTTGCTATGGTGATAGAACTGATAGAACATTCCATTGGTTCCAACGTTCCAAACGTAGCAGTTGCTCTCAGTACGTTGATCAAATTAAACTGACCCGTTATGGTCTGTATCTGGAACATGGTGTGGTTTGTGCGTTCGATTGCGAACATAATCTCTAGGTAGAGGTCGGCTTCATTTGCCTTTCGTCCTCCACTACGTTTTCCTAATCCAACAAGTAATAAAAGCATCATGAAGGTGCAGAGGCACCCCACGATTATCAGAAGAGTATCTAACATCTTCTCACTCGCCTGCTCTGCTGAGCAATGAGAAGTGTCTGAGTTTCACCTGCTTTATATAACCTCCTATGATGACATCACAGAGGCTGATGATGCAATAGTGGGCGTGCCTGCATCAAGTGGGCGGGGTCTAAATCATTTCACTTCCAACCACAAATGAGACAAGTCCCTTAAAGCCTGGCTTAATCTTACAGAAATGGATTTTTGTTTAATACAAAAAAAAAACCAAAAGGTAAAAAGTAATATTTCATAAATGGATATTTCGGTTCTGTTTCATTTCTGGCTTGAAAAGTCGCGCAGAATACACGGAAAACAAAATGATTCCTTTTTGGTGCAAAGTTTCAATGTTGATCTTATCACCATGGCAACCATTGACCTGGTTCTTCTGCTTAGACCATTCCTATGGTTGCTATGGTGATAGACCTGATAGAACATTCCATTGGTTCCAACGTTCCAAATGTAGCTGTTGCTCTCAGTACGTTGATATTGCCCTTGATCAAATTAAACTGACCCGTTATCTTAGAACATTAACTGATAATTGCTAAATATCATACGTTATTTGTGGGAAATAATAATATTTTTAAATAAACAGCATGAACTATACTAAATGTTAACAGAATTTTATTGACACGTTAAATTGGAAGTTCAATTTACAGATAACATGAAAATCCTCTGGTGGAGGTCAGTGTAGGATGGTCTTGGACTCCATGGTGTAGCCAGCGAGACAAACAGGCAGATGATGCAACAATAGGCGTGGCTGAATCAAGTGGGCGGGGCCTAAATCATTTCAGTTCCAACCACAAATGAGACAAGTCGTTGGCAAAGCAGGCTCAGGAGGGCCAACCACATATCCATACATACGTGGTAGAGCAGCTTGTCAGCGTAACTACCAACATGTCAAGATCATGTCACAGGTGCAATCTCACCTCTCAAAGTCCCTCAAATAAATATAAAATATATTTTCTCCATTTGAGTTTTTCCTCATATTACTATGGCATTTAATTCCACCATCTAAGCGTGCCGACCCTGGCATATGTTGTGTACAGTCACCTACATAGACCTCAGGTTCAATCTACATGTATGTACAAACACATGTATGGGATACATTTATAAAGGCCTTTTAAGAAAATTTTGTTTCTGTTCCTTTCTTTTTTTAACTTGATTTGTTAGATATTGGGACATACTGGGGAAAATGTTTTATGTAAATACAAAAAGGAGCACATGGGAGAAGACAATACCTGAGTCTAAGTAGCAATAGGTAATATCTATAATGCTGGAAGTGAAAAGTTATCCTAGGATGAGTGATGTTATTAAGGTGAGGGTATTAAACATGCATGGGATAGACATACGGCTCCTGAATCTAAGACAAGACCAACGACTGATTAAGGTTTGAGTCTTTACAGCAGGAGAAACGGGCGAGTAGACGGGGGTCGTATGGGGCCGATCTGTCGGCAGGTTCCATGATTCTATAATATTAGATTTAAAAGAGCAAAATGCGCTATGCGTTGCTTTGAGACCCTTTGTATCATATTTGTTCAACATTGTGGCTTCACAGAGTCACCTGTTAACCGCTACAATGTAGCAAAATAATGAAAGCATAATTCTGTATATTATGCTGTATGATGTAGCAAAAGGAAAAAAGAATGCATGCAATTTGTGACATGTATATGTTCTGTTACACACACACACACTTTTTATGTAAAAAGTCTATAAGGGGAGGCCAAGGAACGGTTGGAGCCTCTGGAAAAAAACAAGACTCCCCCTGAAAATGTTTGATTGGCTGAAATAGTTTTTAATGGAGTCATCACGGCGTTAACTGCCACGCTTCATAATTTTAAATAGTCTTCAGTTAGCTAAAACATCAATTTCAATTTTAAGTAAGTCACTTAAAGCCCGGCTTAATCTTGCTGAAATGGATTTTTGTTTAAAAAAAAACTCCAAATGGTAAAAAGTAAGATTTCATAAATGGATATTTCGGTTCTGTTTCATTTCTAGCTTCCAAAGTCGCGCAGAATACACAGAAAACAAAATGATTCCTTTTTGGTGCAAAGTTTCAATGTTGATCTTATCACCGTGGCAACCATTGACTTGGTTCTGCTGCTTAGACCATTCCTATGGTTGCTATGGTGATAGAACTGATAGAACATTCCATTGGTTCCAACGTTCCAAACGTAGCAGTTGCTCTCAGTACGTTGATCAAATTAAACTGACCCGTTATGGTCTGTATCTGGAACATGGTGTGGTTTGTGCGTTCGATAGACATAATCTCTAGGTAGAGGTCGGCTTCATTTGCCTTTCGTCCTCCACTACGTTTTCCTAATCCAACAAGTAATAAAAGCATCATGAAGGTGCAGAGGCACCCCACGATTATCAGAAGAGTATCTAACATCTTCTCACTCGCCTGCTCTGCTGAGCAATGAGAAGTGTCTGAGTTTCACCTGCTTTATATAACCTCCTATGATGACATCACAGAGGCTGATGATGCAATAGTGGGCGTGCCTGCATCAAGTGGGCGGGGTCTAAATCATTTCACTTCCAACCACAAATGAGACAAGTCCCTTAAAGCCTGGCTTAATCTTACAGAAATGGATTTTTGTTTAATAAAAAAAAAACCAAAAGGTAAAAAGTAATATTTCATAAATGGATATTTCGGTCCTGTTTCATTTCTGGCTTGAAAAGTCGCGCAGAATACACGGAAAACAAAATGATTCCTTTTTGGTGCAAAGTTTCAATGTTGATCTTATCACCATGGCAACCATTGACCTGGTTCTTCTGCTTAGACCATTCCTATGGTTGCTATGGTGATAGACCTGATAGAACATTCCATTGGTTCCAACGTTCCAAATGTAGCTGTTGCTCTCAGTACGTTGATATTGCCCTTGATCAAATTAAACTGACCCGTTATCTTAGAACATTAACTGATAATTGCTAAATATCATACGTTATTTGTGGGAAATAATAATATTTTTAAATAAACAGCATGAACTATACTAAATGTTAACAGAATTTTATTGACACGTTAAATTGGAAGTTCAATTTACAGATAACATGAAAATCCTCTGGTGGAGGTCAGTGTAGGATGGTCTTGGACTCCATGGTGTAGCCAGCGAGACAAACAGGCAGATGATGCAACAATAGGCGTGGCTGAATCAAGTGGGCGGGGCCTAAATCATTTCAGTTCCAACCACAAATGAGACAAGTCGTTGGCAAAGCAGGCTCAGGAGGGCCAACCACATATCCATACATACGTGGTAGAGCAGCTTGTCAGCGTAACTACCAACATGTCAAGATCATGTCACAGGTGCAATCTCACCTCTCAAAGTCCCTCAAATAAATATAAAATATATTTTCTCCATTTGAGTTTTTCCTCATATTACTATGGCATTTAATTCCACCATCTAAGCGTGCCGACCCTGGCATATGTTGTGTACAGTCACCTACATAGACCTCAGGTTCAATCTACATGTATGTACAAACACATGTATGGGATACATTTATAAAGGCCTTTTAAGAAAATTTTGTTTCTGTTCCTTTCTTTTTTTAACTTGATTTGTTAGATATTGGGACATACTGGGGAAAATGTTTTATGTAAATACAAAAAGGAGCACATGGGAGAAGACAATACCTGAGTCTAAGTAGCAATAGGTAATATCTATAATGCTGGAAGTGAAAAGTTATCCTAGGATGAGTGATGTTATTAAGGTGAGGGTATTAAACATGCATGGGATAGACATACGGCTCCTGAATCTAAGACAAGACCAACGACTGATTAAGGTTTGAGTCTTTACAGCAGGAGAAACGGGCGAGTAGACGGGGGCCGTATGGGGCCGATCTGTCGGCAGGTTCCATGATTCTATAATATTAGATTTAAAAGAGCAAAATGCGCTATGCGTTGCTTTGAGACCCTTTGTATCATATTTGTTCAACATTGTGGCTTCACAGAGTCACCTGTTAACCGCTACAATGTAGCAAAATAATGAAAGCATAATTCTGTATATTATGCTGTATGATGTAGCAAAAGGAAAAAAGAATGCATGCAATTTGTGACATGTATATGTTCTGTTACACACACACACACTTTTTATGTAAAAAGTCTATAAGGGGAGGCCAAGGAACGGTTGGAGCCTCTGGAAAAAAACAAGACTCCCCCTGAAAATGTTTGATTGGCTGAAATAGTTTTTAATGGAGTCATCACGGCGTTAACTGCCACGCTTCATAATTTTAAATAGTCTTCAGTTAGCTAAAACATCAATTTCAATTTTAAGTAAGTCACTTAAAGCCCGGCTTAATCTTGCTGAAATGGATTTTTGTTTAAAAAAAAACTCCAAATGGTAAAAAGTAAGATTTCATAAATGGATATTTCGGTTCTGTTTCATTTCTAGCTTCCAAAGTCGCGCAGAATACACAGAAAACAAAATGATTCCTTTTTGGTGCAAAGTTTCAATGTTGATCTTATCACCGTGGCAACCATTGACTTGGTTCTGCTGCTTAGACCATTCCTATGGTTGCTATGGTGATAGAACTGATAGAACATTCCATTGGTTCCAACGTTCCAAACGTAGCAGTTGCTCTCAGTACGTTGATCAAATTAAACTGACCCGTTATGGTCTGTATCTGGAACATGGTGTGGTTTGTGCGTTCGATTGCGAACATAATCTCTAGGTAGAGGTCGGCTTCATTTGCCTTTCGTCCTCCACTACGTTTTCCTAATCCAACAAGTAATAAAAGCATCATGAAGGTGCAGAGGCACCCCACGATTATCAGAAGAGTATCTAACATCTTCTCACTCGCCTGCTCTGCTGAGCAATGAGAAGTGTCTGAGTTTCACCTGCTTTATATAACCTCCTATGATGACATCACAGAGGCTGATGATGCAATAGTGGGCGTGCCTGCATCAAGTGGGCGGGGTCTAAATCATTTCACTTCCAACCACAAATGAGACAAGTCCCTTAAAGCCTGGCTTAATCTTACAGAAATGGATTTTTGTTTAATAAAAAAAAAAACCAAAAGGTAAAAAGTAATATTTCATAAATGGATATTTCGGTTCTGTTTCATTTCTGGCTTGAAAAGTCGCGCAGAATACACGGAAAACAAAATGATTCCTTTTTGGTGCAAAGTTTCAATGTTGATCTTATCACCATGGCAACCATTGACCTGGTTCTTCTGCTTAGACCATTCCTATGGTTGCTATGGTGATAGACCTGATAGAACATTCCATTGGTTCCAACGTTCCAAATGTAGCTGTTGCTCTCAGTACGTTGATATTGCCCTTGATCAAATTAAACTGACCCGTTATCTTAGAACATTAACTGATAATTGCTAAATATCATACGTTATTTGTGGGAAATAATAATATTTTTAAATAAACAGCATGAACTATACTAAATGTTAACAGAATTTTATTGACACGTTAAATTGGAAGTTCAATTTACAGATAACATGAAAATCCTCTGGTGGAGGTCAGTGTAGGATGGTCTTGGACTCCATGGTGTAGCCAGCGAGACAAACAGGCAGATGATGCAACAATAGGCGTGGCTGAATCAAGTGGGCGGGGCCTAAATCATTTCAGTTCCAACCACAAATGAGACAAGTCGTTGGCAAAGCAGGCTCAGGAGGGCCAACCACATATCCATACATACGTGGTAGAGCAGCTTGTCAGCGTAACTACCAACATGTCAAGATCATGTCACAGGTGCAATCTCACCTCTCAAAGTCCCTCAAATAAATATAAAATATATTTTCTCCATTTGAGTTTTTCCTCATATTACTATGGCATTTAATTCCACCATCTAAGCGTGCCGACCCTGGCATATGTTGTGTACAGTCACCTACATAGACCTCAGGTTCAATCTACATGTATGTACAAACACATGTATGGGATACATTTATAAAGGCCTTTTAAGAAAATTTTGTTTCTGTTCCTTTCTTTTTTTAACTTGATTTGTTAGATATTGGGACATACTGGGGAAAATGTTTTATGTAAATACAAAAAGGAGCACATGGGAGAAGACAATACCTGAGTCTAAGTAGCAATAGGTAATATCTATAATGCTGGAAGTGAAAAGTTATCCTAGGATGAGTGATGTTATTAAGGTGAGGGTATTAAACATGCATGGGATAGACATACGGCTCCTGAATCTAAGACAAGACCAACGACTGATTAAGGTTTGAGTCTTTACAGCAGGAGAAACGGGCGAGTAGACGGGGGCCGTATGGGGCCGATCTGTCGGCAGGTTCCATGATTCTATAATATTAGATTTAAAAGAGCAAAATGCGCTATGCGTTGCTTTGAGACCCTTTGTATCGTATTTGTTCAACATTGTGGCTTCACAGAGTCACCTGTTAACCGCTACAATGTAGCAAAATAATGAAAGCATAATTCTGTATATTATGCTGTATGATGTAGCAAAAGGAAAAAAGAATGCATGCAATTTGTGACATGTATATGTTCTGTTACACACACACACACTTTTTACGTAAAAAGTCTATAAGGGGAGGCCAAGGAACGGTTGGAGCCTCTCGAAAAAAACAAGACTCCCCCTGAAAATGTTTGATTGTCTGAAATAGTTTTTAATGGAGTCATCACGGCGTTAACTGCCACGCTTCATAATTTTAAATAGTCTTCAGTTAGCTAAAACATCAATTTCAATTTTAAGTAAGTCACTTAAAGCCCGGCTTAATCTTGCAGAAATGGATTTTTGTTTTAAAAAAAACCTCCAAAAGGTAAAAAGTAAGATTTCATAAATGGATATTTCGGTTCTGTTTCATTTCTAGCTTCCAAAGTCGCGCAGAATACACAGAAAACAAAATGATTCCTTTTTGGTGCAAAGTTTCAATGTTGATCTTATCACCGTGGCAACCATTGACTTGGTTCTGCTGCTTAGACCATTCCTATGGTTGCTATGGTGATAGAACTGATAGAACATTCCATTGGTTCCAACGTTCCAAACGTAGCAGTTGCTCTCAGTACGTTGATCAAATTAAACTGACCCGTTATGGTCTGTATCTGGAACATGGTGTGGTTTGTGCGTTCGATTGCGAACATAATCTCTAGGTAGAGGTCGGCTTCATTTGCCTTTCGTCCTCCACTACGTTTTCCTAATCCAACAAGTAATAAAAGCATCATGAAGGTGCAGAGGCACCCCACGATTATCAGAAGAGTATCTAACATCTTCTCACTCGCCTGCTCTGCTGAGCAATGAGAAGTGTCTGAGTTTCACCTGCTTTATATAACCTCCTATGATGACATCACAGAGGCTGATGATGCAATAGTGGGCGTGCCTGCATCAAGTGGGCGGGGTCTAAATCATTTCACTTCCAACCACAAATGAGACAAGTCCCTTAAAGCCTGGCTTAATCTTACAGAAATGGATTTTTGTTTGATAAAAAAAAAAACCAAAAGGTAAAAAGTAATATTTCATAAATGGATATTTCGGTTCTGTTTCATTTCTGGCTTGAAAAGTCGCGCAGAATACACGGAAAACAAAATGATTCCTTTTTGGTGCAAAGTTTCAATGTTGATCTTATCACCATGGCAACCATTGACCTGGTTCTTCTGCTTAGACCATTCCTATGGTTGCTATGGTGATAGACCTGATAGAACATTCCATTGGTTCCAACGTTCCAAATGTAGCTGTTGCTCTCAGTACGTTGATATTGCCCTTGATCAAATTAAACTGACCCGTTATCTTAGAACATTAACTGATAATTGCTAAATATCATACGTTATTTGTGGGAAATAATAATATTTTTAAATAAACAGCATGAACTATACTAAATGTTAACAGAATTTTATTGACACGTTAAATTGGAAGTTCAGTTTACAGATAACATGAAAATCCTCTGGTGGAGGTCAGTGTAGGATAATGGTCTTGGACTCCATGGTGTAGCCAGCGAGACAAACAGGCAGATGATGCAACAATAGGCGTGGCTGAATCAAGTGGGCGGGGCCTAAATCATTTCAGTTCCAACCACAAATGAGACAAGTCGTTGGCAAAGCAGGCTCAGGAGGGCCAACCACATATCCATACATACGTGGTAGAGCAGCTTGTCAGCGTAACTACCAACATGTCAAGATCATGTCACAGGTGCAATCTCACCTCTCAAAGTCCCTCAAATAAATATAAAATATATTTTCTCCATTTGAGTTTTTCCTCATATTACTATGGCATTTAATTCCACCATCTAAGCGTGCCGACCCTGGCATATGTTGTGTACAGTCACCTACATAGACCTCAGGTTCAATCTACATGTATGTACAAACACATGTATGGGATACATTTATAAAGGCCTTTTAAGAAAATTTTGTTTCTGTTCCTTTCTTTTTTTAACTTGATTTGTTAGATATTGGGACATACTGGGGAAAATGTTTTATGTAAATACAAAAAGGAGCACATGGGAGAAGACAATACCTGAGTCTAAGTAGCAATAGGTAATATCTATAATGCTGGAAGTGAAAAGTTATCCTAGGATGAGTGATGTTATTAAGGTGAGGGTATTAAACATGCATGGGATAGACATACGGCTCCTGAATCTAAGACAAGACCAACGACTGATTAAGGTTTGAGTCTTTACAGCAGGAGAAACGGGCGAGTAGACGGGGGCCGTATGGGGCCGATCTGTCGGCAGGTTCCATGATTCTATAATATTAGATTTAAAAGAGCAAAATGCGCTATGCGTTGCTTTGAGACCCTTTGTATCATATTTGTTCAACATTGTGGCTTCACAGAGTCACCTGTTAACCGCTACAATGTAGCAAAATAATGAAAGCATAATTCTGTATATTATGCTGTATGATGTAGCAAAAGGAAAAAAGAATGCATGCAATTTGTGACATGTATATGTTCTGTTACACACACACACACTTTTTATGTAAAAAGTCTATAAGGGGAGGCCAAGGAACGGTTGGAGCCTCTCGAAAAAAACAAGACTCCCCCTGAAAATGTTTGATTGGCTGAAATAGTTTTTAATGGAGTCATCACGGCGTTAACTGCCACGCTTCATAATTTTAAATAGTCTTCAGTTAGCTAAAACATCAATTTCAATTTTAAGTAAGTCACTTAAAGCCTGGCTTAATCTTGCTGAAATGGATTTTTGTTTAAAAAAAAACTCCAAATGGTAAAAAGTAAGATTTCATAAATGGATATTTCGGTTCTGTTTCATTTCTAGCTTCCAAAGTCGCGCAGAATACACAGAAAACAAAATGATTCCTTTTTGGTGCAAAGTTTCAATGTTGATCTTATCACCGTGGCAACCATTGACTTGGTTCTGCTGCTTAGACCATTCCTATGGTTGCTATGGTGATAGAACTGATAGAACATTCCATTGGTTCCAACGTTCCAAACGTAGCAGTTGCTCTCAGTACGTTGATCAAATTAAACTGACCCGTTATGGTCTGTATCTGGAACATGGTGTGGTTTGTGCGTTCGATTGCGAACATAATCTCTAGGTAGAGGTCGGCTTCATTTGCCTTTCGTCCTCCACTACGTTTTCCTAATCCAACAAGTAATAAAAGCATCATGAAGGTGCAGAGGCACCCCACGATTATCAGAAGAGTATCTAACATCTTCTCACTCGCCTGCTCTGCTGAGCAATGAGAAGTGTCTGAGTTTCACCTGCTTTATATAACCTCCTATGATGACATCACAGAGGCTGATGATGCAATAGTGGGCGTGCCTGCATCAAGTGGGCGGGGTCTAAATCATTTCACTTCCAACCACAAATGAGACAAGTCCCTTAAAGCCTGGCTTAATCTTACAGAAATGGATTTTTGTTTAATAAAAAAAAAAAACAAAAGGTAAAAAGTAATATTTCATAAATGGATATTTCGGTTCTGTTTCATTTCTGGCTTGAAAAGTCGCGCAGAATACACGGAAAACAAAATGATTCCTTTTTGGTGCAAAGTTTCAATGTTGATCTTATCACCATGGCAACCATTGACCTGGTTCTTCTGCTTAGACCATTCCTATGGTTGCTATGGTGATAGACCTGATAGAACATTCCATTGGTTCCAACGTTCCAAATGTAGCTGTTGCTCTCAGTACGTTGATATTGCCCTTGATCAAATTAAACTGACCCGTTATCTTAGAACATTAACTGATAATTGCTAAATATCATACGTTATTTGTGGGAAATAATAATATTTTTAAATAAACAGCATGAACTATACTAAATGTTAACAGAATTTTATTGACACGTTAAATTGGAAGTTCAATTTACAGATAACATGAAAATCCTCTGGTGGAGGTCAGTGTAGGATGGTCTTGGACTCCATGGTGTAGCCAGCGAGACAAACAGGCAGATGATGCAACAATAGGCGTGGCTGAATCAAGTGGGCGGGGCCTAAATCATTTCAGTTCCAACCACAAATGAGACAAGTCGTTGGCAAAGCAGGCTCAGGAGGGCCAACCACATATCCATACATACGTGGTAGAGCAGCTTGTCAGCGTAACTACCAACATGTCAAGATCATGTCACAGGTGCAATCTCACCTCTCAAAGTCCCTCAAATAAATATAAAATATATTTTCTCCATTTGAGTTTTTCCTCATATTACTATGGCATTTAATTCCACCATCTAAGCGTGCCGACCCTGGCATATGTTGTGTACAGTCACCTACATAGACCTCAGGTTCAATCTACATGTATGTACAAACACATGTATGGGATACATTTATAAAGGCCTTTTAAGAAAATTTTGTTTCTGTTCCTTTCTTTTTTTAACTTGATTTGTTAGATATTGGGACATACTGGGGAAAATGTTTTATGTAAATACAAAAAGGAGCACATGGGAGAAGACAATACCTGAGTCTAAGTAGCAATAGGTAATATCTATAATGCTGGAAGTGAAAAGTTATCCTAGGATGAGTGATGTTATTAAGGTGAGGGTATTAAACATGCATGGGATAGACATACGGCTCCTGAATCTAAGACAAGACCAACGACTGATTAAGGTTTGAGTCTTTACAGCAGGAGAAACGGGCGAGTAGACGGGGGCCGTATGGGGCCGATCTGTCGGCAGGTTCCATGATTCTATAATATTAGATTTAAAAGAGCAAAATGCGCTATGCGTTGCTTTGAGACCCTTTGTATCGTATTTGTTCAACATTGTGGCTTCACAGAGTCACCTGTTAACCGCTACAATGTAGCAAAATAATGAAAGCATAATTCTGTATATTATGCTGTATGATGTAGCAAAAGGAAAAAAGAATGCATGCAATTTGTGACATGTATATGTTCTGTTACACACACACACACTTTTTACGTAAAAAGTCTATAAGGGGAGGCCAAGGAACGGTTGGAGCCTCTCGAAAAAAACAAGACTCCCCCTGAAAATGTTTGATTGTCTGAAATAGTTTTTAATGGAGTCATCACGGCGTTAACTGCCACGCTTCATAATTTTAAATAGTCTTCAGTTAGCTAAAACATCAATTTCAATTTTAAGTAAGTCACTTAAAGCCCGGCTTAATCTTGCAGAAATGGATTTTTGTTTTAAAAAAAACCTCCAAAAGGTAAAAAGTAAGATTTCATAAATGGATATTTCGGTTCTGTTTCATTTCTAGCTTCCAAAGTCGCGCAGAATACACAGAAAACAAAATGATTCCTTTTTGGTGCAAAGTTTCAATGTTGATCTTATCACCGTGGCAACCATTGACTTGGTTCTGCTGCTTAGACCATTCCTATGGTTGCTATGGTGATAGAACTGATAGAACATTCCATTGGTTCCAACGTTCCAAACGTAGCAGTTGCTCTCAGTACGTTGATCAAATTAAACTGACCCGTTATGGTCTGTATCTGGAACATGGTGTGGTTTGTGCGTTCGATTGCGAACATAATCTCTAGGTAGAGGTCGGCTTCATTTGCCTTTCGTCCTCCACTACGTTTTCCTAATCCAACAAGTAATAAAAGCATCATGAAGGTGCAGAGGCACCCCACGATTATCAGAAGAGTATCTAACATCTTCTCACTCGCCTGCTCTGCTGAGCAATGAGAAGTGTCTGAGTTTCACCTGCTTTATATAACCTCCTATGATGACATCACAGAGGCTGATGATGCAATAGTGGGCGTGCCTGCATCAAGTGGGCGGGGTCTAAATCATTTCACTTCCAACCACAAATGAGACAAGTCCCTTAAAGCCTGGCTTAATCTTACAGAAATGGATTTTTGTTTAATAAAAAAAAAAACCAAAAGGTAAAAAGTAATATTTCATAAATGGATATTTCGGTTCTGTTTCATTTCTGGCTTGAAAAGTCGCGCAGAATACACGGAAAACAAAATGATTCCTTTTTGGTGCAAAGTTTCAATGTTGATCTTATCACCATGGCAACCATTGACCTGGTTCTTCTGCTTAGACCATTCCTATGGTTGCTATGGTGATAGACCTGATAGAACATTCCATTGGTTCCAACGTTCCAAATGTAGCTGTTGCTCTCAGTACGTTGATATTGCCCTTGATCAAATTAAACTGACCCGTTATCTTAGAACATTAACTGATAATTGCTAAATATCATACGTTATTTGTGGGAAATAATAATATTTTTAAATAAACAGCATGAACTATACTAAATGTTAACAGAATTTTATTGACACGTTAAATTGGAAGTTCAATTTACAGATAACATGAAAATCCTCTGGTGGAGGTCAGTGTAGGATGGTCTTGGACTCCATGGTGTAGCCAGCGAGACAAACAGGCAGATGATGCAACAATAGGCGTGGCTGAATCAAGTGGGCGGGGCCTAAATCATTTCAGTTCCAACCACAAATGAGACAAGTCGTTGGCAAAGCAGGCTCAGGAGGGCCAACCACATATCCATACATACGTGGTAGAGCAGCTTGTCAGCGTAACTACCAACATGTCAAGATCATGTCACAGGTGCAATCTCACCTCTCAAAGTCCCTCAAATAAATATAAAATATATTTTCTCCATTTGAGTTTTTCCTCATATTACTATGGCATTTAATTCCACCATCTAAGCGTGCCGACCCTGGCATATGTTGTGTACAGTCACCTACATAGACCTCAGGTTCAATCTACATGTATGTACAAACACATGTATGGGATACATTTATAAAGGCCTTTTAAGAAAATTTTGTTTCTGTTCCTTTCTTTTTTTAACTTGATTTGTTAGATATTGGGACATACTGGGGAAAATGTTTTATGTAAATACAAAAAGGAGCACATGGGAGAAGACAATACCTGAGTCTAAGTAGCAATAGGTAATATCTATAATGCTGGAAGTGAAAAGTTATCCTAGGATGAGTGATGTTATTAAGGTGAGGGTATTAAACATGCATGGGATAGACATACGGCTCCTGAATCTAAGACAAGACCAACGACTGATTAAGGTTTGAGTCTTTACAGCAGGAGAAACGGGCGAGTAGACGGGGGCCGTATGGGGCCGATCTGTCGGCAGGTTCCATGATTCTATAATATTAGATTTAAAAGAGCAAAATGCGCTATGCGTTGCTTTGAGACCCTTTGTATCATATTTGTTCAACATTGTGGCTTCACAGAGTCACCTGTTAACCGCTACAATGTAGCAAAATAATGAAAGCATAATTCTGTATATTATGCTGTATGATGTAGCAAAAGGAAAAAAGAATGCATGCAATTTGTGACATGTATATGTTCTGTTACACACACACACACTTTTTATGTAAAAAGTCTATAAGGGGAGGCCAAGGAACGGTTGGAGCCTCTCGAAAAAAACAAGACTCCCCCTGAAAATGTTTGATTGGCTGAAATAGTTTTTAATGGAGTCATCACGGCGTTAACTGCCACGCTTCATAATTTTAAATAGTCTTCAGTTAGCTAAAACATCAATTTCAATTTTAAGTAAGTCACTTAAAGCCTGGCTTAATCTTGCTGAAATGGATTTTTGTTTAAAAAAAAACTCCAAATGGTAAAAAGTAAGATTTCATAAATGGATATTTCGGTTCTGTTTCATTTCTAGCTTCCAAAGTCGCGCAGAATACACAGAAAACAAAATGATTCCTTTTTGGTGCAAAGTTTCAATGTTGATCTTATCACCGTGGCAACCATTGACTTGGTTCTGCTGCTTAGACCATTCCTATGGTTGCTATGGTGATAGAACTGATAGAACATTCCATTGGTTCCAACGTTCCAAACGTAGCAGTTGCTCTCAGTACGTTGATCAAATTAAACTGACCCGTTATGGTCTGTATCTGGAACATGGTGTGGTTTGTGCGTTCGATTGCGAACATAATCTCTAGGTAGAGGTCGGCTTCATTTGCCTTTCGTCCTCCACTACGTTTTCCTAATCCAACAAGTAATAAAAGCATCATGAAGGTGCAGAGGCACCCCACGATTATCAGAAGAGTATCTAACATCTTCTCACTCGCCTGCTCTGCTGAGCAATGAGAAGTGTCTGAGTTTCACCTGCTTTATATAACCTCCTATGATGACATCACAGAGGCTGATGATGCAATAGTGGGCGTGCCTGCATCAAGTGGGCGGGGTCTAAATCATTTCACTTCCAACCACAAATGAGACAAGTCCCTTAAAGCCTGGCTTAATCTTACAGAAATGGATTTTTGTTTAATAAAAAAAAAAAACAAAAGGTAAAAAGTAATATTTCATAAATGGATATTTCGGTTCTGTTTCATTTCTGGCTTGAAAAGTCGCGCAGAATACACGGAAAACAAAATGATTCCTTTTTGGTGCAAAGTTTCAATGTTGATCTTATCACCATGGCAACCATTGACCTGGTTCTTCTGCTTAGACCATTCCTATGGTTGCTATGGTGATAGACCTGATAGAACATTCCATTGGTTCCAACGTTCCAAATGTAGCTGTTGCTCTCAGTACGTTGATATTGCCCTTGATCAAATTAAACTGACCCGTTATCTTAGAACATTAACTGATAATTGCTAAATATCATACGTTATTTGTGGGAAATAATAATATTTTTAAATAAACAGCATGAACTATACTAAATGTTAACAGAATTTTATTGACACGTTAAATTGGAAGTTCAATTTACAGATAACATGAAAATCCTCTGGTGGAGGTCAGTGTAGGATGGTCTTGGACTCCATGGTGTAGCCAGCGAGACAAACAGGCAGATGATGCAACAATAGGCGTGGCTGAATCAAGTGGGCGGGGCCTAAATCATTTCAGTTCCAACCACAAATGAGACAAGTCGTTGGCAAAGCAGGCTCAGGAGGGCCAACCACATATCCATACATACGTGGTAGAGCAGCTTGTCAGCGTAACTACCAACATGTCAAGATCATGTCACAGGTGCAATCTCACCTCTCAAAGTCCCTCAAATAAATATAAAATATATTTTCTCCATTTGAGTTTTTCCTCATATTACTATGGCATTTAATTCCACCATCTAAGCGTGCCGACCCTGGCATATGTTGTGTACAGTCACCTACATAGACCTCAGGTTCAATCTACATGTATGTACAAACACATGTATGGGATACATTTATAAAGGCCTTTTAAGAAAATTTTGTTTCTGTTCCTTTCTTTTTTTAACTTGATTTGTTAGATATTGGGACATACTGGGGAAAATGTTTTATGTAAATACAAAAAGGAGCACATGGGAGAAGACAATACCTGAGTCTAAGTAGCAATAGGTAATATCTATAATGCTGGAAGTGAAAAGTTATCCTAGGATGAGTGATGTTATTAAGGTGAGGGTATTAAACATGCATGGGATAGACATACGGCTCCTGAATCTAAGACAAGACCAACGACTGATTAAGGTTTGAGTCTTTACAGCAGGAGAAACGGGCGAGTAGACGGGGGCCGTATGGGGCCGATCTGTCGGCAGGTTCCATGATTCTATAATATTAGATTTAAAAGAGCAAAATGCGCTATGCGTTGCTTTGAGACCCTTTGTATCGTATTTGTTCAACATTGTGGCTTCACAGAGTCACCTGTTAACCGCTACAATGTAGCAAAATAATGAAAGCATAATTCTGTATATTATGCTGTATGATGTAGCAAAAGGAAAAAAGAATGCATGCAATTTGTGACATGTATATGTTCTGTTACACACACACACACTTTTTACGTAAAAAGTCTATAAGGGGAGGCCAAGGAACGGTTGGAGCCTCTCGAAAAAAACAAGACTCCCCCTGAAAATGTTTGATTGTCTGAAATAGTTTTTAATGGAGTCATCACGGCGTTAACTGCCACGCTTCATAATTTTAAATAGTCTTCAGTTAGCTAAAACATCAATTTCAATTTTAAGTAAGTCACTTAAAGCCCGGCTTAATCTTGCAGAAATGGATTTTTGTTTTAAAAAAAACCTCCAAAAGGTAAAAAGTAAGATTTCATAAATGGATATTTCGGTTCTGTTTCATTTCTAGCTTCCAAAGTCGCGCAGAATACACAGAAAACAAAATGATTCCTTTTTGGTGCAAAGTTTCAATGTTGATCTTATCACCGTGGCAACCATTGACTTGGTTCTGCTGCTTAGACCATTCCTATGGTTGCTATGGTGATAGAACTGATAGAACATTCCATTGGTTCCAACGTTCCAAACGTAGCAGTTGCTCTCAGTACGTTGATCAAATTAAACTGACCCGTTATGGTCTGTATCTGGAACATGGTGTGGTTTGTGCGTTCGATTGCGAACATAATCTCTAGGTAGAGGTCGGCTTCATTTGCCTTTCGTCCTCCACTACGTTTTCCTAATCCAACAAGTAATAAAAGCATCATGAAGGTGCAGAGGCACCCCACGATTATCAGAAGAGTATCTAACATCTTCTCACTCGCCTGCTCTGCTGAGCAATGAGAAGTGTCTGAGTTTCACCTGCTTTATATAACCTCCTATGATGACATCACAGAGGCTGATGATGCAATAGTGGGCGTGCCTGCATCAAGTGGGCGGGGTCTAAATCATTTCACTTCCAACCACAAATGAGACAAGTCCCTTAAAGCCTGGCTTAATCTTACAGAAATGGATTTTTGTTTAATAAAAAAAAAAAAACAAAAGGTAAAAAGTAATATTTCATAAATGGATATTTCGGTTCTGTTTCATTTCTGGCTTGAAAAGTCGCGCAGAATACACGGAAAACAAAATGATTCCTTTTTGGTGCAAAGTTTCAATGTTGATCTTATCACCATGGCAACCATTGACCTGGTTCTTCTGCTTAGACCATTCCTATGGTTGCTATGGTGATAGACCTGATAGAACATTCCATTGGTTCCAACGTTCCAAATGTAGCTGTTGCTCTCAGTACGTTGATATTGCCCTTGATCAAATTAAACTGACCCGTTATCTTAGAACATTAACTGATAATTGCTAAATATCATACGTTATTTGTGGGAAATAATAATATTTTTAAATAAACAGCATGAACTATACTAAATGTTAACAGAATTTTATTGACACGTTAAATTGGAAGTTCAATTTACAGATAACATGAAAATCCTCTGGTGGAGGTCAGTGTAGGATGGTCTTGGACTCCATGGTGTAGCCAGCGAGACAAACAGGCAGATGATGCAACAATAGGCGTGGCTGAATCAAGTGGGCGGGGCCTAAATCATTTCAGTTCCAACCACAAATGAGACAAGTCGTTGGCAAAGCAGGCTCAGGAGGGCCAACCACATATCCATACATACGTGGTAGAGCAGCTTGTCAGCGTAACTACCAACATGTCAAGATCATGTCACAGGTGCAATCTCACCTCTCAAAGTCCCTCAAATAAATATAAAATATATTTTCTCCATTTGAGTTTTTCCTCATATTACTATGGCATTTAATTCCACCATCTAAGCGTGCCGACCCTGGCATATGTTGTGTACAGTCACCTACATAGACCTCAGGTTCAATCTACATGTATGTACAAACACATGTATGGGATACATTTATAAAGGCCTTTTAAGAAAATTTTGTTTCTGTTCCTTTCTTTTTTTAACTTGATTTGTTAGATATTGGGACATACTGGGGAAAATGTTTTATGTAAATACAAAAAGGAGCACATGGGAGAAGACAATACCTGAGTCTAAGTAGCAATAGGTAATATCTATAATGCTGGAAGTGAAAAGTTATCCTAGGATGAGTGATGTTATTAAGGTGAGGGTATTAAACATGCATGGGATAGACATACGGCTCCTGAATCTAAGACAAGACCAACGACTGATTAAGGTTTGAGTCTTTACAGCAGGAGAAACGGGCGAGTAGACGGGGGCCGTATGGGGCCGATCTGTCGGCAGGTTCCATGATTCTATAATATTAGATTTAAAAGAGCAAAATGCGCTATGCGTTGCTTTGAGACCCTTTGTATCATATTTGTTCAACATTGTGGCTTCACAGAGTCACCTGTTAACCGCTACAATGTAGCAAAATAATGAAAGCATAATTCTGTATATTATGCTGTATGATGTAGCAAAAGGAAAAAAGAATGCATGCAATTTGTGACGTGTATATGTTCTGTTACACACACACACACTTTTTACGTAAAAAGTCTATAAGGGGAGGCCAAGGAACGGTTGGAGCCTCTCGAAAAAAACAAGACTCCCCCTGAAAATGTTTGATTGTCTGAAATAGTTTTTAATGGAGTCATCACGGCGTTAACTGCCACGCTTCATAATTTTAAATAGTCTTCAGTTAGCTAAAACATCAATTTCAATTTTAAGTAAGTCACTTAAAGCCCGGCTTAATCTTGCAGAAATGGATTTTTGTTTTAAAAAAAACCTCCAAAAGGTAAAAAGTAAGATTTCATAAATGGATATTTCGGTTCTGTTTCATTTCTAGCTTCCAAAGTCGCGCAGAATACACAGAAAACAAAATGATTCCTTTTTGGTGCAAAGTTTCAATGTTGATCTTATCACCGTGGCAACCATTGACTTGGTTCTGCTGCTTAGACCATTCCTATGGTTGCTATGGTGATAGAACTGATAGAACATTCCATTGGTTCCAACGTTCCAAACGTAGCAGTTGCTCTCAGTACGTTGATCAAATTAAACTGACCCGTTATGGTCTGTATCTGGAACATGGTGTGGTTTGTGCGTTCGATTGCGAACATAATCTCTAGGTAGAGGTCGGCTTCATTTGCCTTTCGTCCTCCACTACGTTTTCCTAATCCAACAAGTAATAAAAGCATCATGAAGGTGCAGAGGCACCCCACGATTATCAGAAGAGTATCTAACATCTTCTCACTCGCCTGCTCTGCTGAGCAATGAGAAGTGTCTGAGTTTCACCTGCTTTATATAACCTCCTATGATGACATCACAGAGGCTGATGATGCAATAGTGGGCGTGCCTGCATCAAGTGGGCGGGGTCTAAATCATTTCACTTCCAACCACAAATGAGACAAGTCCCTTAAAGCCTGGCTTAATCTTACAGAAATGGATTTTTGTTTGATAAAAAAAAAAACCAAAAGGTAAAAAGTAATATTTCATAAATGGATATTTCGGTTCTGTTTCATTTCTGGCTTGAAAAGTCGCGCAGAATACACGGAAAACAAAATGATTCCTTTTTGGTGCAAAGTTTCAATGTTGATCTTATCACCATGGCAACCATTGACCTGGTTCTTCTGCTTAGACCATTCCTATGGTTGCTATGGTGATAGACCTGATAGAACATTCCATTGGTTCCAACGTTCCAAATGTAGCTGTTGCTCTCAGTACGTTGATATTGCCCTTGATCAAATTAAACTGACCCGTTATCTTAGAACATTAACTGATAATTGCTAAATATCATACGTTATTTGTGGGAAATAATAATATTTTTAAATAAACAGCATGAACTATACTAAATGTTAACAGAATTTTATTGACACGTTAAATTGGAAGTTCAATTTACAGATAACATGAAAATCCTCTGGTGGAGGTCAGTGTAGGATGGTCTTGGACTCCATGGTGTAGCCAGCGAGACAAACAGGCAGATGATGCAACAATAGGCGTGGCTGAATCAAGTGGGCGGGGCCTAAATCATTTCAGTTCCAACCACAAATGAGACAAGTCGTTGGCAAAGCAGGCTCAGGAGGGCCAACCACATATCCATACATACGTGGTAGAGCAGCTTGTCAGCGTAACTACCAACATGTCAAGATCATGTCACAGGTGCAATCTCACCTCTCAAAGTCCCTCAAATAAATATAAAATATATTTTCTCCATTTGAGTTTTTCCTCATATTACTATGGCATTTAATTCCACCATCTAAGCGTGCCGACCCTGGCATATGTTGTGTACAGTCACCTACATAGACCTCAGGTTCAATCTACATGTATGTACAAACACATGTATGGGATACATTTATAAAGGCCTTTTAAGAAAATTTTGTTTCTGTTCCTTTCTTTTTTTAACTTGATTTGTTAGATATTGGGACATACTGGGGAAAATGTTTTATGTAAATACAAAAAGGAGCACATGGGAGAAGACAATACCTGAGTCTAAGTAGCAATAGGTAATATCTATAATGCTGGAAGTGAAAAGTTATCCTAGGATGAGTGATGTTATTAAGGTGAGGGTATTAAACATGCATGGGATAGACATACGGCTCCTGAATCTAAGACAAGACCAACGACTGATTAAGGTTTGAGTCTTTACAGCAGGAGAAACGGGCGAGTAGACGGGGGCCGTATGGGGCCGATCTGTCGGCAGGTTCCATGATTCTATAATATTAGATTTAAAAGAGCAAAATGCGCTATGCGTTGCTTTGAGACCCTTTGTATCATATTTGTTCAACATTGTGGCTTCACAGAGTCACCTGTTAACCGCTACAATGTAGCAAAATAATGAAAGCATAATTCTGTATATTATGCTGTATGATGTAGCAAAAGGAAAAAAGAATGCATGCAATTTGTGACATGTATATGTTCTGTTACACACACACACACACTTTTTACGTAAAAAGTCTATAAGGGGAGGCCAAGGAACGGTTGGAGCCTCTCGAAAAAAACAAGACTCCCCCTGAAAATGTTTGATTGTCTGAAATAGTTTTTAATGGAGTCATCACGGCGTTAACTGCCACGCTTCATAATTTTAAATAGTCTTCAGTTAGCTAAAACATCAATTTCAATTTTAAGTAAGTCACTTAAAGCCCGGCTTAATCTTGCAGAAATGGATTTTTGTTTTAAAAAAAACCTCCAAAAGGTAAAAAGTAAGATTTCATAAATGGATATTTCGGTTCTGTTTCATTTCTAGCTTCCAAAGTCGCGCAGAATACACAGAAAACAAAATGATTCCTTTTTGGTGCAAAGTTTCAATGTTGATCTTATCACCGTGGCAACCATTGACTTGGTTCTGCTGCTTAGACCATTCCTATGGTTGCTATGGTGATAGAACTGATAGAACATTCCATTGGTTCCAACGTTCCAAACGTAGCAGTTGCTCTCAGTACGTTGATCAAATTAAACTGACCCGTTATGGTCTGTATCTGGAACATGGTGTGGTTTGTGCGTTCGATTGCGAACATAATCTCTAGGTAGAGGTCGGCTTCATTTGCCTTTCGTCCTCCACTACGTTTTCCTAATCCAACAAGTAATAAAAGCATCATGAAGGTGCAGAGGCACCCCACGATTATCAGAAGAGTATCTAACATCTTCTCACTCGCCTGCTCTGCTGAGCAATGAGAAGTGTCTGAGTTTCACCTGCTTTATATAACCTCCTATGATGACATCACAGAGGCTGATGATGCAATAGTGGGCGTGCCTGCATCAAGTGGGCGGGGTCTAAATCATTTCACTTCCAACCACAAATGAGACAAGTCCCTTAAAGCCTGGCTTAATCTTACAGAAATGGATTTTTGTTTGATAAAAAAAAAAACCAAAAGGTAAAAAGTAATATTTCATAAATGGATATTTCGGTTCTGTTTCATTTCTGGCTTGAAAAGTCGCGCAGAATACACGGAAAACAAAATGATTCCTTTTTGGTGCAAAGTTTCAATGTTGATCTTATCACCATGGCAACCATTGACCTGGTTCTTCTGCTTAGATCATTCCTATGGTTGCTATGGTGATAGACCTGATAGAACATTCCATTGGTTCCAACGTTCCAAATGTAGCTGTTGCTCTCAGTACGTTGATATTGCCCTTGATCAAATTAAACTGACCCGTTATCTTAGAACATTAACTGATAATTGCTAAATATCATACGTTATTTGTGGGAAATAATAATATTTTTAAATAAACAGCATGAACTATACTAAATGTTAACAGAATTTTATTGACACGTTAAATTGGAAGTTCAATTTACAGATAACATGAAAATCCTCTGGTGGAGGTCAGTGTAGGATGGTCTTGGACTCCATGGTGTAGCCAGCGAGACAAACAGGCAGATGATGCAACAATAGGCGTGGCTGAATCAAGTGGGCGGGGCCTAAATCATTTCAGTTCCAACCACAAATGAGACAAGTCGTTGGCAAAGCAGGCTCAGGAGGGCCAACCACATATCCATACATACGTGGTAGAGCAGCTTGTCAGCGTAACTACCAACATGTCAAGATCATGTCACAGGTGCAATCTCACCTCTCAAAGTCCCTCAAATAAATATAAAATATATTTTCTCCATTTGAGTTTTTCCTCATATTACTATGGCATTTAATTCCACCATCTAAGCGTGCCGACCCTGGCATATGTTGTGTACAGTCACCTACATAGACCTCAGGTTCAATCTACATGTATGTACAAACACATGTATGGGATACATTTATAAAGGCCTTTTAAGAAAATTTTGTTTCTGTTCCTTTCTTTTTTTAACTTGATTTGTTAGATATTGGGACATACTGGGGAAAATGTTTTATGTAAATACAAAAAGGAGCACATGGGAGAAGACAATACCTGAGTCTAAGTAGCAATAGGTAATATCTATAATGCTGGAAGTGAAAAGTTATCCTAGGATGAGTGATGTTATTAAGGTGAGGGTATTAAACATGCATGGGATAGACATACGGCTCCTGAATCTAAGACAAGACCAACGACTGATTAAGGTTTGAGTCTTTACAGCAGGAGAAACGGGCGAGTAGACGGGGGCCGTATGGGGCCGATCTGTCGGCAGGTTCCATGATTCTATAATATTAGATTTAAAAGAGCAAAATGCGCTATGCGTTGCTTTGAGACCCTTTGTATCATATTTGTTCAACATTGTGGCTTCACAGAGTCACCTGTTAACCGCTACAATGTAGCAAAATAATGAAAGCATAATTCTGTATATTATGCTGTATGATGTAGCAAAAGGAAAAAAGAATGCATGCAATTTGTGACATGTATATGTTCTGTTACACACACACACACTTTTTATGTAAAAAGTCTATAAGGGGAGGCCAAGGAACGGTTGGAGCCTCTCGAAAAAAACAAGACTCCCCCTGAAAATGTTTGATTGGCTGAAATAGTTTTTAATGGAGTCATCACGGCGTTAACTGCCACGCTTCATAATTTTAAATAGTCTTCAGTTAGCTAAAACATCAATTTCAATTTTAAGTAAGTCACTTAAAGCCTGGCTTAATCTTGCTGAAATGGATTTTTGTTTAAAAAAAAACTCCAAATGGTAAAAAGTAAGATTTCATAAATGGATATTTCGGTTCTGTTTCATTTCTAGCTTCCAAAGTCGCGCAGAATACACAGAAAACAAAATGATTCCTTTTTGGTGCAAAGTTTCAATGTTGATCTTATCACCGTGGCAACCATTGACTTGGTTCTGCTGCTTAGACCATTCCTATGGTTGCTATGGTGATAGAACTGATAGAACATTCCATTGGTTCCAACGTTCCAAACGTAGCAGTTGCTCTCAGTACGTTGATCAAATTAAACTGACCCGTTATGGTCTGTATCTGGAACATGGTGTGGTTTGTGCGTTCGATTGCGAACATAATCTCTAGGTAGAGGTCGGCTTCATTTGCCTTTCGTCCTCCACTACGTTTTCCTAATCCAACAAGTAATAAAAGCATCATGAAGGTGCAGAGGCACCCCACGATTATCAGAAGAGTATCTAACATCTTCTCACTCGCCTGCTCTGCTGAGCAATGAGAAGTGTCTGAGTTTCACCTGCTTTATATAACCTCCTATGATGACATCACAGAGGCTGATGATGCAATAGTGGGCGTGCCTGCATCAAGTGGGCGGGGTCTAAATCATTTCACTTCCAACCACAAATGAGACAAGTCCCTTAAAGCCTGGCTTAATCTTACAGAAATGGATTTTTGTTTAATAAAAAAAAAAACCAAAAGGTAAAAAGTAATATTTCATAAATGGATATTTCGGTTCTGTTTCATTTCTGGCTTGAAAAGTCGCGCAGAATACACGGAAAACAAAATGATTCCTTTTTGGTGCAAAGTTTCAATGTTGATCTTATCACCATGGCAACCATTGACCTGGTTCTTCTGCTTAGACCATTCCTATGGTTGCTATGGTGATAGACCTGATAGAACATTCCATTGGTTCCAACGTTCCAAATGTAGCTGTTGCTCTCAGTACGTTGATATTGCCCTTGATCAAATTAAACTGACCCGTTATCTTAGAACATTAACTGATAATTGCTAAATATCATACGTTATTTGTGGGAAATAATAATATTTTTAAATAAACAGCATGAACTATACTAAATGTTAACAGAATTTTATTGACACGTTAAATTGGAAGTTCAATTTACAGATAACATGAAAATCCTCTGGTGGAGGTCAGTGTAGGATGGTCTTGGACTCCATGGTGTAGCCAGCGAGACAAACAGGCAGATGATGCAACAATAGGCGTGGCTGAATCAAGTGGGCGGGGCCTAAATCATTTCAGTTCCAACCACAAATGAGACAAGTCGTTGGCAAAGCAGGCTCAGGAGGGCCAACCACATATCCATACATACGTGGTAGAGCAGCTTGTCAGCGTAACTACCAACATGTCAAGATCATGTCACAGGTGCAATCTCACCTCTCAAAGTCCCTCAAATAAATATAAAATATATTTTCTCCATTTGAGTTTTTCCTCATATTACTATGGCATTTAATTCCACCATCTAAGCGTGCCGACCCTGGCATATGTTGTGTACAGTCACCTACATAGACCTCATGTTCAATCTACATGTATGTACAAACACATGTATGGGATACATTTATAAAGGCCTTTTAAGAAAATTTTGTTTCTGTTCCTTTCTTTTTTTAACTTGATTTGTTTGATATTGGGGCATACTGGGGAAAATGTTTTATGTAAATACAAAAAGGAGCACATGGGAGAAGACAATACCTGAGTCTAAGTAGCAATAGGTAATATCTATAATGCTGGAAGTGAAAAGTTATCCTAGGATGAGTGATGTTATTAAGGTGAGGGTATTAAACATGCATGGGATAGACATACGGCTCCTGAATCTAAGACAAGACCAACGACTGATTAAGGTTTGAGTCTTTACAGCAGGAGAAACGGGCGAGTAGACGGGGGCCGTATGGGGCCGATCTGTCGGCAGGTTCCATGATTCTATAATATTAGATTTAAAAGAGCAAAATGCGCTATGCGTTGCTTTGAGACCCTTTGTATCATATTTGTTCAACATTGTGGCTTCACAGAGTCACCTGTTAACCGCTACAATCTAGCAAAATAATGAAAGCATAATTCTGTATATTATGCTGTATGATGTAGCAAAAGGAAAAAAGAATGCATGCAATTTGTGACATGTATATGTTCTGTTACACACACACACACACACTTTTTACGTAAAAAGTCTATAAGGGGAGGCCAAGGAACGGTTGGAGCCTCTCGAAAAAAACAAGACTCCCCCTGAAAATGTTTGATTGTCTGAAATAGTTTTTAATGGAGTCATCACGGCGTTAACTGCCACGCTTCATAATTTTAAATAGTCTTCAGTTAGCTAAAACATCAATTTCAATTTTAAGTAAGTCACTTAAAGCCCGGCTTAATCTTGCTGAAATGGATTTTTGTTTAAAAAAAAAACCTCCAAAAGGTAAAAAGTAAGATTTCATAAATGGATATTTCGGTTCTGTTTCATTTCTAGCTTCCAAAGTCGCGCAGAATACACAGAAAACAAAATGATTCCTTTTTGGTGCAAAGTTTCAATGTTGATCTTATCACCGTGGCAACCATTGACTTGGTTCTGCTGCTTAGACCATTCCTATGGTTGCTATGGTGATAGAACTGATAGAACATTCCATTGGTTCCAACGTTCCAAACGTAGCAGTTGCTCTCAGTACGTTGATCAAATTAAACTGACCCGTTATGGTCTGTATCTGGAACATGGTGTGGTTTGTGCGTTCGATTGCGAACATAATCTCTAGGTAGAGGTCGGCTTCATTTGCCTTTCGTCCTCCACTACGTTTTCCTAATCCAACAAGTAATAAAAGCATCATGAAGGTGCAGAGGCACCCCACGATTATCAGAAGAGTATCTAACATCTTCTCACTCGCCTGCTCTGCTGAGCAATGAGAAGTGTCTGAGTTTCACCTGCTTTATATAACCTCCTATGATGACATCACAGAGGCTGATGATGCAATAGTGGGCGTGCCTGCATCAAGTGGGCGGGGTCTAAATCATTTCACTTCCAACCACAAATGAGAAAAGTCCCTTAAAGCCTGGCTTAATCTTACAGAAATGGATTTTTGTTTAATAAAAAAAAAAACCAAAAGGTAAAAAGTAATATTTCATAAATGGATATTTCGGTTCTGTTTCATTTCTGGCTTGAAAAGTCGCGCAGAATACACGGAAAACAAAATGATTCCTTTTTGGTGCAAAGTTTCAATGTTGATCTTATCACCATGGCAACCATTGACCTGGTTCTTCTGCTTAGACCATTCCTATGGTTGCTATGGTGATAGACCTGATAGAACATTCCATTGGTTCCAACGTTCCAAATGTAGCTGTTGCTCTCAGTACGTTGATATTGCCCTTGATCAAATTAAACTGACCCGTTATCTTAGAACATTAACTGATAATTGCTAAATATCATACGTTATTTGTGGGAAATAATAATATTTTTAAATAAACAGCATGAACTATACTAAATGTTAACAGAATTTTATTGACACGTTAAATTGGAAGTTCAGTTTACAGATAACATGAAAATCCTCTGGTGGAGGTCAGTGTAGGATGGTCTTGGACTCCATGGTGTAGCCAGCGAGACAAACAGGCAGATGATGCAACAATAGGCGTGGCTGAATCAAGTGGGCGGGGCCTAAATCATTTCAGTTCCAACCACAAATGAGACAAGTCGTTGGCAAAGCAGGCTCAGGAGGGCCAACCACATATCCATACATACGTGGTAGAGCAGCTTGTCAGCGTAACTACCAACATGTCAAGATCATGTCACAGGTGCAATCTCACCTCTCAAAGTCCCTCAAATAAATATAAAATATATTTTCTCCATTTGAGTTTTTCCTCATATTACTATGGCATTTAATTCCACCATCTAAGCGTGCCGACCCTGGCATATGTTGTGTACAGTCACCTACATAGACCTCAGGTTCAATCTACATGTATGTACAAACACATGTATGGGATACATTTATAAAGGCCTTTTAAGAAAATTTTGTTTCTGTTCCTTTCTTTTTTTAACTTGATTTGTTAGATATTGGGACATACTGGGGAAAATGTTTTATGTAAATACAAAAAGGAGCACATGGGAGAAGACAATACCTGAGTCTAAGTAGCAATAGGTAATATCTATAATGCTGGAAGTGAAAAGTTATCCTAGGATGAGTGATGTTATTAAGGTGAGGGTATTAAACATGCATGGGATAGACATACGGCTCCTGAATCTAAGACAAGACCAACGACTGATTAAGGTTTGAGTCTTTACAGCAGGAGAAACGGGCGAGTAGACGGGGGCCGAATGGGGCCGATCTGTCGGCAGGTTCCATGATTCTATAATATTAGATTTAAAAGAGCAAAATGCACTATGCGTTGCTTTGAGACCCTTTGTATCATATTTGTTCAACATTGTGGCTTCACAGAGTCACCTGTTAACCGCTACAATGTAGCAAAATAATGAAAGCATAATTCTGTATATTATGCTGTATGATGTAGCAAAAGGAAAAAAGAATGCATGCAATTTGTGACGTGTATATGTTCTGTTACACACACACACACACACATTTTTTACGTAAAAAGTCTATAAGGGGAGGCCAAGGAACGGTTGGAGCCTCTCGAAAAAAACAAGACTCCCCCTGAAAATGTTTGATTGGCTGAAATAGTTTTTAATGGAGTCATCACGGCGTTAACTGCCACGCTTCATAATTTTAAATAGTCTTCAGTTAGCTAAAACATCAATTTCAATTTTAAGTAAGTCACTTAAAGCCCGGCTTAATCTTGCTGAAATGGATTTTTGTTTAAAAAAAAACCTCCAAAAGGTAAAAAGTAAGATTTCATAAATGGATATTTCGGTTCTGTTTCATTTCTAGCTTCCAAAGTCGCGCAGAATACACAGAAAACAAAATGATTCCTTTTTGGTGCAAAGTTTCAATGTTGATCTTATCACCGTGGCAACCATTGACTTGGTTCTGCTGCTTAGACCATTCCTATGGTTGCTATGGTGATAGAACTGATAGAACATTCCATTGGTTCCAACGTTCCAAACGTAGCAGTTGCTCTCAGTACGTTGATCAAATTAAACTGACCCGTTACGGTCTGTATCTGGAACATGGTGTGGTTTGTGCGTTCGATTGCGAACATAATCTCTAGGTAGAGGTCGGCTTCATTTGCCTTTCGTCCTCCACTACGTTTTCCTAATCCAACAAGTAATAAAAGCATCATGAAGGTGCAGAGGCACCCCACGATTATCAGAAGAGTATCTAACATCTTCTCACTCGCCTGCTCTGCTGAGCAATGAGAAGTGTCTGAGTTTCACCTGCTTTATATAACCTCCTATGATGACATCACAGAGGCTGATGATGCAATAGTGGGCGTGCCTGCATCAAGTGGGCGGGGTCTAAATCATTTCACTTCCAACCACAAATGAGACAAGTCCCTTAAAGCCTGGCTTAATCTTACAGAAATGGATTTTTGTTTAATAAAAAAAAAAAAAAAAGGTAAAAAGTAATATTTCATAAACGGATATTTCGGTTCTGTTTCATTTCTGGCTTGAAAAGTCACGCAGAATACACGGAAAACAAAATGATTCCTTTTTGGTGCAAAGTTTCAATGTTGATCTTATCACCATGGCAACCATTGACCTGGTTCTTCTGCTTAGACCATTCCTATGGTTGCTATGGTGATAGACCTGATAGAACATTCCATTGGTTCCAACGTTCCAAATGTAGCTGTTGCTCTCAGTACGTTGATATTGCCCTTGATCAAATTAAACTGACCCGTTATCTTAGAACATTAACTGATAATTGCTAAATATCATACGTTATTTGTGGAAAATAATAATATTTTTAAATAAACAGCATGAACTATACTAAATGTTAACAGAATTTTATTGACACGTTAAATTGGAAGTTCAGTTTACAGATAACATGAAAATCCTCTGGTGGAGGTCAGTGTAGGATGGTCTTGGACTCCATGGTGTAGCCAGCGAGACAAACAGGCAGATGATGCAACAATAGGCGTGGCTGAATCAAGTGGGCGGGGCCTAAATCATTTCAGTTCCAACCACAAATGAGACAAGTCGTTGGCAAAGCAGGCTCAGGAGGGCCAACCACATATCCATACATACGTGGTAGAGCAGCTTGTCAGCGTAACTACCAACATGTCAAGATCATGTCACAGGTGCAATCTCACCTCTCAAAGTCCCTCAAATAAATATAAAATATATTTTCTCCATTTGAGTTTTTCCTCATATTACTATGGCATTTAATTCCACCATCTAAGCGTGCCGACCCTGGCATATGTTGTGTACAGTCACCTACATAGACCTCAGGTTCAATCTACATGTATGTACAAACACATGTATGGGATACATTTATAAAGGCCTTTTAAGAAAATTTTGTTTCTGTTCCTTTCTTTTTTTAACTTGATTTGTTAGATATTGGGACATACTGGGGAAAATGTTTTATGTAAATACAAAAAGGAGCACATGGGAGAAGACAATACCTGAGTCTAAGTAGCAATAGGTAATATCTATAATGCTGGAAGTGAAAAGTTATCCTAGGATGAGTGATGTTATTAAGGTGAGGGTATTAAACATGCATGGGATAGACATACGGCTCCTGAATCTAAGACAAGACCAACGACTGATTAAGGTTTGAGTCTTTACAGCAGGAGAAACGGGCGAGTAGACGGGGGCCGAATGGGGCCGATCTGTCGGCAGGTTCCATGATTCTATAATATTAGATTTAAAAGAGCAAAATGCGCTATGCGTTGCTTTGAGACCCTTTGTATCATATTTGTTCAACATTGTGGCTTCACAGAGTCACCTGTTAACCGCTACAATGTAGCAAAATAATGAAAGCATAATTCTGTATATTATGCTGTATGATGTAGCAAAAGGAAAAAAGAATGCATGCAATTTGTGACGTGTATATGTTCTGTTACACACACACACACTTTTTACGTAAAAAGTCTATAAGGGGAGGCCAAGGAACGGTTGGAGCCTCTCGAAAAAAACAAGACTCCCCCTGAAAATGTTTGATTGGCTGAAATAATTTTTAATGGAGTCATCACGGCGTTAACTGCCACGCTTCATAATTTTAAATAGTCTTCAGTTAGCTAAAACATCAATTTCAATTTTAAGTAAGTCACTTAAAGCCCGGCTTAATCTTGCTGAAATGGATTTTTGTTTAAAAAAAAAACCTCCAAAAGGTAAAAAGTAAGATTTCATAAATGGATATTTCGGTTCTGTTTCATTTCTAGCTTCCAAAGTCGCGCAGAATACACAGAAAACAAAATGATTCCTTTTTGGTGCAAAGTTTCAATGTTGATCTTATCACCGTGGCAACCATTGACTTGGTTCTGCTGCTTAGACCATTCCTATGGTTGCTATGGTGATAGAACTGATAGAACATTCCATTGGTTCCAACGTTCCAAACGTAGCAGTTGCTCTCAGTACGTTGATCAAATTAAACTGACCCGTTATGGTCTGTATCTGGAACATGGTGTGGTTTGTGCGTTCGATTGCGAACATAATCTCTAGGTAGAGGTCGGCTTCATTTGCCTTTCGTCCTCCACTACGTTTTCCTAATCCAACAAGTAATAAAAGCATCATGAAGGTGCAGAGGCACCCCACGATTATCAGAAGAGTATCTAACATCTTCTCACTCGCCTGCTCTGCTGAGCAATGAGAAGTGTCTGAGTTTCACCTGCTTTATATAACCTCCTATGATGACATCACAGAGGCTGATGATGCAATAGTGGGCGTGCCTGCATCAAGTGGGCGGGGTCTAAATCATTTCACTTCCAACCACAAATGAGACAAGTCCCTTAAAGCCTGGCTTAATCTTACAGAAATGGATTTTTGTTTAATAAAAAAAAAAACAAAAGGTAAAAAGTAATATTTCATAAATGGATATTTCGGTTCTGTTTCATTTCTGGCTTGAAAAGTCACGCAGAATACACGGAAAACAAAATGATTCCTTTTTGGTGCAAAGTTTCAATGTTGATCTTATCACCATGGCAACCATTGACCTGGTTCTTCTGCTTAGACCATTCCTATGGTTGCTATGGTGATAGACCTGATAGAACATTCCATTGGTTCCAACGTTCCAAATGTAGCTGTTGCTCTCAGTACGTTGATATTGCCCTTGATCAAATTAAACTGACCCGTTATCTTAGAACATTAACTGATAATTGCTAAATATCATATGTTATTTGTGGGAAATAATAATATTTTTAAATAAACAGCATGAACTATACTAAATGTTAACAGAATTTTATTGACACGTTAAATTGGAAGTTCAGTTTACAGATAACATGAAAATCCTCTGGTGGAGGTCAGTGTAGGATGGTCTTGGACTCCATGGTGTAGCCAGCGAGACAAACAGGCAGATGATGCAACAATAGGCGTGGCTGAATCAAGTGGGCGGGGCCTAAATCATTTCAGTTCCAACCACAAATGAGACAAGTCGTTGGCAAAGCAGGCTCAGGAAGGCCAACCACATATCCATACATACGTGGTAGAGCAGCTTGTCAGCGTAACTACCAACATGTCAAGATCATGTCACAGGTGCAATCTCACCTCTCAAAGTCCCTCAAATAAATATAAAATATATTTTCTCCATTTGAGTTTTTCCTCATATTACTATGGCATTTAATTCCACCATCTAAGCGTGCCGACCCTGGCATATGTTGTGTACAGTCACCTACATAGACCTCAGGTTCAATCTACATGTATGTACAAACACATGTATGGGATACATTTATAAAGGCCTTTTAAGAAAATTTTGTTTCTGTTCCTTTCTTTTTTTAACTTGATTTGTTAGATATTGGGACATACTGGGGAAAATGTTTTATGTAAATACAAAAAGGAGCACATGGGAGAAGACAATACCTGAGTCTAAGTAGCAATAGGTAATATCTATAATGCTGGAAGTGAAAAGTTATCCTAGGATGAGTGATGTTATTAAGGTGAGGGTATTAAACATGCATGGGATAGACATACGGCTCCTGAATCTAAGACAAGACCAACGACTGATTAAGGTTTGAGTCTTTACAGCAGGAGAAACGGGCGAGTAGACGGGGGCCGAATGGGGCCGATCTGTCGGCTGGTTCCATGATTCTATAATATTAGATTTAAAAGAGCAAAATGCACTATGCGTTGCTTTGAGACCCTTTGTATCATATTTGTTCAACATTGTGGCTTCACAGAGTCACCTGTTAACCGCTACAATGTAGCAAAATAATGAAAGCATAATTCTGTATATTATGCTGTATGATGTAGCAAAAGGAAAAAAGAATGCATGCAATTTGTGACGTGTATATGGTCTGTTACACACACACACACTTTTTACGTAAAAAGTCTATAAGGGGAGGCCAAGGAACGGTTGGAGCCTCTCGAAAAAAACAAGACTCCCCCTGAAAATGTTTGATTGGCTGAAATAGTTTTTAATGGAGTCATCACGGCGTTAACTGCCACGCTTCATAATTTTAAATAGTCTTCAGTTAGCTAAAACATCAATTTCAATTTTAAGTAAGTCACTTAAAGCCCGGCTTAATCTTGCTGAAATGGATTTTTGTTTAAAAAAAAACCTCCAAAAGGTAAAAAGTAAGATTTCATAAATGGATATTTCGGTTCTGTTTCATTTCTAGCTTCCAAAGTCGCGCAGAATACACAGAAAACAAAATGATTCCTTTTTGGTGCAAAGTTTCAATGTTGATCTTATCACCGTGGCAACCATTGACTTGGTTCTGCTGCTTAGACCATTCCTATGGTTGCTATGGTGATAGAACTGATAGAACATTCCATTGGTTCCAACGTTCCAAACGTAGCAGTTGCTCTCAGTACGTTGATCAAATTAAACTGACCCGTTATGGTCTGTATCTGGAACATGGTGTGGTTTGTGCGTTCGATTGCGAACATAATCTCTAGGTAGAGGTCGGCTTCATTTGCCTTTCGTCCTCCACTACGTTTTCCTAATCCAACAAGTAATAAAAGCATCATGAAGGTGCAGAGGCACCCCACGATTATCAGAAGAGTATCTAACATCTTCTCACTCGCCTGCTCTGCTGAGCAATGAGAAGTGTCTGAGTTTCACCTGCTTTATATAACCTCCTATGATGACATCACAGAGGCTGATGATGCAATAGTGGGCGTGCCTGCATCAAGTGGGCGGGGTCTAAATCATTTCACTTCCAACCACAAATGAGACAAGTCCCTTAAAGCCTGGCTTAATCTTACAGAAATGGATTTTTGTTTAATAAAAAAAAAAACCAAAAGGTAAAAAGTAATATTTCATAAATGGATATTTCGGTTCTGTTTCATTTCTGGCTTGAAAAGTCGCGCAGAATACACGGAAAACAAAATGATTCCTTTTTGGTGCAAAGTTTCAATGTTGATCTTATCACCATGGCAACCATTGACCTGGTTCTTCTGCTTAGACCATTCCTATGGTTGCTATGGTGATAGACCTGATAGAACATTCCATTGGTTCCAACGTTCCAAATGTAGCTGTTGCTCTCAGTACGTTGATATTGCCCTTGATCAAATTAAACTGACCTGTTATCTTAGAACATTAACTGATAATTGCTAAATATCATACGTTATTTGTGGGAAATAATAATATTTTTAAATAAACAGCATGAACTATACTAAATGTTAACAGAATTTTATTGACACGTTAAATTGGAAGTTCAGTTTACAGATAACATGAAAATCCTCTGGTGGAGGTCAGTGTAGGATGGTCTTGGACTCCATGGTGTAGCCAGCGAGACAAACAGGCAGATGATGCAACAATAGGCGTGGCTGAATCAAGTGGGCGGGGCCTAAATCATTTCAGTTCCAACCACAAATGAGACAAGTCGTTGGCAAAGCAGGCTCAGGAGGGCCAACCACATATCCATACATACGTGGTAGAGCAGCTTGTCAGCGTAACTACCAACATGTCAAGATCATGTCACAGGTGCAATCTCACCTCTCAAAGTCCCTCAAATAAATATAAAATATATTTTCTCCATTTGAGTTTTTCCTCATATTACTATGGCATTTAATTCCACCATCTAAGCGTGCCGACCCTGGCATATGTTGTGTACAGTCACCTACATAGACCTCAGGTTCAATCTACATGTATGTACAAACACATGTATGGGATACATTTATAAAGGCCTTTTAAGAAAATTTTGTTTCTGTTCCTTTCTTTTTTTAACTTGATTTGTTAGATATTGGGACATACTGGGGAAAATGTTTTATGTAAATACAAAAAGGAGCACATGGGAGAAGACAATACCTGAGTCTAAGTAGCAATAGGTAATATCTATAATGCTGGAAGTGAAAAGTTATCCTAGGATGAGTGATGTTATTAAGGTGAGGGTATTAAACATGCATGGGATAGACATACGGCTCCTGAATCTAAGACAAGACCAACGACTGATTAAGGTTTGAGTCTTTACAGCAGGAGAAACGGGCGAGTAGACGGGGGCCGATCTGTCGGCAGGTTCCATGATTCTATAATATTAGATTTAAAAGAGCAAAATGCGCTATGCGTTGCATTGAGACCCTTTGTATCATATTTGTTCAACATTGTGGCTTCACAGAGTCACCTGTTAACCGCTACAATGTAGCAAAATAATGAAAGCATAATTCTGTATATTATGCTGTATGATGTAGCAAAAGGAAAAAAGAATGCATGCAATTTGTGACATGTATATGTTCTGTTACACACACACACACTTTTTATGTAAAAAGTCTATAAGGGGAGGCCAAGGAACGGTTGGAGCCTCTCGAAAAAAACAAGACTCCCCCTGAAAATGTTTGATTGGCTGAAATAGTTTTTAATGGAGTCATCACGGCGTTAACTGCCACGCTTCATAATTTTAAATAGTCTTCAGTTAGCTAAAACATCAATTTCAATTTTAAGTAAGTCACTTAAAGCCCGGCTTAATCTTGCTGAAATGGATTTTTGTTTAAAAAAAAAACTCCAAATGGTAAAAAGTAAGATTTCATAAATGGATATTTCGGTTCTGTTTCATTTCTAGCTTCCAAAGTCGCGCAGAATACACAGAAAACAAAATGATTCCTTTTTGGTGCAAAGTTTCAATGTTGATCTTATCACCGTGGCAACCATTGACTTGGTTCTGCTGCTTAGACCATTCCTATGGTTGCTATGGTGATAGAACTGATAGAACATTCCATTGGTTCCAACGTTCCAAACGTAGCAGTTGCTCTCAGTACGTTGATCAAATTAAACTGACCCGTTATGGTCTGTATCTGGAACATGGTGTGGTTTGTGCGTTCGATTGCGAACATAATCTCTAGGTAGAGGTCGGCTTCATTTGCCTTTCGTCCTCCACTACGTTTTCCTAATCCAACAAGTAATAAAAGCATCATGAAGGTGCAGAGGCACCCCACGATTATCAGAAGAGTATCTAACATCTTCTCACTCGCCTGCTCTGCTGAGCAATGAGAAGTGTCTGAGTTTCACCTGCTTTATATAACCTCCTATGATGACATCACAGAGGCTGATGATGCAATAGTGGGCGTGCCTGCATCAAGTGGGCGGGGTCTAAATCATTTCACTTCCAACCACAAATGAGACAAGTCCCTTAACGCCTGGCTTAATCTTACAGAAATGGATTTTTGTTTAATAAAAAAAAAAACAAAAGGTAAAAAGTAATATTTCATAAATGGATATTTCGGTTCTGTTTCATTTCTGGCTTGAAAAGTCACGCAGAATACACGGAAAACAAAATGATTCCTTTTTGGTGCAAAGTTTCAATGTTGATCTTATCACCATGGCAACCATTGACCTGGTTCTTCTGCTTAGACCATTCCTATGGTTGCTATGGTGATAGACCTGATAGAACATTCCATTGGTTCCAACGTTCCAAATGTAGCTGTTGCTCTCAGTACGTTGATATTGCCCTTGATCAAATTAAACTGACCCGTTATCTTAGAACATTAACTGATAATTGCTAAATATCATACGTTATTTGTGGGAAATAATAATATTTTTAAATAAACAGCATGAACTATACTAAATGTTAACAGAATTTTATTGACACGTTAAATTGGAAGTTCAGTTTACAGATAACATGAAAATCCTCTGGTGGAGGTCAGTGTAGGATGGTCTTGGACTCCATGGTGTAGCCAGCGAGACAAACAGGCAGATGATGCAACAATAGGCGTGGCTGAATCAAGTGGGCGGGGCCTAAATCATTTCAGTTCCAACCACAAATGAGACAAGTCGTTGGCAAAGCAGGCTCAGGAGGGCCAACCACATATCCATACATACGTGGTAGAGCAGCTTGTCAGCGTAACTACCAACATGTCAAGATCATGTCACAGGTGCAATCTCACCTCTCAAAGTCCCTCAAATAAATATAAAATATATTTTCTCCATTTGAGTTTTTCCTCATATTACTATGGCATTTAATTCCACCATCTAAGCGTGCCGACCCTGGCATATGTTGTGTACAGTCACCTACATAGACCTCAGGTTCAATCTACATGTATGTACAAACACATGTATGGGATACATTTATAAAGGCCTTTTAAGAAAATTTTGTTTCTGTTCCTTTCTTTTTTTTAACTTGATTTGTTAGATATTGGGACATACTGGGGAAAATGTTTTATGTAAATACAAAAAGGAGCACATGGGAGAAGACAATACCTGAGTCTAAGTAGCAATAGGTAATATCTATAATGCTGGAAGTGAAAAGTTATCCTAGGATGAGTGATGTTATTAAGGTGAGGGTATTAAACATGCATGGGATAGACATACGGCTCCTGAATCTAAGACAAGACCAACGACTGATTAAGGTTTGAGTCTTTACAGCAGGAGAAACGGGCGAGTAGACGGGGGCCGATCTGTCGGCAGGTTCCATGATTCTATAATATTAGATTTAAAAGAGCAAAATGCGCTATGCGTTGCATTGAGACCCTTTGTATCATATTTGTTCAACATTGTGGCTTCACAGAGTCACCTGTTAACCGCTACAATGTAGCAAAATAATGAAAGCATAATTCTGTATATTATGCTGTATGATGTAGCAAAAGGAAAAAAGAATGCATGCAATTTGTGACATGTATATGTTCTGTTACACACACACACACTTTTTATGTAAAAAGTCTATAAGGGGAGGCCAAGGAACGGTTGGAGCCTCTCGAAAAAAACAAGACTCCCCCTGAAAATGTTTGATTGGCTGAAATAGTTTTTAATGGAGTCATCACGGCGTTAACTGCCACGCTTCATAATTTTAAATAGTCTTCAGTTAGCTAAAACATCAATTTCAATTTTAAGTAAGTCACTTAAAGCCCGGCTTAATCTTGCTGAAATGGATTTTTGTTTAAAAAAAAAACTCCAAATGGTAAAAAGTAAGATTTCATAAATGGATATTTCGGTTCTGTTTCATTTCTAGCTTCCAAAGTCGCGCAGAATACACAGAAAACAAAATGATTCCTTTTTGGTGCAAAGTTTCAATGTTGATCTTATCACCGTGGCAACCATTGACTTGGTTCTGCTGCTTAGACCATTCCTATGGTTGCTATGGTGATAGAACTGATAGAACATTCCATTGGTTCCAACGTTCCAAACGTAGCAGTTGCTCTCAGTACGTTGATCAAATTAAACTGACCCGTTATGGTCTGTATCTGGAACATGGTGTGGTTTGTGCGTTCGATTGCGAACATAATCTCTAGGTAGAGGTCGGCTTCATTTGCCTTTCGTCCTCCACTACGTTTTCCTAATCCAACAAGTAATAAAAGCATCATGAAGGTGCAGAGGCACCCCACGATTATCAGAAGAGTATCTAACATCTTCTCACTCGCCTGCTCTGCTGAGCAATGAGAAGTGTCTGAGTTTCACCTGCTTTATATAACCTCCTATGATGACATCACAGAGGCTGATGATGCAATAGTGGGCGTGCCTGCATCAAGTGGGCGGGGTCTAAATCATTTCACTTCCAACCACAAATGAGACAAGTCCCTTAACGCCTGGCTTAATCTTACAGAAATGGATTTTTGTTTAATAAAAAAAAAAACAAAAGGTAAAAAGTAATATTTCATAAATGGATATTTCGGTTCTGTTTCATTTCTGGCTTGAAAAGTCACGCAGAATACACGGAAAACAAAATGATTCCTTTTTGGTGCAAAGTTTCAATGTTGATCTTATCACCATGGCAACCATTGACCTGGTTCTTCTGCTTAGACCATTCCTATGGTTGCTATGGTGATAGACCTGATAGAACATTCCATTGGTTCCAACGTTCCAAATGTAGCTGTTGCTCTCAGTACGTTGATATTGCCCTTGATCAAATTAAACTGACCCGTTATCTTAGAACATTAACTGATAATTGCTAAATATCATACGTTATTTGTGGGAAATAATAATATTTTTAAATAAACAGCATGAACTATACTAAATGTTAACAGAATTTTATTGACACGTTAAATTGGAAGTTCAGTTTACAGATAACATGAAAATCCTCTGGTGGAGGTCAGTGTAGGATGGTCTTGGACTCCATGGTGTAGCCAGCGAGACAAACAGGCAGATGATGCAACAATAGGCGTGGCTGAATCAAGTGGGCGGGGCCTAAATCATTTCAGTTCCAACCACAAATGAGACAAGTCGTTGGCAAAGCAGGCTCAGGAGGGCCAACCACATATCCATACATACGTGGTAGAGCAGCTTGTCAGCGTAACTACCAACATGTCAAGATCATGTCACAGGTGCAATCTCACCTCTCAAAGTCCCTCAAATAAATATAAAATATATTTTCTCCATTTGAGTTTTTCCTCATATTACTATGGCATTTAATTCCACCATCTAAGCGTGCCGACCCTGGCATATGTTGTGTACAGTCACCTACATAGACCTCAGGTTCAATCTACATGTATGTACAAACACATGTATGGGATACATTTATAAAGGCCTTTTAAGAAAATTTTGTTTCTGTTCCTTTCTTTTTTTAACTTGATTTGTTAGATATTGGGACATACTGGGGAAAATGTTTTATGTAAATACAAAAAGGAGCACATGGGAGAAGACAATACCTGAGTCTAAGTAGCAATAGGTAATATCTATAATGCTGGAAGTGAAAAGTTATCCTAGGATGAGTGATGTTATTAAGGTGAGGGTATTAAACATGCATGGGATAGACATACGGCTCCTGAATCTAAGACAAGACCAACGACTGATTAAGGTTTGAGTCTTTACAGCAGGAGAAACGGGCGAGTAGACGGGGGCCGTATGGGGCCGATCTGTCGGCAGGTTCCATGATTCTATAATATTAGATTTAAAAGAGCAAAATGCGCTATGCGTTGCTTTGAGACCCTTTGTATCATATTTGTTCAACATTGTGGCTTCACAGAGTCACCTGTTAACCGCTACAATGTAGCAAAATAATGAAAGCATAATTCTGTATATTATGCTGTATGATGTAGCAAAAGGAAAAAAGAATGCATGCAATTTGTGACATGTATATGTTCTGTTACACACACACACACTTTTTATGTAAAAAGTCTATAAGGGGAGGCCAAGGAACGGTTGGAGCCTCTCGAAAAAAACAAGACTCCCCCTGAAAATGTTTGATTGGCTGAAATAGTTTTTAATGGAGTCATCACGGCGTTAACTGCCACGCTTCATAATTTTAAATAGTCTTCAGTTAGCTAAAACATCAATTTCAATTTTAAGTAAGTCACTTAAAGCCCGGCTTAATCTTGCTGAAATGGATTTTTGTTTAAAAAAAAACTCCAAATGGTAAAAAGTAAGATTTCATAAATGGATATTTCGGTTCTGTTTCATTTCTAGCTTCCAAAGTCGCGCAGAATACACAGAAAACAAAATGATTCCTTTTTGGTGCAAAGTTTCAATGTTGATCTTATCACCGTGGCAACCATTGACTTGGTTCTGCTGCTTAGACCATTCCTATGGTTGCTATGGTGATAGAACTGATAGAACATTCCATTGGTTCCAACGTTCCAAACGTAGCAGTTGCTCTCAGTACGTTGATCAAATTAAACTGACCCGTTATGGTCTGTATCTGGAACATGGTGTGGTTTGTGCGTTCGATTGCGAACATAATCTCTAGGTAGAGGTCGGCTTCATTTGCCTTTCGTCCTCCACTACGTTTTCCTAATCCAACAAGTAATAAAAGCATCATGAAGGTGCAGAGGCACCCCACGATTATCAGAAGAGTATCTAACATCTTCTCACTCGCCTGCTCTGCTGAGCAATGAGAAGTGTCTGAGTTTCACCTGCTTTATATAACCTCCTATGATGACATCACAGAGGCTGATGATGCAATAGTGGGCGTGCCTGCATCAAGTGGGCGGGGTCTAAAGCATTTCACTTCCAACCACAAATGAGACAAGTCCCTTAAAGCCTGGCTTAATCTTACAGAAATGGATTTTTGTTTAATAAAAAAAAAAAACCAAAAGGTAAAAAGTAATATTTCATAAATGGATATTTCGGTTCTGTTTCATTTCTGGCTTGAAAAGTCGCGCAGAATACACGGAAAACAAAATGATTCCTTTTTGGTGCAAAGTTTCAATGTTGATCTTATCACCATGGCAACCATTGACCTGGTTCTTCTGCTTAGACCATTCCTATGGTTGCTATGGTGATAGACCTGATAGAACATTCCATTGGTTCCAACGTTCCAAATGTAGCTGTTGCTCTCAGTACGTTGATATTGCCCTTGATCAAATTAAACTGACCCGTTATCTTAGAACATTAACTGATAATTGCTAAATATCATACGTTATTTGTGGGAAATAATAATATTTTTAAATAAACAGCATGAACTATACTAAATGTTAACAGAATTTTATTGACACGTTAAATTGGAAGTTCAATTTACAGATAACATGAAAATCCTCTGGTGGAGGTCAGTGTAGGATGGTCTTGGACTCCATGGTGTAGCCAGCGAGACAAACAGGCAGATGATGCAACAATAGGCGTGGCTGAATCAAGTGGGCGGGGCCTAAATCATTTCAGTTCCAACCACAAATGAGACAAGTCGTTGGCAAAGCAGGCTCAGGAGGGCCAACCACATATCCATACATACGTGGTAGAGCAGCTTGTCAGCGTAACTACCAACATGTCAAGATCATGTCACAGGTGCAATCTCACCTCTCAAAGTCCCTCAAATAAATATAAAATATATTTTCTCCATTTGAGTTTTTCCTCATATTACTATGGCATTTAATTCCACCATCTAAGCGTGCCGACCCTGGCATATGTTGTGTACAGTCACCTACATAGACCTCAGGTTCAATCTACATGTATGTACAAACACATGTATGGGATACATTTATAAAGGCCTTTTAAGAAAATTTTGTTTCTGTTCCTTTCTTTTTTTAACTTGATTTGTTAGATATTGGGACATACTGGGGAAAATGTTTTATGTAAATACAAAAAGGAGCACATGGGAGAAGACAATACCTGAGTCTAAGTAGCAATAGGTAATATCTATAATGCTGGAAGTGAAAAGTTATCCTAGGATGAGTGATGTTATTAAGGTGAGGGTATTAAACATGCATGGGATAGACATACGGCTCCTGAATCTAAGACAAGACCAACGACTGATTAAGGTTTGAGTCTTTACAGCAGGAGAAACGGGCGAGTAGACGGGGGCCGTATGGGGCCGATCTGTCGGCAGGTTCCATGATTCTATAATATTAGATTTAAAAGAGCAAAATGCGCTATGCGTTGCTTTGAGACCCTTTGTATCATATTTGTTCAACATTGTGGCTTCACAGAGTCACCTGTTAACCGCTACAATGTAGCAAAATAATGAAAGCATAATTCTGTATATTATGCTGTATGATGTAGCAAAAGGAAAAAAGAATGCATGCAATTTGTGACATGTATATGTTCTGTTACACACACACACACTTTTTATGTAAAAAGTCTATAAGGGGAGGCCAAGGAACGGTTGGAGCCTCTCGAAAAAAACAAGACTCCCCCTGAAAATGTTTGATTGGCTGAAATAGTTTTTAATGGAGTCATCACGGCGTTAACTGCCACGCTTCATAATTTTAAATAGTCTTCAGTTAGCTAAAACATCAATTTCAATTTTAAGTAAGTCACTTAAAGCCCGGCTTAATCTTGCTGAAATGGATTTTTGTTTAAAAAAAAACTCCAAATGGTAAAAAGTAAGATTTCATAAATGGATATTTCGGTTCTGTTTCATTTCTAGCTTCCAAAGTCGCGCAGAATACACAGAAAACAAAATGATTCCTTTTTGGTGCAAAGTTTCAATGTTGATCTTATCACCGTGGCAACCATTGACTTGGTTCTGCTGCTTAGACCATTCCTATGGTTGCTATGGTGATAGAACTGATAGAACATTCCATTGGTTCCAACGTTCCAAACGTAGCAGTTGCTCTCAGTACGTTGATCAAATTAAACTGACCCGTTATGGTCTGTATCTGGAACATGGTGTGGTTTGTGCGTTCGATTGCGAACATAATCTCTAGGTAGAGGTCGGCTTCATTTGCCTTTCGTCCTCCACTACGTTTTCCTAATCCAACAAGTAATAAAAGCATCATGAAGGTGCAGAGGCACCCCACGATTATCAGAAGAGTATCTAACATCTTTTCACTCGCCTGCTCTGCTGAGCAATGAGAAGTGTCTGAGTTTCACCTGCTTTATATAACCTCCTATGATGACATCACAGAGGCTGATGATGCAATAGTGGGCGTGCCTGCATCAAGTGGGAGGGGTCTAAATCATTTCACTTCCAACCACAAATGAGACAAGTCCCTTAAAGCCTGGCTTAATCTTACAGAAATGGATTTTTGTTTAATAAAAAAAAAAAACAAAAGGTAAAAAGTAATATTTCATAAATGGATATTTCGGTTCTGTTTCATTTCTGGCTTGAAAAGTCGCGCAGAATACACGGAAAACAAAATGATTCCTTTTTGGTGCAAAGTTTCAATGTTGATCTTATCACCATGGCAACCATTGACCTGGTTCTTCTGCTTAGACCATTCCTATGGTTGCTATGGTGATAGACCTGATAGAACATTCCATTGGTTCCAACGTTCCAAATGTAGCTGTTGCTCTCAGTACGTTGATATTGCCCTTGATCAAATTAAACTGACCCGTTATCTTAGAACATTAACTGATAATTGCTAAATATCATACGTTATTTGTGGGAAATAATAATATTTTTAAATAAACAGCATGAACTATACTAAATGTTAACAGAATTTTATTGACACGTTAAATTGGAAGTTCAATTTACAGATAACATGAAAATCCTCTGGTGGAGGTCAGTGTAGGATGGTCTTGGACTCCATGGTGTAGCCAGCGAGACAAACAGGCAGATGATGCAACAATAGGCGTGGCTGAATCAAGTGGGCGGGGCCTAAATCATTTCAGTTCCAACCACAAATGAGACAAGTCGTTGGCAAAGCAGGCTCAGGAGGGCCAACCACATATCCATACATACGTGGTAGAGCAGCTTGTCAGCGTAACTACCAACATGTCAAGATCATGTCACAGGTGCAATCTCACCTCTCAAAGTCCCTCAAATAAATATAAAATATATTTTCTCCATTTGAGTTTTTCCTCATATTACTATGGCATTTAATTCCACCATCTAAGCGTGCCGACCCTGGCATATGTTGTGTACAGTCACCTACATAGACCTCAGGTTCAATCTACATGTATGTACAAACACATGTATGGGATACATTTATAAAGGCCTTTTAAGAAAATTTTGTTTCTGTTCCTTTCTTTTTTTAACTTGATTTGTTAGATATTGGGACATACTGGGGAAAATGTTTTATGTAAATACAAAAAGGAGCACATGGGAGAAGACAATACCTGAGTCTAAGTAGCAATAGGTAATATCTATAATGCTGGAAGTGAAAAGTTATCCTAGGATGAGTGATGTTATTAAGGTGAGGGTATTAAACATGCATGGGATAGACATACGGCTCCTGAATCTAAGACAAGACCAACGACTGATTAAGGTTTGAGTCTTTACAGCAGGAGAAACGGGCGAGTAGACGGGGGCCGTATGGGGCCGATCTGTCGGCAGGTTCCATGATTCTATAATATTAGATTTAAAAGTGCAAAATGCGCTATGCGTTGCTTTGAGACCCTTTGTATCATATTTGTTCAACATTGTGGCTTCACAGAGTCACCTGTTAACCGCTACAATGTAGCAAAATAATGAAAGCATAATTCTGTATATTATGCTGTATGATGTAGCAAAAGGAAAAAAGAATGCATGCAATTTGTGACATGTATATGTTCTGTTACACACACACACACTTTTTATGTAAAAAGTCTATAAGGGGAGGCCAAGGAACGGTTGGAGCCTCTCGAAAAAAACAAGACTCCCCCTGAAAATGTTTGATTGGCTGAAATAGTTTTTAATGGAGTCATCACGGCGTTAACTGCCACGCTTCATAATTTTAAATAGTCTTCAGTTAGCTAAAACATCAATTTCAATTTTAAGTAAGTCACTTAAAGCCCGGCTTAATCTTGCTGAAATGGATTTTTGTTTAAAAAAAAACTCCAAATGGTAAAAAGTAAGATTTCATAAATGGATATTTCGGTTCTGTTTCATTTCTAGCTTCCAAAGTCGCGCAGAATACACAGAAAACAAAATGATTCCTTTTTGGTGCAAAGTTTCAATGTTGATCTTATCACCGTGGCAACCATTGACTTGGTTCTGCTGCTTAGACCATTCCTATGGTTGCTATGGTGATAGAACTGATAGAACATTCCATTGGTTCCAACGTTCCAAACGTAGCAGTTGCTCTCAGTACGTTGATCAAATTAAACTGACCCGTTATGGTCTGTATCTGGAACATGGTGTGGTTTGTGCGTTCGATTGCGAACATAATCTCTAGGTAGAGGTCGGCTTCATTTGCCTTTCGTCCTCCACTACGTTTTCCTAATCCAACAAGTAATAAAAGCATCATGAAGGTGCAGAGGCACCCCACGATTATCAGAAGAGTATCTAACATCTTCTCACTCGCCTGCTCTGCTGAGCAATGAGAAGTGTCTGAGTTTCACCTGCTTTATATAACCTCCTATGATGACATCACAGAGGCTGATGATGCAATAGTGGGCGTGCCTGCATCAAGTGGGCGGGGTCTAAATCATTTCACTTCCAACCACAAATGAGACAAGTCCCTTAAAGCCTGGCTTAATCTTACAGAAATGGATTTTTGTTTAATAAAAAAAAAAACCAAAAGGTAAAAAGTAATATTTCATAAATGGATATTTCGGTTCTGTTTCATTTCTGGCTTGAAAAGTCGCGCAGAATACACGGAAAACAAAATGATTCCTTTTTGGTGCAAAGTTTCAATGTTGATCTTATCACCATGGCAACCATTGACCTGGTTCTTCTGCTTAGACCATTCCTATGGTTGCTATGGTGATAGACCTGATAGAACATTCCATTGGTTCCAACGTTCCAAATGTAGCTGTTGCTCTCAGTACGTTGATATTGCCCTTGATCAAATTAAACTGACCCGTTATCTTAGAACATTAACTGATAATTGCTAAATATCATACGTTATTTGTGGGAAATAATAATATTTTTAAATAAACAGCATGAACTATACTAAATGTTAACAGAATTTTATTGACACGTTAAATTGGAAGTTCAATTTACAGATAACATGAAAATCCTCTGGTGGAGGTCAGTGTAGGATGGTCTTGGACTCCATGGTGTAGCCAGCGAGACAAACAGGCAGATGATGCAACAATAGGCGTGGCTGAATCAAGTGGGCGGGGCCTAAATCATTTCAGTTCCAACCACAAATGAGACAAGTCGTTGGCAAAGCAGGCTCAGGAGGGCCAACCACATATCCATACATACGTGGTAGAGCAGCTTGTCAGCGTAACTACCAACATGTCAAGATCATGTCACAGGTGCAATCTCACCTCTCAAAGTCCCTCAAATAAATATAAAATATATTTTCTCCATTTGAGTTTTTCCTCATATTACTATGGCATTTAATTCCACCATCTAAGCGTGCCGACCCTGGCATATGTTGTGTACAGTCACCTACATAGACCTCAGGTTCAATCTACATGTATGTACAAACACATGTATGGGATACATTTATAAAGGCCTTTTAAGAAAATTTTGTTTCTGTTCCTTTCTTTTTTTAACTTGATTTGTTAGATATTGGGACATACTGGGGAAAATGTTTTATGTAAATACAAAAAGGAGCACATGGGAGAAGACAATACCTGAGTCTAAGTAGCAATAGGTAATATCTATAATGCTGGAAGTGAAAAGTTATCCTAGGATGAGTGATGTTATTAAGGTGAGGGTATTAAACATGCATGGGATAGACATACGGCTCCTGAATCTAAGACAAGACCAACGACTGATTAAGGTTTGAGTCTTTACAGCAGGAGAAACGGGCGAGTAGACGGGGGCCGTATGGGGCCGATCTGTCGGCAGGTTCCATGATTCTATAATATTAGATTTAAAAGAGCAAAATGCGCTATGCGTTGCTTTGAGACCCTTTGTATCATATTTGTTCAACATTGTGGCTTCACAGAGTCACCTGTTAACCGCTACAATGTAGCAAAATAATGAAAGCATAATTCTGTATATTATGCTGTATGATGTAGCAAAAGGAAAAAAGAATGCATGCAATTTGTGACATGTATATGTTCTGTTACACACACACACTTTTTATGTAAAAAGTCTATAAGGGGAGGCCAAGGAACGGTTGGAGCCTCTCGAAAAAAACAAGACTCCCCCTGAAAATGTTTGATTGGCTGAAATAGTTTTTAATGGAGTCATCACGGCGTTAACTGCCACGCTTCATAATTTTAAATAGTCTTCAGTTAGCTAAAACATCAATTTCAATTTTAAGTAAGTCACTTAAAGCCCGGCTTAATCTTGCTGAAATGGATTTTTGTTTAAAAAAAAACTCCAAATGGTAAAAAGTAAGATTTCATAAATGGATATTTCGGTTCTGTTTCATTTCTAGCTTCCAAAGTCGCGCAGAATACACAGAAAACAAAATGATTCCTTTTTGGTGCAAAGTTTCAATGTTGATCTTATCACCGTGGCAACCATTGACTTGGTTCTGCTGCTTAGACCATTCCTATGGTTGCTATGGTGATAGAACTGATAGAACATTCCATTGGTTCCAACGTTCCAAACGTAGCAGTTGCTCTCAGTACGTTGATCAAATTAAACTGACCCGTTATGGTCTGTATCTGGAACATGGTGTGGTTTGTGCGTTCGATTGCGAACATAATCTCTAGGTAGAGGTCGGCTTCATTTGCCTTTCGTCCTCCACTACGTTTTCCTAATCCAACAAGTAATAAAAGCATCATGAAGGTGCAGAGGCACCCCACGATTATCAGAAGAGTATCTAACATCTTCTCACTCGCCTGCTCTGCTGAGCAATGAGAAGTGTCTGAGTTTCACCTGCTTTATATAACCTCCTATGATGACATCACAGAGGCTGATGATGCAATAGTGGGCGTGCCTGCATCAAGTGGGCGGGGTCTAAATCATTTCACTTCCAACCACAAATGAGACAAGTCCCTTAAAGCCTGGCTTAATCTTACAGAAATGGATTTTTGTTTAATAAAAAAAAACCAAAAGGTAAAAAGTAATATTTCATAAATGGATATTTCGGTTCTGTTTCATTTCTGGCTTGAAAAGTCGCGCAGAATACACGGAAAACAAAATGATTCCTTTTTGGTGCAAAGTTTCAATGTTGATCTTATCACCATGGCAACCATTGACCTGGTTCTTCTGCTTAGACCATTCCTATGGTTGCTATGGTGATAGACCTGATAGAACATTCCATTGGTTCCAACGTTCCAAATGTAGCTGTTGCTCTCAGTACGTTGATATTGCCCTTGATCAAATTAAACTGACCCGTTATCTTAGAACATTAACTGATAATTGCTAAATATCATACGTTATTTGTGGGAAATAATAATATTTTTAAATAAACAGCATGAACTATACTAAATGTTAACAGAATTTTATTGACACGTTAAATTGGAAGTTCAGTTTACAGATAACATGAAAATCCTCTGGTGGAGGTCAGTGTAGGATGGTCTTGGACTCCATGGTGTAGCCAGCGAGACAAACAGGCAGATGATGCAACAATAGGCGTGGCTGAATCAAGTGGGCGGGGCCTAAATCATTTCAGTTCCAACCACAAATGAGACAAGTCGTTGGCAAAGCAGGCTCAGGAGGGCCAACCACATATCCATACATATGTGGTAGAGCAGCTTGTCAGCGTAACTACCAACATGTCAAGATCATGTCACAGGTGCAATCTCACCTCTCAAAGTCCCTCAAATAAATATAAAATATATTTTCTCCATTTGAGTTTTTCCTCATATTACTATGGCATTTAATTCCACCATCTAAGCGTGCCGACCCTGGCATATGTTGTGTACAGTCACCTACATAGACCTCAGGTTCAATCTACATGTATGTACAAACACATGTATGGGATACATTTATAAAGGCCTTTTAAGAAAATTTTGTTTCTGTTCCTTTCTTTTTTTAATTTGATTTGTTAGATATTGGGACATACTGGGGAAAATGTTTTATGTAAATACAAAAAGGAGCACATGGGAGAAGACAATACCTGAGTCTAAGTAGCAATAGGTAATATCTATAATGCTGGAAGTGAAAAGTTATCCTAGGATGAGTGATGTTATTAAGGTGAGGGTATTAAACATGCATGGGATAGACATACGGCTCCTGAATCTAAGACAAGACCAACGACTGATTAAGGTTTGAGTCTTTACAGCAGGAGAAACGGGCGAGTAGACGGGGGCCGAATGGGGCCGATCTGTCGGCAGGTTCCATGATTCTATAATATTAGATTTAAAAGAGCAAAATGCGCTATGCGTTGCTTTGAGACCCTTTGTATCATATTTGTTCAACATTGTGGCTTCACAGAGTCACCTGTTAACCGCTACAATGTAGCAAAATAATGAAAGCATAATTCTGTATATTATGCTGTATGATGTAGCAAAAGGAAAAAAGAATGCATGCAATTTGTGACGTGTATATGTTCTGTTACACACACACACACTTTTTACGTAAAAAGTCTATAAGGGGAGGCCAAGGAAGGGTTGGAGCCTCTCGAAAAAAACAAGACTCCCCCTGAAAATGTTTGATTGGCTGAAATAGTTTTTAATGGAGTCATCACGGCGTTAACTGCCACACTTCATAATTTTAAATAGTCTTCAGTTAGCTAAAACATCAATTTCAATTTTAAGTAAGTCACCTAAAGCCCGGCTTAATCTTGCTGAAATGGATTTTTGTTTAAAAAAAAACCTCCAAAAGGTAAAAAGTAAGATTTCATAAATGGATATTTCGGTTCTGTTTCATTTCTAGCTTCCAAAGTAGCGCAGAATACACAGAAAACAAAATGATTCCTTTTTGGTGCAAAGTTTCAATGTTGATCTTATCACCGTGGCAACCATTGACTTGGTTCTGCTGCTTAGACCATTCCTATGGTTGCTATGGTGATAGAACTGATAGAACATTCCATTGGTTCCAACGTTCCAAACGTAGCAGTTGCTCTCAGTACGTTGATCAAATTAAACTGACCCGTTATGATCTGTATCTGGAACATGGTGTGGTTTGTGCGTTCGATTGCGAACATAATCTCTAGGTAGAGGTCGGCTTCATTTGCCTTTCGTCCTCCACTACGTTTTCCTAATCCAACAAGTAATAAAAGCATCATGAAGGTGCAGAGGCACCCCACGATTATCAGAAGAGTATCTAACATCTTCTCACTCGCCTGCTCTGCTGAGCAATGAGAAGTGTCTGAGTTTCACCTGCTTTATATAACCTCCTATGATGACATCACAGAGGCTGATGATGCAATAGTGGGCGTGCCTGCATCAAGTGGGCGGGGTCTAAATCATTTCACTTCCAACCACAAATGAGACAAGTCCCTTAAAGCCTGGCTTAATCTTACAGAAATGGATTTTTGTTTAATAAAAAAAAAAACCAAAAGGTAAAAAGTAATATTTCATAAATGGATATTTCGGTTCTGTTTCATTTCTGGCTTGAAAAGTCGCGCAGAATACACGGAAAACAAAATGATTCCTTTTTGGTGCAAAGTTTCAATGTTGATCTTATCACCATGGCAACCATTGACCTGGTTCTTCTGCTTAGACCATTCCTATGGTTGCTATGGTGATAGACCTGATAGAACATTCCATTGGTTCCAACGTTCCAAATGTAGCTGTTGCTCTCAGTACGTTGATATTGCCCTTGATCAAATTAAACTGACCCGTTATCTTAGAACATTAACTGATAATTGCTAAATATCATACGTTATTTGTGGGAAATAATAATATTTTTAAATAAACAGCATGAACTATACTAAATGTTAACAGAATTTTATTGACACGTTAAATTGGAAGTTCAATTTACAGATAACATGAAAATCCTCTGGTGGAGTCAGTGTAGGATGGTCTTGGACTCCATGGTGTAGCCAGCGAGACAAACAGGCAGATGATGCAACAATAGGCGTGGCTGAATCAAGTGGGCGGGGCCTAAATCATTTCAGTTCCAACCACAAATGAGACAAGTCGTTGGCAAAGCAGGCTCAGGAGGGCCAACCACATATCCATACATACGTGGTAGAGCAGCTTGTCAGCGTAACTACCAACATGTCAAGATCATGTCACAGGTGCAATCTCACCTCTCAAAGTCCCTCAAATAAATATAAAATATATTTTCTCCATTTGAGTTTTTCCTCATATTACTATGGCATTTAATTTCACCATCTAAGCGTGCCGACCCTGGCATATGTTGTGTACAGTCACCTACATAGACCTCAGGTTCAATCTACATGTATGTACAAACACATGTATGGGATACATTTATAAAGGCCTTTTAAGAAAATTTTGTTTCTGTTCCTTTCTTTTTTTAACTTGATTTGTTAGATATTGGGACATACTGGGGAAAATGTTTTATGTAAATACAAAAAGGAGCACATGGGAGAAGACAATACCTGAGTCTAAGTAGCAATAGGTAATATCTATAATGCTGGAAGTGAAAAGTTATCCTAGGATGAGTGATGTTATTAAGGTGAGGGTATTAAACATGCATGGGATAGACATACGGCTCCTGAATCTAAGACAAGACCAACGACTGATTAAGGTTTGAGTCTTTACAGCAGGAGAAACGGGCGAGTAGACGGGGGCCGTATGGGGCCGATCTGTCGGCAGGTTCCATGATTCTATAATATTAGATTTAAAAGAGCAAAATGCGCTATGCGTTGCTTTGAGACCCTTTGTATCATATTTGTTCAACATTGTGGCTTCACAGAGTCACCTGTTAACCGCTACAATGTAGCAAAATAATGAAAGCATAATTCTGTATATTATGCTGTATGATGTAGCAAAAGGAAAAAAGAATGCATGCAATTTGTGACATGTATATGTTCTGTTACACACACACACACTTTTTATGTAAAAAGTCTATAAGGGGAGGCCAAGGAACGGTTGGAGCCTCTCGAAAAAAACAAGACTCCCCCTGAAAATGTTTGATTGGCTGAAATAGTTTTTAATGGAGTCATCACGGCGTTAACTGCCACGCTTCATAATTTTAAATAGTCTTCAGTTAGCTAAAACATCAATTTCAATTTTAAGTAAGTCACTTAAAGCCCGGCTTAATCTTGCTGAAATGGATTTTTGTTTAAAAAAAACTCCAAATGGTAAAAAGTAAGATTTCATAAATGGATATTTCGGTTCTGTTTCATTTCTAGCTTCCAAAGTCGCGCAGAATACACAGAAAACAAAATGATTCCTTTTTGGTGCAAAGTTTCAATGTTGATCTTATCACCGTGGCAACCATTGACTTGGTTCTGCTGCTTAGACCATTCCTATGGTTGCTATGGTGATAGAACTGATAGAACATTCCATTGGTTCCAACGTTCCAAACGTAGCAGTTGCTCTCAGTACGTTGATCAAATTAAACTGACCCGTTATGATCTGTATCTGGAACATGGTGTGGTTTGTGCGTTCGATTGCGAACATAATCTCTAGGTAGAGGTCGGCTTCATTTGCCTTTCGTCCTCCACTACGTTTTCCTAATCCAACAAGTAATAAAAGCATCATGAAGGTGCAGAGGCACCCCACGATTATCAGAAGAGTATCTAACATCTTCTCACTCGCCTGCTCTGCTGAGCAATGAGAAGTGTCTGAGTTTCACCTGCTTTATATAACCTCCTATGATGACATCACAGAGGCTGATGATGCAATAGTGGGCGTGCCTGCATCAAGTGGGCGGGGTCTAAATCATTTCACTTCCAACCACAAATGAGACAAGTCCCTTAAAGCCTGGCTTAATCTTACAGAAATGGATTTTTGTTTAATAAAAAAAAAACCAAAAGGTAAAAAGTAATATTTCATAAATGGATATTTCGGTTCTGTTTCATTTCTGGCTTGAAAAGTCGCGCAGAATACACGGAAAACAAAATGATTCCTTTTTGGTGCAAAGTTTCAATGTTGATCTTATCACCATGGCAACCATTGACCTGGTTCTTCTGCTTAGACCATTCCTATGGTTGCTATGGTGATAGACCTGATAGAACATTCCATTGGTTCCAACGTTCCAAATGTAGCTGTTGCTCTCAGTACGTTGATATTGCCCTTGATCAAATTAAACTGACCCGTTATCTTAGAACATTAACTGATAATTGCTAAATATCATACGTTATTTGTGGGAAATAATAATATTTTTAAATAAACAGCATGAACTATACTAAATGTTAACAGAATTTTATTGACACGTTAAATTGGAAGTTCAGTTTACAGATAACATGAAAATCCTCTGGTGGAGGTCAGTGTAGGATGGTCTTGGACTCCATGGTGTAGCCAGCGAGACAAACAGGCAGATGATGCAACAATAGGCGTGGCTGAATCAAGTGGGCGGGGCCTAAATCATTTCAGTTCCAACCACAAATGAGACAAGTCGTTGGCAAAGCAGGCTCAGGAGGGCCAACCACATATCCATACATATGTGGTAGAGCAGCTTGTCAGCGTAACTACCAACATGTCAAGATCATGTCACAGGTGCAATCTCACCTCGCAAAGTCCCTCAAATAAATATAAAATATATTTTCTCCATTTGAGTTTTTCCTCATATTACTATGGCATTTAATTCCACCATCTAAGCGTGCCGACCCTGGCATATGTTGTGTACAGTCACCTACATAGACCTCAGGTTCAATCTACATGTATGTACAAACACATGTATGGGATACATTTATAAAGGCCTTTTAAGAAAATTTTGTTTCTGTTCCTTTCTTTTTTTAATTTGATTTGTTAGATATTGGGACATACTGGGGAAAATGTTTTATGTAAATACAAAAAGGAGCACATGGGAGAAGACAATACCTGAGTCTAAGTAGCAATAGGTAATATCTATAATGCTGGAAGTGAAAAGTTATCCTAGGATGAGTGATGTTATTAAGGTGAGGGTATTAAACATGCATGGGATAGACATACGGCTCCTGAATCTAAGACAAGACCAACGACTGATTAAGGTTTGAGTCTTTACAGCAGGAGAAACGGGCGAGTAGACGGGGGCCGAATGGGGCCGATCTGTCGGCAGGTTCCATGATTCTATAATATTAGATTTAAAAGAGCAAAATGCGCTATGCGTTGCTTTGAGACCCTTTGTATCATATTTGTTCAACATTGTGGCTTCACAGAGTCACCTGTTAACCGCTACAATGTAGCAAAATAATGAAAGCATAATTCTGTATATTATGCTGTATGATGTAGCAAAAGGAAAAAAGAATGCATGCAATTTGTGACATGTATATGTTCTGTTACACACACACACACTTTTTACGTAAAAAGTCTATAAGGGGAGGCCAAGGAAGGGTTGGAGCCTCTCGAAAAAAACAAGACTCCCCCTGAAAATGTTTGATTGGCTGAAATAGTTTTTAATGGAGTCATCACGGCGTTAACTGCCACACTTCATAATTTTAAATAGTCTTCAGTTAGCTAAAACATCAATTTCAATTTTAAGTAAGTCACTTAAAGCCCGGCTTAATCTTGCTGAAATGGATTTTTGTTTAAAAAAAACCTCCAAAAGGTAAAAAGTAAGATTTCATAAATGGATATTTCGGTTCTGTTTCATTTCTAGCTTCCAAAGTAGCGCAGAATACACAGAAAACAAAATGATTCCTTTTTGGTGCAAAGTTTCAATGTTGATCTTATCACCGTGGCAACCATTGACTTGGTTCTGCTGCTTAGACCATTCCTATGGTTGCTATGGTGATAGAACTGATAGAACATTCCATTGGTTCCAACGTTCCAAACGTAGCAGTTGCTCTCAGTACGTTGATCAAATTAAACTGACCCGTTATGATCTGTATCTGGAACATGGTGTGGTTTGTGCGTTCGATTGCGAACATAATCTCTAGGTAGAGGTCGGCTTCATTTGCCTTTCGTCCTCCACTACGTTTTCCTAATCCAACAAGTAATAAAAGCATCATGAAGGTGCAGAGGCACCCCACGATTATCAGAAGAGTATCTAACATCTTCTCACTCGCCTGCTCTGCTGAGCAATGAGAAGTGTCTGAGTTTCACCTGCTTTATATAACCTCCTATGATGACATCACAGAGGCTGATGATGCAATAGTGGGCGTGCCTGCATCAAGTGGGCGGGGTCTAAATCATTTCACTTCCAACCACAAATGAGACAAGTCCCTTAAAGCCTGGCTTAATCTTACAGAAATGGATTTTTGTTTAATAAAAAAAAAAAACCAAAAGGTAAAGAGTAATATTTCATAAATGGATATTTCGGTTCTGTTTCATTTCTGGCTTGAAAAGTCGCGCAGAATACACGGAAAACAAAATGATTCCTTTTTGGTGCAAAGTTTCAATGTTGATCTTATCACCATGGCAACCATTGACCTGGTTCTTCTGCTTAGACCATTCCTATGGTTGCTATGGTGATAGACCTGATAGAACATTCCATTGGTTCCAACGTTCCAAATGTAGCTGTTGCTCTCAGTACGTTGATATTGCCCTTGATCAAATTAAACTGACCCGTTATCTTAGAACATTAACTGATAATTGCTAAATATCATACGTTATTTGTGGGAAATAATAATATTTTTAAATAAACAGCATGAACTATACTAAATGTTAACAGAATTTTATTGACACGTTAAATTGGAAGTTCAATTTACAGATAACATGAAAATCCTCTGGTGGAGGTCAGTGTAGGATGGTCTTGGACTCCATGGTGTAGCCAGCGAGACAAACAGGCAGATGATGCAACAATAGGCGTGGCTGAATCAAGTGGGCGGGGCCTAAATCATTTCAGTTCCAACCACAAATGAGACAAGTCGTTGGCAAAGCAGGCTCAGGAGGGCCAACCACATATCCATACATACGTGGTAGAGCAGCTTGTCAGCGTAACTACCAACATGTCAAGATCATGTCACAGGTGCAATCTCACCTCTCAAAGTCCCTCAAATAAATATAAAATATATTTTCTCCATTTGAGTTTTTCCTCATATTACTATGGCATTTAATTTCACCATCTAAGCGTGCCGACCCTGGCATATGTTGTGTACAGTCACCTACATAGACCTCAGGTTCAATCTACATGTATGTACAAACACATGTATGGGATACATTTATAAAGGCCTTTTAAGAAAATTTTGTTTCTGTTCCTTTCTTTTTTTAACTTGATTTGTTAGATATTGGGACATACTGGGGAAAATGTTTTATGTAAATACAAAAAGGAGCACATGGGAGAAGACAATACCTGAGTCTAAGTAGCAATAGGTAATATCTATAATGCTGGAAGTGAAAAGTTATCCTAGGATGAGTGATGTTATTAAGGTGAGGGTATTAAACATGCATGGGATAGACATACGGCTCCTGAATCTAAGACAAGACCAACAACTGATTAAGGTTTGAGTCTTTACAGCAGGAGAAACGGGCGAGTAGACGGGGGCCGTATGGGGCCGATCTGTCGGCAGGTTCCATGATTCTATAATATTAGATTTAAAAGAGCAAAATGCGCTATGCGTTGCTTTGAGACCCTTTGTATCATATTTGTTCAACATTGTGGCTTCACAGAGTCACCTGTTAACCGCTACAATGTAGCAAAATAATGAAAGCATAATTCTGTATATTATGCTGTATGATGTAGCAAAAGGAAAAAAGAATGCATGCAATTTGTGACATGTATATGTTCTGTTACACACACACACACTTTTTATGTAAAAAGTCTATAAGGGGAGGCCAAGGAACGGTTGGAGCCTCTCGAAAAAAACAAGACTCCCCCTGAAAATGTTTGATTGGCTGAAATAGTTTTTAATGGAGTCATCACGGCGTTAACTGCCACGCTTCATAATTTTAAATAGTCTTCAGTTAGCTAAAACATCAATTTCAATTTTAAGTAAGTCACTTAAAGCCCGGCTTAATCTTGCTGAAATGGATTTTTGTTTAAAAAAAACTCCAAATGGTAAAAAGTAAGATTTCATAAATGGATATTTCGGTTCTGTTTCATTTCTAGCTTCCAAAGTCGCGCAGAATACACAGAAAACAAAATGATTCCTTTTTGGTGCAAAGTTTCAATGTTGATCTTATCACCGTGGCAACCATTGACTTGGTTCTGCTGCTTAGACCATTCCTATGGTTGCTATGGTGATAGAACTGATAGAACATTCCATTGGTTCCAACGTTCCAAACGTAGCAGTTGCTCTCAGTACGTTGATCAAATTAAACTGACCCGTTATGGTCTGTATCTGGAACATGGTGTGGTTTGTGCGTTCGATTGCGAACATAATCTCTAGGTAGAGGTCGGCTTCATTTGCCTTTCGTCCTCCACTACGTTTTCCTAATCCAACAAGTAATAAAAGCATCATGAAGGTGCAGAGGCACCCCACGATTATCAGAAGAGTATCTAACATCTTCTCACTCGCCTGCTCTGCTGAGCAATGAGAAGTGTCTGAGTTTCACCTGCTTTATATAACCTCCTATGATGACATCACAGAGGCTGATGATGCAATAGTGGGTGTGCCTGCATCAAGTGGGCGGGGTCTAAATCATTTCACTTCCAACCACAAATGAGACAAGTCCCTTAAAGCCTGGCTTAATCTTACAGAAATGGATTTTTGTTTAATAAAGAAAAAAACCAAAAGGTAAAAAGTAATATTTCATAAATGGATATTTCGGTTCTGTTTCATTTCTGGCTTGAAAAGTCGCGCAGAATACACGGAAAACAAAATGATTCCTTTTTGGTGCAAAGTTTCAATGTTGATCTTATCACCATGGCAACCATTGACCTGGTTCTTCTGCTTAGACCATTCCTATAATTGCTATGGTGATAGACCTGATAGAACATTCCATTGGTTCCAACGTTCCAAATGTAGCTGTTGCTCTCAGTACGTTGATATTGCCCTTGATCAAATTAAACTGACCCGTTATCTTAGAACATTAACTGATAATTGCTAAATATCATACGTTATTTGTGGGAAATAATAATATTTTTAAATAAACAGCATGAACTATACTAAATGTTAACAGAATTTTATTGACACGTTAAATTGGAAGTTCAATTTACAGATAACATGAAAATCCTCTGGTGGAGGTCAGTGTAGGATGGTCTTGGACTCCATGGTGTAGCCAGCGAGACAAACAGGCAGATGATGCAACAATAGGCGTGGCTGAATCAAGTGGGCGGGGCCTAAATCATTTCAGTTCCAACCACAAATGAGACAAGTCGTTGGCAAAGCAGGCTCAGGAGGGCCAACCACATATCCATACATACGTGGTAGAGCAGCTTGTCAGCGTAACTACCAACATGTCAAGATCATGTCACAGGTGCAATCTCACCTCTCAAAGTCCCTCAAATAAATATAAAATATATTTTCTCCATTTGAGTTTTTCCTCATATTACTATGGCATTTAATTTCACCATCTAAGCGTGCCGACCCTGGCATATGTTGTGTACAGTCACCTACATAGACCTCAGGTTCAATCTACATGTATGTACAAACACATGTATGGGATACATTTATAAAGGCCTTTTAAGAAAATTTTGTTTCTGTTCCTTTCTTTTTTTAACTTGATTTGTTAGATATTGGGACATACTGGGGAAAATGTTTTATGTAAATACAAAAAGGAGCACATGGGAGAAGACAATACCTGAGTCTAAGTAGCAATAGGTAATATCTATAATGCTGGAAGTGAAAAGTTATCCTAGGATGAGTGATGTTATTAAGGTGAGGGTATTAAACATGCATGGGATAGACATACGGCTCCTGAATCTAAGACAAGACCAACGACTGATAAAGGTTTGAGTCTTTACAGCAGGAGAAACGGGCGAGTAGACGGGGGCCGTATGGGGCCGATCTGTCGGCAGGTTCCATGATTCTATAATATTAGATTTAAAAGAGCAAAATGCGCTATGCGTTGCTTTGAGACCCTTTGTATCATATTTGTTCAACATTGTGGCTTCACAGAGTCACCTGTTAACCGCTACAATGTAGCAAAATAATGAAAGCATAATTCTGTATATTATGCTGTATGATGTAGCAAAAGGAAAAAAGAATGCATGCAATTTGTGACATGTATATGTTCTGTTACACACACACACACTTTTTATGTAAAAAGTCTATAAGGGGAGGCCAAGGAACGGTTGGAGCCTCTCGAAAAAAACAAGACTCCCCCTGAAAATGTTTGATTGGCTGAAATAGTTTTTAATGGAGTCATCACGGCGTTAACTGCCACGCTTCATAATTTTAAATAGTCTTCAGTTAGCTAAAACATCAATTTCAATTTTAAGTAAGTCACTTAAAGCCCGGCTTAATCTTGCTGAAATGGATTTTTGTTTAAAAAAAAACTCCAAATGGTAAAAAGTAAGATTTCATAAATGGATATTTCGGTTCTGTTTCATTTCTAGCTTCCAAAGTCGCGCAGAATACACAGAAAACAAAATGATTCCTTTTTGGTGCAAAGTTTCAATGTTGATCTTATCACCGTGGCAACCATTGACTTGGTTCTGCTGCTTAGACCATTCCTATGGTTGCTATGGTGATAGAACTGATAGAACATTCCATTGGTTCCAACGTTCCAAACGTAGCAGTTGCTCTCAGTACGTTGATCAAATTAAACTGACCCGTTATGGTCTGTATCTGGAACATGGTGTGGTTTGTGCGTTCGATTGCGAACATAATCTCTAGGTAGAGGTCGGCTTCATTTGCCTTTCGTCCTCCACTACGTTTTCCTAATCCAACAAGTAATAAAAGCATCATGAAGGTGCAGAGGCACCCCACGATTATCAGAAGAGTATCTAACATCTTCTCACTCGCCTGCTCTGCTGAGCAATGAGAAGTGTCTGAGTTTCACCTGCTTTATATAACCTCCTATGATGACATCACAGAGGCTGATGATGCAATAGTGGGCGTGCCTGCATCAAGTGGGCGGGGTCTAAATCATTTCACTTCCAACCACAAATGAGACAAGTCCCTTAAAGCCTGGCTTAATCTTACAGAAATGGATTTTTGTTTAATAAAAAAAAAAACCAAAAGGTAAAAAGTAATATTTCATAAATGGATATTTCGGTTCTGTTTCATTTCTGGCTTGAAAAGTCGCGCAGAATACACGGAAAACAAAATGATTCCTTTTTGGTGCAAAGTTTCAATGTTGATCTTATCACCATGGCAACCATTGACCTGGTTCTTCTGCTTAGACCATTCCTATGGTTGCTATGGTGATAGACCTGATAGAACATTCCATTGGTTCCAACGTTCCAAATGTAGCTGTTGCTCTCAGTACGTTGATATTGCCCTTGATCAAATTAAACTGACCCGTTATCTTAGAACATTAACTGATAATTGCTAAATATCATACGTTATTTGTGGGAAATAATAATATTTTTAAATAAACAGCATGAACTATACTAAATGTTAACAGAATTTTATTGACACGTTAAATTGGAAGTTCAGTTTACAGATAACATGAAAATCCTCTGGTGGAGGTCAGTGTAGGATGGTCTTGGACTCCATGGTGTAGCCAGCGAGACAAACAGGCAGATGATGCAACAATAGGCGTGGCTGAATCAAGTGGGCGGGGCCTAAATCATTTCATTTCCAACCACAAATGAGACAAGTCGTTGGCAAAGCAGGCTCAGGAGGGCCAACCACATATCCATACATACGTGGTAGAGCAGCTTGTCAGCGTAACTACCAACATGTCAAGATCATGTCACAGGTGCAATCTCACCTCTCAAAGTCCCTCAAATAAATATAAAATATATTTTCTCCATTTGAGTTTTTCCTCATATTACTATGGCATTTAATTCCACCATCTAAGCGTGCCGACCCTGGCATATGTTGTGTACAGTCACCTACATAGACCTCAGGTTCAATCTACATGTATGTACAAACACATGTATGGGATACATTTATAAAGGCCTTTTAAGAAAATTTTGTTTCTGTTCCTTTCTTTTTTTAATTTGATTTGTTAGATATTGGGACATACTGGGGAAAATGTTTTATGTAAATACAAAAAGGAGCACATGGGAGAAGACAATACCTGAGTCTAAGTAGCAATAGGTAATATCTATAATGCTGGAAGTGAAAAGTTATCCTAGGATGAGTGATGTTATTAAGGTGAGGGTATTAAACATGCATGGGATAGACATACGGCTCCTGAATCTAAGACAAGACCAACGACTGATTAAGGTTTGAGTCTTTACAGCAGGAGAAACGGGCGAGTAGACGGGGGCCGAATGGGGCCGATCTGTCGGCAGGTTCCATGATTCTATAATATTAGATTTAAAAGAGCAAAATGCGCTATGCGTTGCTTTGAGACCCTTTGTATCATATTTGTTCAACATTGTGGCTTCACAGAGTCACCTGTTAACCGCTACAATGTAGCAAAATAATGAAAGCATAATTCTGTATATTATGCTGTATGATGTAGCAAAAGGAAAAAAGAATGCATGCAATTTGTGACGTGTATATGTTCTGTTACACACACTTTTTACGTAAAAAGTCTATAAGGGGAGGCCAAGGAACGGTTGGAGCCTCTCGAAAAAAACAAGACTCCCCCTGAAAATGTTTGATTGGCTGAAATAGTTTTTAATGGAGTCATCACGGCGTTAACTGCCACGCTTCATAATTTTAAATAGTCTTCAGTTAGCTAAAACATCAATTTCAATTTTAAGTAAGTCACTTAAAGCCCGGCTTAATCTTGCTGAAATGGATTTTTGTTTAAAAAAAAACCTCCAAAAGGTAAAAAGTAAGATTTCATAAATGGATATTTCGGTTCTGTTTCATTTCTAGCTTCCAAAGTAGCGCAGAATACACAGAAAACAAAATGATTCCTTTTTGGTGCAAAGTTTCAATGTTGATCTTATCACCGTGGCAACCATTGACTTGGTTCTGCTGCTTAGACCATTCCTATGGTTGCTATGGTGATAGAACTGATAGAACATTCCATTGGTTCCAACGTTCCAAACGTAGCAGTTGCTCTCAGTACGTTGATCAAATTAAACTGACCCGTTATGGTCTGTATCTGGAACATGGTGTGGTTTGTGCGTTCGATTGCGAACATAATCTCTAGGTAGAGGTCGGCTTCATTTGCCTTTCGTCCTCCACTACGTTTTCCTAATCCAACAAGTAATAAAAGCATCATGAAGGTGCAGAGGCACCCCACGATTATCAGAAGAGTATCTAACATCTTCTCACTCGCCTGCTCTGCTGAGCAATGAGAAGTGTCTGAGTTTCACCTGCTTTATATAACCTCCTATGATGACATCACAGAGGCTGATGATGCAATAGTGGGCGTGTCTGCATCAAGTGGGCGGGGTCTAAATCATTTCACTTCCAACCACAAATGAGACAAGTCCCTTAAAGCCTGGCTTAATCTTACAGAAATGGATTTTTGTTTAATAAAAAAAAAAAACCAAAAGGTAAAAAGTAATATTTCATAAATGGATATTTCGGTTCTGTTTCATTTCTGGCTTGAAAAGTCGCGCAGAATACACGGAAAACAAAATGATTCCTTTTTGGTGCAAAGTTTCAATGTTGATCTTATCACCATGGCAACCATTGACCTGGTTCTTCTGCTTAGACCATTCCTATGGTTGCTATGGTGATAGACCTGATAGAACATTCCATTGGTTCCAACGTTCCAAATGTAGCTGTTGCTCTCAGTACGTTGATATTGCCCTTGATCAAATTAAACTGACCCGTTATCTTAGAACATTAACTGATAATTGCTAAATATCATACGTTATTTGTGGGAAATAATAATATTTTTAAATAAACAGCATGAACTATACTAAATGTTAACAGAATTTAATTGACACGTTAAATTGGAAGTTCAATTTACAGATAACATGAAAATCCTCTGGTGGAGGTCAGTGTAGGATGGTCTTGGACTCCATGGTGTAGCCAGCGAGACAAACAGGCAGATGATGCAACAATAGGCGTGGCTGAATCAAGTGGGCGGGGCCTAAATCATTTCAGTTCCAACCACAAATGAGACAAGTCGTTGGCAAAGCAGGCTCAGGAGGGCCAACCACATATCCATACATACGTGGTAGAGCAGCTTGTCAGCGTAACTACCAACATGTCAAGATCATGTCACAGGTGCAATCTCACCTCTCAAAGTCCCTCAAATAAATATAAAATATATTTTCTCCATTTGAGTTTTTCCTCATATTACTATGGCATTTAATTCCACCATCTAAGCGTGCCGACCCTGGCATATGTTGTGTACAGTCACCTACATAGACCTCAGGTTCAATCTACATGTATGTACAAACACATGTATGGGATACATTTATAAAGGCCTTTTAAGAAAATTTTGTTTCTGTTCCTTTCTTTTTTTAACTTGATTTGTTAGATATTGGGACATACTGGGGAAAATGTTTTATGTAAATACAAAAAGGAGCACATGGGAGAAGACAATACCTGAGTCTAAGTAGCAATAGGTAATATCTATAATGCTGGAAGTGAAAAGTTATCCTAGGATGAGTGATGTTATTAAGGTGAGGGTATTAAACATGCATGGGATAGACATACGGCTCCTGAATCTAAGACAAGACCAACGACTGATTAAGGTTTGAGTCTTTACAGCAGGAGAAACGGGCGAGTAGACGGGGGTCGTATGGGGCCGATCTGTCGGCAGGTTCCATGATTCTATAATATTAGATTTAAAAGAGCAAAATGCGCTATGCGTTGCTTTGAGACCCTTTGTATCATATTTGTTCAACATTGTGGCTTCACAGAGTCACCTATTAACCGCTACAATGTAGCAAAATAATGAAAGCATAATTCTGTATATTATGCTGTATGATGTAGCAAAAGGAAAAAAGAATGCATGCAATTTGTGACATGTATATGTTCTGTTACACACACACACACTTTTTATGTAAAAAGTCTATAAGGGGAGGCCAAGGAACGGTTGGAGCCTCTCGAAAAAAACAAGACTCCCCCTGAAAATGTTTGATTGGCTGAAATAGTTTTTAATGGAGTCATCACGGCGTTAACTGCCACGCTTCATAATTTTAAATAGTCTTCAGTTAGCTAAAACATCAATTTCAATTTTAAGTAAGTCACTTAAAGCCCGGCTTAATCTTGCTGAAATGGATTTTTGTTTAAAAAAAAACTCCAAATGGTAAAAAGTAAGATTTCATAAATGGATATTTCGGTTCTGTTTCATTTCTAGCTTCCAAAGTCGCGCAGAATACACAGAAAACAAAATGATTCCTTTTTGGTGCAAAGTTTCAATGTTGATCTTATCACCGTGGCAACCATTGACTTGGTTCTGCTGCTTAGACCATTCCTATGGTTGCTATGGTGATAGAACTGATAGAACATTCCATTGGTTCCAACGTTCCAAACGTAGCAGTTGCTCTCAGTACGTTGATCAAATTAAACTGACCCGTTATGGTCTGTATCTGGAACATGGTGTGGTTTGTGCGTTCGATTGCGAACATAATCTCTAGGTAGAGGTCGGCTTCATTTGCCTTTCGTCCTCCACTACGTTTTCCTAATCCAACAAGTAATAAAAGCATCATGAAGGTGCAGAGGCACCCCACGATTATCAGAAGAGTATCTAACATCTTCTCACTCGCCTGCTCTGCTGAGCAATGAGAAGTGTCTGAGTTTCACCTGCTTTATATAACCTCCTATGATGACATCACAGAGGCTGATGATGCAATAGTGGGCGTGCCTGCATCAAGTGGGCGGGGTCTAAATCATTTCACTTCCAACCACAAATGAGACAAGTCCCTTAAAGCCTGGCTTAATCTTACAGAAATGGATTTTTGTTTAATAAAAAAAAAACCAAAAGGTAAAAAGTAATATTTCATAAATGGATATTTCGGTTCTGTTTCATTTCTGGCTTGAAAAGTCGCGCAGAATACACGGAAAACAAAATGATTCCTTTTTGGTGCAAAGTTTCAATGTTGATCTTATCACCATGGCAACCATTGACCTGGTTCTTCTGCTTAGACCATTCCTATGGTTGCTATGGTGATAGACCTGATAGAACATTCCATTGGTTCCAACGTTCCAAATGTAGCTGTTGCTCTCAGTACGTTGATATTGCCCTTGATCAAATTAAACCGAACCGTTATCTTAGAACATTAACTGATAATTGCTAAATATCATACGTTATTTGTGGGAAATAATAATATTTTTAAATAAACAGCATGAACTATACTAAATGTTAACAGAATTTTATTGACACGTTAAATTGGAAGTTCAATTTACAGATAACATGAAAATCCTCTGGTGGAGGTCAGTGTAGGATGGTCTTGGACTCCATGGTGTAGCCAGCGAGACAAACAGGCAGATGATGCAACAATAGGCGTGGCTGAATCAAGTGGGCGGGGCCTAAATCATTTCAGTTCCAACCACAAATGAGACAAGTCGTTGGCAAAGCAGGCTCAGGAGGGCCAACCACATATCCATACATACGTGGTAGAGCAGCTTGTCAGCGTAACTACCAACATGTCAAGATCATGTCACAGGTGCAATCTCACCTCTCAAAGTCCCTCAAATAAATATAAAATATATTTTCTCCATTTGAGTTTTTCCTCATATTACTATGGCATTTAATTCCACCATCTAAGCGTGCCGACCCTGGCATATGTTGTGTACAGTCACCTACATAGACCTCAGGTTCAATCTACATGTATGTACAAACACATGTATGGGATACATTTATAAAGGCCTTTTAAGAAAATTTTGTTTCTGTTCCTTTCTTTTTTTAACTTGATTTGTTAGATATTGGGACATACTGGGGAAAATGTTTTATGTAAATACAAAAAGGAGCACATGGGAGAAGACAATACCTGAGTCTAAGTAGCAATAGGTAATATCTATAATGCTGGAAGTGAAAAGTTATCCTAGGATGAGTGATGTTATTAAGGTGAGGGTATTAAACATGCATGGGATAGACATACGGCTCCTGAATCTAAGACAAGACCAACGACTGATTAAGGTTTGAGTCTTTACAGCAGGAGAAACGGGCGAGTAGACGGGGGCCGTATGGGGCCGATCTGTCGGCAGGTTCCATGATTCTATAATATTAGATTTAAAAGAGCAAAATGCGCTATGCGTTGCTTTGAGACCCTTTGTATCATATTTGTTCAACATTGTGGCTTCACAGAGTCACCTGTTAACCGCTACAATGTAGCAAAATAATGAAAGCATAATTCTGTATATTATGCTGTATGATGTAGCAAAAGGAAAAAAGAATGCATGCAATTTGTGACATGTATATGTTCTGTTACACACACACACACACTTTTTACGTAAAAAGTCTATAAGGGGAGGCCAAGGAACGGTTGGAGCCTCTCGAAAAAAACAAGACTCCCCCTGAAAATGTTTGATTGTCTGAAATAGTTTTTAATGGAGTCATCACGGCGTTAACTGCCACGCTTCATAATTTTAAATAGTCTTCAGTTAGCTAAAACATCAATTTCAATTTTAAGTAAGTCACTTAAAGCCCGGCTTAATCTTGCTGAAATGGATTTTTGTTTTAAAAAAAACCTCCAAAAGGTAAAAAGTAAGATTTCATAAATGGATATTTCGGTTCTGTTTCATTTCTAGCTTACAAAGTCGCGCAGAATACACAGAAAACAAAATGATTCCTTTTTGGTGCAAAGTTTCAATGTTGATCTTATCACCGTGGCAACCATTGACTTGGTTCTGCTGCTTAGACCATTCCTATGGTTGCAATGGTGATAGAACTGATAGAACATTCCATTGGTTCCAACGTTCCAAACGTAGCAGTTGCTCTCAGTACGTTGATCAAATTAAACTGACCCGTTATGGTCTGTATCTGGAACATGGTGTGGTTTGTGCGTTCGATTGCGAACATAATCTCTAGGTAGAGGTCGGCTTCATTTGCCTTTCGTCCTCCACTACGTTTTCCTAATCCAACAAGTAATAAAAGCATCATGAAGGTGCAGAGGCACCCCACGATTATCAGAAGAGTATCTAACATCTTCTCACTCGCCTGCTCTGCTGAGCAATGAGAAGTGTCTGAGTTTCACCTGCTTTATATAACCTCCTATGATGACATCACAGAGGCTGATGATGCAATAGTGGGCGTGCCTGCATCAAGTGGGCGGGGTCTAAATCATTTCACTTCCAACCACAAATGAGACAAGTCCCTTAAAGCCTGGCTTAATCTTACAGAAATGGATTTTTGTTTAATAAAAAAAAAAACCAAAAGGTAAAAAGTAATATTTCATAAATGGATATTTCGGTTCTGTTTCATTTCTGGCTTGAAAAGTCGCGCAGAATACACGGAAAACAAAATGATTCCTTTTTGGTGCAAAGTTTCAATGTTGATCTTATCACCATGGCAACCATTGACCTGGTTCTTCTGCTTAGACCATTCCTATGGTTGCTATGGTGATAGACCTGATAGAACATTCCATTGGTTCCAACGTTCCAAATGTAGCTGTTGCTCTCAGTACGTTGATATTGCCCTTGATCAAATTAAACTGACCCGTTATCTTAGAACATTAACTGATAATTGCTAAATATCATACGTTATTTGTGGGAAATAATAATATTTTTAAATAAACAGCATGAACTATACTAAATGTTAACAGAATTTTATTGACACGTTAAATTGGAAGTTCAGTTTACAGATAACATGAAAATCCTCTGGTGGAGGTCAGTGTAGGATAATGGTCTTGGACTCCATGGTGTAGCCAGCGAGACAAACAGGCAGATGATGCAATAATAGGCGTGGCTGAATCAAGTGGGCGGGGCCTAAATCATTTCAGTTCCAACCACAAATGAGACAAGTCGTTGGCAAAGCAGGCTCAGGAGGGCCAACCACATATCCATACATACGTGGTAGAGCAGCTTGTCAGCGTAACTACCAACATGTCAAGATCATGTCACAGGTGCAATCTCACCTCTCAAAGTCCCTCAAATAAATATAAAATATATTTTCTCCATTTGAGTTTTTCCTCATATTACTATGGCATTTAATTCCACCATCTAAGCGTGCCGACCCTGGCATATGTTGTGTACAGTCACCTACATAGACCTCATGTTCAATCTACATGTATGTACAAACACATGTATGGGATACATTTATAAAGGCCTTTTAAGAAAATTTTGTTTCTGTTCCTTTCTTTTTTTAACTTGATTTGTTAGATATTGGGACATACTGGGGAAAATGTTTTATGTAAATACAAAAAGGAGCACATGGGAGAAGACAATACCTGAGTCTAAGTAGCAATAGGTAATATCTATAATGCTGGAAGTGAAAAGTTATCCTAGGATGAGTGATGTTATTAAGGTGAGGGTATTAAACATGCATGGGATAGACATACGGCTCCTGAATCTAAGACAAGACCAACGACTGATTAAGGTTTGAGTCTTTACAGCAGGAGAAACGGGCGAGTAGACGGGGGCCGTATGGGGCCGATCTGTCGGCAGGTTCCATGATTCTATAATATTAGATTTAAAAGAGCAAAATGCGCTATGCGTTGCTTTGAGACCCTTTGTATCATATTTGTTCAACATTGTGGCTTCACAGAGTCACCTGTTAACCGCTACAATGTACCAAATAATGAAAGCATAATTCTGTATATTATGCTGTATGATGTAGCAAAAGGAAAAAAGAATGCATGCAATTTGTGACATGTATATGTTCTGTTACACACACACACACTTTTTACGTAAAAAGTCTATAAGGGGAGGCCAAGGAACGGTTGGAGCCTCTCGAAAAAAACAAGACTCCCCCTGAAAATGTTTGATTGTCTGAAATAGTTTTTAATGGAGTCATCACGGCGTTAACTGCCACGCTTCATAATTTTAAATAGTCTTCAGTTAGCTAAAACATCAATTTCAATTTTAAGTAAGTCACTTAAAGCCCGGCTTAATCTTGCTGAAATGGATTTTTGTTTAAAAAAAAAACCTCCAAAAGGTAAAAAGTAAGATTTCATAAATGGATATTTCGGTTCTGTTTCATTTCTAGCTTCCAAAGTCGCGCAGAATACACAGAAAACAAAATGATTCCTTTTTGGTGCAAAGTTTCAATGTTGATCTTATCACCGTGGCAAACATTGACTTGGTTCTTCTGCTTAGACCATTCCTATGGTTGCTATGGTGATAGAACTGATAGAACATTCCATTGGTTCCAACGTTCCAAATGTAGCAGTTGCTCTCAGTACGTTGATCAAATTAAACTGACCCGTTATGGTCTGTATCTGGAACATGGTGTGGTTTGTGCGTTCGATTGCGAACATAATCTCTAGGTAGAGGTCGGCTTCATTTGCCTTTCGTCCTCCACTACGTTTTCCTAATCCAACAAGTAATAAAAGCATCATGAAGGTGCAGAGGCACCCCACGATTATCAGAAGAGTATCTAACATCTTCTCACTCGCCTGCTCTGCTGAGCAATGAGAAGTGTCTGAGTTTCACCTGCTTTATATAACCTCCTATGATGACATCACAGAGGCTGATGATGCAATAGTGGGCGTGCCTGCATCAAGTGGGCGGGGTCTAAATCATTTCCCTTCCAACCACAAATGAGACAAGTCCCTTAAAGCCTGGCTTAATCTTACAGAAATGGATTTTTGTTTAATAAAAAAAAAAAAAGGTAAAAAGTAATATTTCATAAATGGATATTTCGGTTCTGTTTAATTTCTGGCTTGAAAAGTCGCGCAGAATACACTGAAAACAAAATGATTCCTTTTTGGTGCAAAGTTTCAATGTTGATCTTATCACCATGGCAACCATTGACCTGGTTCTTCTGCTTAGACCATTCCTATTGTTGCTATGGTGATAGACCTGATAGAACATTCCATTGGTTCCAACGTTCCAAATGTAGCTGTTGCTCTCAGTACGTTGATATTGCCCTTGATCAAATTAAACTGACCCGTTATCTGAGAACATTAACTGATAATTGCTAAATATCATACGTTATTTGTGGGAAATAATAATATTTTTAAATAAACAGCATGAACTATACTAAATGTTAACAGAATTTTATTGACACGTTAAATTGGAAGTTCAGTTTACAGATAACATGAAAATCCTCTGGTGGAGGTCAGTGTAGGATGGTCTTGGACTCCATGGTGTAGCCAGCGAGACAAACAGGCAGATGATGCAACAATAGGCGTGGCTGAATCAAGTGGGCGGGGCCTAAATCATTTCAGTTCCAACCACAAATGAGACAAGTCGTTGGCAAAGCAGGCTCAGGAGGGCCAACCACATATCCATACATACGTGGTAGAGCAGCTTGTCAGCGTAACTACCAACATGTCAAGATCATGTCACAGGTGCAATCTCACCTCTCAAAGTCCCTCAAATAAATATAAAATATATTTTCTCCATTTGAGTTTTTCCTCATATTACTATGGCATTTAATTCCACCATCTAAGTGTGCCGACCCTGGCATATGTTGTGTACAGTCACCTACATAGACCTCAGGTTCAATCTACATGTATGTACAAACACATGTATGGGATACATTTATAAAGGCCTTTTAAGAAAATTTTGTTTCTGTTCCTTTCTTTTTTTAACTTGATTTGTTAGATATTGGGACATACTGGGGAAAATGTTTTATGTAAATACAAAAAGGAGCACATGGGAGAAGACAATACCTGAGTCTAAGTAGCAATAGGTAATATCTATAATGCTGGAAGTGAAAAGTTATCCTAGGATGAGTGATGTTATTAAGGTGAGGGTATTAAACATGCATGGGATAGACATACGGCTCCTGAATCTAAGACAAGACCAACGACTGATTAAGGTTTGAGTCTTTACAGCAGGAGAAACGGGCGAGTAGACGGGGGCCGTATGGGGCCGATCTGTCGGCAGGTTCCATGATTCTATAATATTAGATTTAAAAGAGTAAAATGCGCTATGCGTTGCTTTGAGACCCTTTGTATCATATTTGTTCAACATTGTGGCTTCACAGAGTCACCTGTTAACCGCTACAATGTAGCAAAATAATGAAAGCATAATTCTGTATATTATGCTGTATGATGTAGCAAAAGGATTAAAGAATGCATGCAATTTGTGACGTGTATATGTTCTGTTACACACACACACTTTTTACGTAAAAAGTCTATTAGGGGAGGCCAAGGAACGGTTGGAGCCTCTCGAAAAAAACAAGACTCCCCCTGAAAATGTTTGATTGGCTGAAATAGTTTTTAATGGAGTCATCACGGCGTTAACTGCCACGCTTCATAATTTTAAATAGTCTTCAGTTAGCTAAAACATCAATTTCAATTTTAAGTAAGTCACTTAAAGCCCGGCTTAATCTTGCTGAAATGGATTTTTGTTTAAAAAAAAACTCCAAATGGTAAAAAGTAAGATTTCATAAATGGATATTTCGGTTCTGTTTCATTTCTAGCTTCCAAAGTCGCGCAGAATACACAGAAAACAAAATGATTCCTTTTTGGTGCAAAGTTTCAATGTTGATCTTATCACCGTGGCAACCATTCACTTGGTTCTGCTGCTTAGACCATTCCTATGGTTGCTATGGTGATAGAACTGATAGAACATTCCATTGGTTCCAACGTTCCAAACGTAGCAGTTGCTCTCAGTACGTTGATCAAATTAAACTGACCCGTTATGGTCTGTATCTGGAACATGGTGTGGTTTGTGCGTTCGATTGCGAACATAATCTCTAGGTAGAGGTCGGCTTCATTTGCCTTTCGTCCTCCACTACGTTTTCCTAATCCAACAAGTAATAAAAGCATCATGAAGGTGCAGAGGCACCCCACGATTATCAGAAGAGTATCTAACATCTTCTCACTCGCCTGCTCTGCTGAGCAATGAGAAGTGTCTGAGTTTCACCTGCTTTATATAACCTCCTATGATGACATCACAGAGGCTGATGATGCAATAGTGGGCGTGGCTGCATCAAGTGGGCGGGGTCTAAATCATTTCACTTCCAACCACAAATGAGACAAGTCCCTTAAAGCCTGGCTTAATCTTACAGAAATGGATTTTTGTTTAATAAAAAAAAAAACCAAAAGGTAAAAAGTAATATTTCATAAATGGATATTTCGGTTCTGTTTCATTTCTGGCTTGAAAAGTCGCGCAGAATACACGGAAAACAAAATGATTCCTTTTTGGTGCAAAGTTTCAATGTTGATCTTATCACCATGGCAACCATTGACCTGGTTCTTCTGCTTAGACCATTCCTATGGTTGCTATGGTGATAGACCTGATAGAACATTCCATTGGTTCCAACGTTCCAAATGTAGCTGTTGCTCTCAGTACGTTGATATTGCCCTTGATCAAATTAAACTGACCCGTTATCTTAGAACATTAACTGATAATTGCTAAATATCATACGTTATTTGTGGGAAATAATAATATTTTTAAATAAACAGCATGAACTATACTAAATGTTAACAGAATTTTATTGACACGTTAAATTGGAAGTTCAGTTTACAGATAACATGAAAATCCTCTGGTGGAGGTCAGTGTAGGATAATGGTCTTGGACTCCATGGTGTAGCCAGCGAGACAAACAGGCAGATGATGCAATAATAGGCGTGGCTGAATCAAGTGGGCGGGGCCTAAATCATTTCAGTTCCAACCACAAATGAGACAAGTCGTTGGCAAAGCAGGCTCAGGAGGGCCAACCACATATCCATACATGCGTGGTAGAGCAGCTTGTCAGCGTAACTACCAAAATGTCAAGATCATGTCACAGGTGCAATCTCACCTCTCAAAGTCCCTCAAATAAATATAAAATATATTTTCTCCATTTGAGTTTTTCCTCATATTACTATGGCATTTAATTCCACCATCTAAGCGTGCCGACCCTGGCATATGTTGTGTACAGTCACCTACATAGACCTCATGTTCAATCTACATGTATGTACAAACACATGTATGGGATACATTTATAAAGGCCTTTTAAGAAAATTTTGTTTCTGTTCCTTTCTTTTTTTAACTTGATTTGTTAGATATTGGGACATACTGGGGAAAATGTTTTATGTAAATACAAAAAGGAGCACATGGGAGAAGACAATACCTGAGTCTAAGTAGCAATAGGTAATATCTATAATGCTGGAAGTGAAAAGTTATCCTAGGATGAGTGATGTTATTAAGGTGAGGGTATTAAACATGCATGGGATAGACATACGGCTCCTGAATCTAAGACAAGACCAACGACTGATTAAGGTTTGAGTCTTTACAGCAGGAGAAACGGGCGAGTAGACGGGGGCCGAATGGGGCCGATCTGTCGGCAGGTTCCATGATTCTATAATATTAGATTTAAAAGAGCAAAATGCGCTATGCGTTGCTTTGAGACCCTTTGTATCATATTTGTTCAACATTGTGGCTTCACAGAGTCACCTATTAACCGCTACAATGTAGCGAAATAATGAAAGCATAATTCTGTATATTATGCTGTATGATGTAGCAAAAGGAAAAAAGAATGCATGCAATTTGTGACGTGTATATGTTCTGTTACACACACACACACACACACTTTTTACGTAAAAAGTCTATAAGGGGAGGCCAAGGAAGGGTTGGAGCCTCTCGAAAAAAACAAGACTCCCCCTGAAAATGTTTGATTGGCTGAAATAGTTTTTAATGGAGTCATCACGGCGTTAACTGCCACGCTTCATAATTTTAAATAGTCTTCAGTTAGCTAAAACATCAATTTCAATTTTAAGTAAGTCACTTAAAGCCCGGCTTAATCTTGCTGAAATGGATTTTTGTTTAAAAAAAACCTTCAAAAGGTAAAAAGTAACATTTCATAAATGGATATTTCGGTTCTGTTTCATTTCTAGCTTCCAAAGTCGCGCAGAATACACAGAAAACAAAATGATTCCTTTTTGGTGCAAAGTTTCAATGTTGATCTTATCACCGTGGCAACCATTGACTTGGTTCTTCTGCTTAGACCATTCCTATGGTTGCTATGGTGATAGAACTGATAGAACATTCCATTGGTTCCAACGTTCCAAATGTAGCAGTTGCTCTCAGTACGTTGATCAAATTAAACTGACCCGTAATGGTCTGTATCTGGAACATGGTGTGGTTTGTGCATTCGATTGCGAACATAATCTCTAGGTAGAGGTCGGCTTCATTTGCCTTTCGTCCTCCACTACGTTTTCCTAATCCAACAAGTAATAAAAGCATCATGAAGGTGCAGAGGCACCCCACGATTATCAGAAGAGTATCTAACATCTTCTCACTCGCCTGCTCTGCTGAGCAATGAGAAGTGTCTGAGTTTCACCTGCTTTATATAACCTCCTATGATGACATCACAGAGGCTGATGATGCAATAGTGGGCGTGGCTGCATCAAGTGGGCGGGGTCTAAATCATTTCACTTCCAACCACAAATGAGACAAGTCCCTTAAAGCCTGGCTTAATCTTACAGAAATGGATTTTTGTTTAATAAAAAAAAAACAAAAGGTAAAAAGTAATATTTCATAAATGGATATTTCGGTTCTGTTTCATTTCTGGCTTGAAAAGTCGCGCAGAATACACGGAAAACAAAATGATTCCTTTTTGGTGCAAAGTTTCAATGTTGATCTTATCACCATGGCAACCATTGACCTGGTTCTTCTGCTTAGACCATTCCTATGGTTGCTATGGTGATAGACCTGATAGAACATTCCATTGGTTCCAACGTTCCAAATGTAGCTGTTGCTCTCAGTACGTTGATATTGCCCTTGATCAAATTAAACTGACCCGTTATCTTAGAACATTAACTGATAATTGCTAAATATCATACGTTATTTGTGGGAAATAATAATATTTTTAAATAAACAGCATGAACTATACTAAATGTTAACAGAATTTTATTGACACGTTAAATTGGAAGTTCAATTTACAGATAACATGAAAATCCTCTGGTGGAGTCAGTGTAGGATGGTCTTGGACTCCATGGTGTAGCCAGCGAGACAAACAGGCAGATGATGCAACAATAGGCGTGGCTGAATCAAGTGGGCGGGGCCTAAATCATTTCAGTTCCAACCACAAATGAGACAAGTCGTTGGCAAAGCAGGCTCAGGAGGGCCAACCACATATCCATACATACGTGGTAGAGCAGCTTGTCAGCGTAACTACCAACATGTCAAGATCATGTCACAGGTGCAATCTCACCTCTCAAAGTCCCTCAAATAAATATAAAATATATTTTCTCCATTTGAGTTTTTCCTCATATTACTATGGCATTTAATTCCACCATCTAAGCGTGCCGACCCTGGCATATGTTGTGTACAGTCACCTACATAGACCTCATGTTCAATCTACATGTATGTACAAACACATGTATGGGATACATTTATAAAGGCCTTTTAAGAAAATTTTGTTTCTGTTCCTTTCTTTTTTTAACTTGATTTGTTAGATATTGGGACATACTGGGGAAAATGTTTTATGTAAATACAAAAAGGAGCACATGGGAGAAGACAATACCTGAGTCTAAGTAGCAATAGGTAATATCTATAATGCTGGAAGTGAAAAGTTATCCTAGGATGAGTGATGTTATTAAGGTGAGGGTATTAAACATGCATGGGATAGACATACGGCTCCTGAATCTAAGACAAGACCAACGACTGATTAAGGTTTGAGTCTTTACAGCAGGAGAAACGGGCGAGTAGACGGGGGCCGTATGGGGCCGATCTGTCGGCAGGTTCCATGATTCTATAATATTAGATTTAAAAGAGCAAAATGCGCTATGCGTTGCTTTGAGACCCTTTGTATCATATTTGTTCAACATTGTGGCTTCACAGAGTCACCTGTTAACCGCTACAATGTACCAAATAATGAAAGCATAATTCTGTATATTATGCTGTATGATGTAGCAAAAGGAAAAAAGAATGCATGCAATTTGTGACATGTATATGTTCTGTTACACACACACACACACACTTTTTACGTAAAAAGTCTATAAGGGGAGGCCAAGGAACGGTTGGAGCCTCTCGAAAAAAACAAGACTCCCCCTGAAAATGTTTGATTGTCTGAAATAGTTTTTAATGGAGTCATCACGGCGTTAACTGCCACGCTTCATAATTTTAAATAGTCTTCAGTTAGCTAAAACATCAATTTCAATTTTAAGTAAGTCACTTAAAGCCCGGCTTAATCTTGCTGAAATGGATTTTTGTTTAAAAAAAAAACCTCCAAAAGGTAAAAAGTAAGATTTCATAAATGGATATTTCGGTTCTGTTTCATTTCTAGCTTCCAAAGTCGCGCAGAATACACAGAAAACAAAATGATTCCTTTTTGGTGCAAAGTTTCAATGTTGATCTTATCACCGTGGCAAACATTGACTTGGTTCTTCTGCTTAGACCATTCCTATGGTTGCTATGGTGATAGAACTGATAGAACATTCCATTGGTTCCAACGTTCCAAATGTAGCAGTTGCTCTCAGTACGTTGATCAAATTAAACTGACCCGTTATGGTCTGTATCTGGAACATGGTGTGGTTTGTGCGTTCGATTGCGAACATAATCTCTAGGTAGAGGTCGGCTTCATTTGCCTTTCGTCCTCCACTACGTTTTCCTAATCCAACAAGTAATAAAAGCATCATGAAGGTGCAGAGGCACCCCACGATTATCAGAAGAGTATCTAACATCTTCTCACTCGCCTGCTCTGCTGAGCAATGAGAAGTGTCTGAGTTTCACCTGCTTTATATAACCTCCTATGATGACATCACAGAGGCTGATGATGCAATAGTGGGCGTGCCTGCATCAAGTGGGCGGGGTCTAAATCATTTCCCTTCCAACCACAAATGAGACAAGTCCCTTAAAGCCTGGCTTAATCTTACAGAAATGGATTTTTGTTTAATAATAAAAAAAAAAGGTAAAAAGTAATATTTCATAAATGGATATTTCGGTTCTGTTTAATTTCTGGCTTGAAAAGTCGCGCAGAATACACTGAAAACAAAATGATTCCTTTTTGGTGCAAAGTTTCAATGTTGATCTTATCACCATGGCAACCATTGACCTGGTTCTTCTGCTTAGACCATTCCTATTGTTGCTATGGTGATAGACCTGATAGAACATTCCATTGGTTCCAACGTTCCAAATGTAGCTGTTGCTCTCAGTACGTTGATATTGCCCTTGATCAAATTAAACTGACCCGTTATCTGAGAACATTAACTGATAATTGCTAAATATCATACGTTATTTGTGGGAAATAATAATATTTTTAAATAAACAGCATGAACTATACTAAATGTTAACAGAATTTTATTGACACGTTAAATTGGAAGTTCAGTTTACAGATAACATGAAAATCCTCTGGTGGAGGTCAGTGTAGGATGGTCTTGGACTCCATGGTGTAGCCAGCGAGACAAACAGGCAGATGATGCAACAATAGGCGTGGCTGAATCAAGTGGGCGGGGCCTAAATCATTTCAGTTCCAACCACAAATGAGACAAGTCGTTGGCAAAGCAGGCTCAGGAGGGCCAACCACATATCCATACATACGTGGTAGAGCAGCTTGTCAGCGTAACTACCAACATGTCAAGATCATGTCACAGGTGCAATCTCACCTCTCAAAGTCCCTCAAATAAATATAAAATATATTTTCTCCATTTGAGTTTTTCCTCATATTACTATGGCATTTAATTCCACCATCTAAGTGTGCCGACCCTGGCATATGTTGTGTACAGTCACCTACATAGACCTCAGGTTCAATCTACATGTATGTACAAACACATGTATGGGATACATTTATAAAGGCCTTTTAAGAAAATTTTGTTTCTGTTCCTTTCTTTTTTTAACTTGATTTGTTAGATATTGGGACATACTGGGGAAAATGTTTTATGTAAATACAAAAAGGAGCACATGGGAGAAGACAATACCTGAGTCTAAGTAGCAATAGGTAATATCTATAATGCTGGAAGTGAAAAGTTATCCTAGGATGAGTGATGTTATTAAGGTGAGGGTATTAAACATGCATGGGATAGACATACGGCTCCTGAATCTAAGACAAGACCAACGACTGATTAAGGTTTGAGTCTTTACAGCAGGAGAAACGGGCGAGTAGACGGGGGCCGTATGGGGCCGATCTGTCGGCAGGTTCCATGATTCTATAATATTAGATTTAAAAGAGCAAAATGCGCTATGCGTTGCTTTGAGACCCTTTGTATCATATTTGTTCAACATTGTGGCTTCACAGAGTCACCTGTTAACCGCTACAATGTAGCAAAATAATGAAAGCATAATTCTGTATATTATGCTGTATGATGTAGCAAAAGTAAAAAAGAATGCATGCAATTTGTGACGTGTATATGTTCTGTTACACACACACACTTTTTACGTAAAAAGTCTATTAGGGGAGGTCAAGGAACGGTTGGAGCCTCTCGAAAAAAACAAGACTCCCCCTGAAAATGTTTGATTGGCTGAAATAGTTTTTAATGGAGTCATCACGGCGTTAACTGCCACGCTTCATAATTTTAAATAGTCTTCAGTTAGCTAAAACATCAATTTCAATTTTAAGTAAGTCACTTAAAGCCCGGCTTAATCTTGCTGAAATGGATTTTTGTTTAAAAAAAAACTCCAAATGGTAAAAAGTAAGATTTCATAAATGGATATTTCGGTTCTGTTTCATTTCTAGCTTCCAAAGTCGCGCAGAATACACAGAAAACAAAATGATTCCTTTTTGGTGCAAAGTTTCAATGTTGATCTTATCACCGTGGCAACCATTGACTTGGTTCTGCTGCTTAGACCATTCCTATGGTTGCTATGGTGATAGAACTGATAGAACATTCCATTGGTTCCAACGTTCCAAACGTAGCAGTTGCTCTCAGTACGTTGATCAAATTAAACTGACCCGTTATGGTCTGTATCTGGAACATGGTGTGGTTTGTGCGTTCGATTGCGAACATAATCTCTAGGTAGAGGTCGGCTTCATTTGCCTTTCGTCCTCCACTACGTTTTCCTAATCCAACAAGTAATAAAAGCATCATGAAGGTGCAGAGGCACCCCACGATTATCAGAAGAGTATCTAACATCTTCTCACTCGCCTGCTCTGCTGAGCAATGAGAAGTGTCTGAGTTTCACCTGCTTTATATAACCTCCTATGATGACATCACAGAGGCTGATGATGCAATAGTGGGCGTGCCTGCATCAAGTGGGCGGGGTCTAAATCATTTCACTTCCAACCACAAATGAGACAAGTCCCTTAAAGCCTGGCTTAATCTTACAGAAATGGATTTTTCTTTAATAAAAAAAAAAACCAAAAGGTAAAAAGTAATATTTCATAAATGGATATTTCGGTTCTGTTTCATTTCTGGCTTGAAAAGTCGCGCAGAATACACGGAAAACAAAATGATTCCTTTTTGGTGCAAAGTTTCAATGTTGATCTTATCACCATGGCAACCATTGACCTGGTTCTTCTGCTTAGACCATTCCTATGGTTGCTATGGTGATAGACCTGATAGAACATTCCATTGGTTCCAACGTTCCAAATGTAGCTGTTGCTCTCAGTACGTTGATATTGCCCTTGATCAAATTAAACTGACCCGTTATCTTAGAACATTAACTGATAATTGCTAAATATCATACGTTATTTGTGGGAAATAATAATATTTTTAAATAAACAGCATGAACTATACTAAATGTTAACAGAATTTTATTGACACGTTAAATTGGAAGTTCAGTTTACAGATAACATGAAAATCCTCTGGTGGAGGTCAGTGTAGGATGGTCTTGGACTCCATGGTGTAGCCAGCGAGACAAACAGGCAGATGATGCAACAATAGGCGTGGCTGAATCAAGTGGGCGGGGCCTAAATCATTTCAGTTCCAACCACAAATGAGACAAGTCGTTGGCAAAGCAGGCTCAGGAGGGCCAACCACATATCCATACATACGTGGTAGAGCAGCTTGTCAGCGTAACTACCAACATGTCAAGATCATGTCACAGGTGCAATCTCACCTCTCAAAGTCCCTCAAATAAATATAAAATATATTTTCTCCATTTGAGTTTTTCCTCATATTACTATGGCATTTAATTCCACCATCTAAGCGTGCCGACCCTGGCATGTTGTGTACAGTCACCTACATAGACCTCAGGTTCAATCTACATGTATGTACAAACACATGTATGGGATACATTTATAAAGGCCTTTTAAGAAAATTTTGTTTCTGTTCCTTTCTTTTTTTAACTTGATTTGTTAGATATTGGGACATACTGGGGAAAATGTTTTATGTAAATACAAAAAGGAGCACATGGGAGAAGACAATACCTGAGTCTAAGTAGCAATAGGTAATATCTATAATGCTGGAAGTGAAAAGTTATCCTAGGATGAGTGATGTTATTAAGGTGAGGGTATTAAACATGCATGGGATAGACATACGGCTCCTGAATCTAAGACAAGACCAACGACTGATTAAGGTTTGAGTCTTTACAGCAGGAGAAACGGGCGAGTAGACGGGGGCCGAATGGGGCCGATCTGTCGGCAGGTTCCATGATTCTATAATATTAGATTTAAAAGAGCAAAATGCACTATGCGTTGCTTTGAGACCCTTTGTATCATATTTGTTCAACATTGTGGCTTCACAGAGTCACCTGTTAACCGCTACAATGTAGCAAAATAATGAAAGCATAATTCTGTATATTATGCTGTATGATGTAGCAAAAGGAAAAAAGAATGCATGCAATTTGTGACGTGTATATGTTCTGTTACACACACACACACTTTTTACGTAAAAAGTCTATAAGGGGAGGCCAAGGAACGGTTGGAGCCTCTCGAAAAAAACAAGACTCCCCCTGAAAATGTTTGATTGTCTGAAATAGTTTTTAATGGAGTCATCACGGCGTTAACTGCCACGCTTCATAATTTTAAATAGTCTTCAGTTAGCTAAAACATCAATTTCAATTTTAAGTAAGTCACTTAAAGCCCGGCTTAATCTTGCTGAAATGGATTTTTGTTTAAAAAAAAAACCTCCAAAAGGTAAAAAGTAAGATTTCATAAATGGATATTTCGGTTCTGTTTCATTTCTAGCTTCCAAAGTCGCGCAGAATACACAGAAAACAAAATGATTCCTTTTTGGTGCAAAGTTTCAATGTTGATCTTATCACCGTGGCAACCATTGACTTGGTTCTGCTGCTTAGACCATTCCTATGGTTGCTATGGTGATAGAACTGATAGAACATTCCATTGGTTCCAACGTTCCAAACGTAGCAGTTGCTCTCAGTACGTTGATCAAATTAAACTGACCCGTTATGGTCTGTATCTGGAACATGGTGTGGTTTGTGCGTTCGATTGCGAACATAATCTCTAGGTAGAGGTCGGCTTCATTTGCCTTTCGTCCTCCACTACGTTTTCCTAATCCAACAAGTAATAAAAGCATCATGAAGGTGCAGAGGCACCCCACGATTATCAGAAGAGTATCTAACATCTTCTCACTCGCCTGCTCTGCTGAGCAATGAGAAGTGTCTGAGTTTCACCTGCTTTATATAACCTCCTATGATGACATCACAGAGGCTGATGATGCAATAGTGGGCGTGCCTGCATCAAGTGGGCGGGGTCTAAATCATTTCACTTCCAACCACAAATGAGACAAGTCCCTTAAAGCCTGGCTTAATCTTACAGAAATGGATTTTTGTTTAATAAAAAAAAAAACAAAAGGTAAAAAGTAATATTTCATAAATGGATATTTCGGTTCTGTTTCATTTCTGGCTTGAAAAGTCACGCAGAATACACGGAAAACAAAATGATTCCTTTTTGGTGCAAAGTTTCAATGTTGATCTTATCACCATGGCAACCATTGACCTGGTTCTTCTGCTTAGACCATTCCTATGGTTGCTATGGTGATAGACCTGATAGAACATTCCATTGGTTCCAACGTTCCAAATGTAGCTGTTGCTCTCAGTACGTTGATATTGCCCTTGATCAAATTAAACTGACCCGTTATCTTAGAACATTAACTGATAATTGCTAAATATCATACGTTATTTGTGGGAAATAATAATATTTTTAAATAAACAGCATGAACTATACTAAATGTTAACAGAATTTTATTGACACGTTAAATTGGAAGTTCAATTTACAGATAACATGAAAATCCTCTGGTGGAGTCAGTGTAGGATGGTCTTGGACTCCATGGTGTAGCCAGCGAGACAAACAGGCAGATGATGCAACAATAGGCGTGGCTGAATCAAGTGGGCGGGGCCTAAATCATTTCAGTTCCAACCACAAATGAGACAAGTCGTTGGCAAAGCAGGCTCAGGAGGGCCAACCACATATCCATACATACGTGGTAGAGCAGCTTGTCAGCGTAACTACCAACATGTCAAGATCATGTCACAGGTGCAATCTCACCTCTCAAAGTCCCTCAAATAAATATAAAATATATTTTCTCCATTTGAGTTTTTCCTCATATTACTATGGCATTTAATTCCACCATCTAAGCGTGCCGACCCTGGCATATGTTGTGTACAGTCACCTACATAGACCTCAGGTTCAATCTACATGTATGTACAAACACATGTATGGGATACATTTATAAAGGCCTTTTAAGAAAATTTTGTTTCTGTTCCTTTCTTTTTTTAACTTGATTTGTTAGATATTGGGACATACTGGGGAAAATGTTTTATGTAAATACAAAAAGGAGCACATGGGAGAAGACAATACCTGAGTCTAAGTAGCAATAGGTAATATCTATAATGCTGGAAGTGAAAAGTTATCCTAGGATGAGTGATGTTATTAAGGTGAGGGTATTAAACATGCATGGGATAGACATACGGCTCCTGAATCTAAGACAAGACCAACGACTGATTAAGGTTTGAGTCTTTACAGCAGGAGAAACGGGCGAGTAGACGGGGGCCGAATGGGGCCGATCTGTCGGCTGGTTCCATGATTCTATAATATTAGATTTAAAAGAGCAAAATGCACTATGCGTTGCTTTGAGACCCTTTGTATCATATTTGTTCAACATTGTGGCTTCACAGAGTCACCTGTTAACCGCTACAATGTAGCAAAATAATGAAAGCATAATTCTGTATATTATGCTGTATGATGTAGCAAAAGGATTAAAGAATGCATGCAATTTGTGACGTGTATATGTTCTGTTACACACACACACACTTTTTACGTAAAAAGTCTATAAGGGGAGGCCAAGGAACGGTTGGAGCCTCTCGAAAAAAACAAGACTCCCCCTGAAAATGTTTGATTGGCTGAAATAGTTTTTAATGGAGTCATCACGGCGTTAACTGCCACGCTTCATAATTTTAAATAGTCTTCAGTTAGCTAAAACATCAATTTCAATTTTAAGTAAGTCACTTAAAGCCCGGCTTAATCTTGCTGAAATGGATTTTTGTTTAAAAAAAAACCTCCAAAAGGTAAAAAGTAAGATTTCATAAATGGATATTTCGGTTCTGTTTCATTTCTAGCTTCCAAAGTCGCGCAGAATACACAGAAAACAAAATGATTCCTTTTTGGTGCAAAGTTTCAATGTTGATCTTATCACCGTGGCAACCATTGACTTGGTTCTGCTGCTTAGACCATTCCTATGGTTGCTATGGTGATAGAACTGATAGAACATTCCATTGGTTCCAACGTTCCAAACGTAGCAGTTGCTCTCAGTACGTTGATCAAATTAAACTGACCCGTTATGGTCTGTATCTGGAACATGGTGTGGTTTGTGCGTTCGATTGCGAACATAATCTCTAGGTAGAGGTCGGCTTCATTTGCCTTTCGTCCTCCACTACGTTTTCCTAATCCAACAAGTAATAAAAGCATCATGAAGGTGCAGAGGCACCCCACGATTATCAGAAGAGTATCTAACATCTTCTCACTCGCCTGCTCTGCTGAGCAATGAGAAGTGTCTGAGTTTCACCTGCTTTATATAACCTCCTATGATGACATCACAGAGGCTGATGATGCAATAGTGGGCGTGCCTGCATCAAGTGGGCGGGGTCTAAATCATTTCACTTCCAACCACTAATGAGACAAGTCCCTTAAAGCCTGGCTTAATCTTACAGAAATGGAATTTTGTTTAATAAAAAAAAAACCAAAAGGTAAAAAGTAATATTTCATAAATGGATATTTCGGTTCTGTTTCATTTCTGGCTTGAAAAGTCGCGCAGAATACACGGAAAACAAAATGATTCCTTTTTGGTGCAAAGTTTCAATGTTGATCTTATCACCATGGCAACCATTGACCTGGTTTTTCTGCTTAGACCATTCCTATGGTTGCTATGGTGATAGACCTGATAGAACATTCCATTGGTTCCAACGTTCCAAATGTAGCTGTTGCTCTCAGTACGTTGATATTGCCCTTGATCAAATTAAACTGACCCGTTATCTTAGAACATTAACTGATAATTTGCTAAATATCATACGTTATTTGTGGGAAATAATAATATTTTTAAATAAACAGCATGAACTATACTAAATGTTAACAGAATTTTATTGACACGTTAAATTGGAAGTTCAATTTACAGATAACATGAAAATCCTCTGGTGGAGGTCAGTGTAGGATGGTCTTGGACTCCATGGTGTAGCCAGCGAGACAAACAGGCAGATGATGCAACAATAGGCGTGGCTGAATCAAGTGGGCGGGGCCTAAATCATTTCAGTTCCAACCACAAATGAGACAAGTCGTTGGCAAAGCAGGCTCAGGAGGGCCAACCACATATCCATACATACGTGGTAGAGCAGCTTGTCAGCGTAACTACCAACATGTCAAGATCATGTCACAGGTGCAATCTCACCTCTCAAAGTCCCTCAAATAAATATAAAATATATTTTCTCCATTTGAGTTTTTCCTCATATTACTATGGCATTTAATTCCACCATCTAAGCGTGCCGACCCTGGCATATGTTGTGTACAGTCACCTACATAGACCTCAGGTTCAATCTACATGTATGTACAAACACATGTATGGGATACATTTATAAAGGCCTTTTAAGAAAATTTTGTTTCTGTTCCTTTCTTTTTTTAACTTGATTTGTTAGATATTGGGACATACTGGGGAAAATGTTTTATGTAAATACAAAAAGGAGCACATGGGAGAAGACAATACCTGAGTCTAAGTAGCAATAGGTAATATCTATAATGCTGGAAGTGAAAAGTTATCCTAGGATGAGTGATGTTATTAAGGTGAGGGTATTAAACATGCATGGGATAGACATACGGCTCCTGAATCTAAGACAAGACCAACGACTGATTAAGGTTTGAGTCTTTACAGCAGGAGAAACGGGCGAGTAGACGGGGGCCGTATGGGGCCGATCTGTCGGCAGGTTCCATGATTCTATAATATTAGATTTAAAAGAGCAAAATGCGCTATGCGTTGCTTTGAGACCCTTTGTATCATATTTGTTCAACATTGTGGCTTCACAGTCACCTGTTAACCGCTACAATGTAGCAAAATAATGAAAGCATAATTCTGTATATTATGCTGTATGATGTAGCAAAAGGAAAAAAGAATGCATGCAATTTGTGACATGTATATGTTCTGTTACACACACACACACTTTTTATGTAAAAAGTCTATAAGGGGAGGCCAAGGAACGGTTGGAGCCTCTCGAAAAAAACAAGACTCCCCCTGAAAATGTTTGATTGGCTGAAATAGTTTTTAATGGAGTCATCACGGCGTTAACTGCCACGCTTCATAATTTTAAATAGTCTTCAGTTAGCTAAAACATCAATTTCAATTTTAAGTAAGTCACTTAAAGCCCGGCTTAATCTTGCTGAAATGGATTTTTGTTTAAAAAAAACCTCCAAATGGTAAAAAGTAAGATTTCATAAATGGATATTTCGGTTCTGTTTCATTTCTAGCTTCCAAAGTCGCGCAGAATACACAGAAAACAAAATGATTCCTTTTTGGTGCAAAGTTTCAATGTTGATCTTATCACCGTGGCAACCATTGACTTGGTTCTGCTGCTTAGACCATTCCTATGGTTGCTATGGTGATAGAACTGATAGAACATTCCATTGGTTCCAACGTTCCAAACGTAGCAGTTGCTCTCAGTACGTTGATCTAATTAAACTGACCCGTTATGGTCTGTATCTGGAACATGGTGTGGTTTGTGCGTTCGATTGCGAACATAATCTCTAGGTAGAGGTCGGCTTCATTTGCCTTTCGTCCTCCACTACGTTTTCCTAATCCAACAAGTAATAAAAGCATCATGAAGGTGCAGAGGCACCCCACGATTATCAGAAGAGTATCTAACATCTTCTCACTCGCCTGCTCTGCTGAGCAATGAGAAGTGTCTGAGTTTCACCTGCTTTATATAACCTCCTATGATGACATCACAGAGGCTGATGATCCAATAGTGGGCGTGCCTGCATCAAGTGGGCGGGGTCTAAATCATTTCACTTCCAACCACAAATGAGACAAGTCCCTTAAAGCCTGGCTTAATCTTACAGAAATTGATTTTTGTTTAATAAAAAAAAAACCCAAAAGGTAAAAAGTAATATTTCATAAATGGATATTTCGGTTCTGTTTCATTTCTGGCTTGAAAAGTCGCGCAGAATACACGGAAAACAAAATGATTCCTTTTTGGTGCAAAGTTTCAATGTTGATCTTATCACCATGGCAACCATTGACCTGGTTCTTCTGCTTAGACCATTCCTATGGTTGCTATGGTGATAGACCTGATAGAACATTCCATTGGTTCCAACGTTCCAAATGTAGCTGTTGCTCTCAGTACGTTGATATTGCCCTTGATCAAATTAAACTGACCCGTTATCTTAGAACATTAACTGATAATTGCTAAATATCATACGTTATTTGTGGGAAATAATAATATTTTTAAATAAACAGCATGAACTATACTAAATGTTAACAGAATTTTATTGACACGTTAAATTGGAAGTTCAGTTTACAGATAACATGAAAATCCTCTGGTGGAGGTCAGTGTAGGATGGTCTTGGACTCCATGGTGTAGCCAGCGAGACAAACAGGCAGATGATGCAACAATAGGCGTGGCTGAATCAAGTGGGCGGGGCCTAAATCATTTCAGTTCCAACCACAAATGAGACAAGTCGTTGGCAAAGCAGGCTCAGGAGGGCCAACCACATATCCATACATACGTGGTAGAGCAGCTTGTCAGCGTAACTACCAACATGTCAAGATCATGTCACAGGTGCAATCTCACCTCTCAAAGTCCCTCAAATAAATATAAAATATATTTTCTCCATTTGAGTTTTTCCTCATATTACTATGGCATTTAATTCCACCATCTAAGCGTGCCGACCCTGGCATATGTTGTGTACAGTCACCTACATAGACCTCAGGTTCAATCTACATGTATGTACAAACACATGTATGGGATACATTTATAAAGGCCTTTTAAGAAAATTTTGTTTCTGTTCCTTTCTTTTTTTAACTTGATTTGTTAGATATTGGGACATACTGGGGAAAATGTTTTATGTAAATACAAAAAGGAGCACATGGGAGAAGACAATACCTGAGTCTAAGTAGCAATAGGTAATATCTATAATGCTGGAAGTGAAAAGTTATCCTAGGATGAGTGATGTTATTAACCCCTTAAGGACCGGGCTCATTTTTCGTTTTCTACCCTGTGGGACCGAGGCTGTTTTGACACTTTTGTGGTGCTTGTGTTCAGGTGTAATTTTCTCCTCACCCATTTAGTGTACCCACATAAGTTATATATTGTTTTTTTCAGGACAAGATGGGCTTTCTTCAGATACCATTATTTTGATCGTATCATCTTATTTACTATAAAAAAAATAAAAAAAACATGGTGAAAAATTGAAAAAAAAGACATTTTATGACTTTTATTTGAAAAATCTTTTACTCACCTAAAAAAGCAAGTAAAAAAACTAGCTAAATAGATTCTACTACTTGTCCTGAGTTTAGAGATACCCAATGTTTTTATGTTTTTTTGCTGTTTTTTGTACGTTATAGGGCAATAAGTACAAGCAGCGTTTTATGATTTCCAAATCTTTTTTAACAAATCTGGTCAGTCTGCCTCCATCTCCTCTTTGGAACATCTTTGAAGCCGGTTAACTCAATTTAACCCCCTCAAACCATATATTTTTGAAAACTAGACACCCCAGGGTATTCCAAATGCTGTTATTTTAACCCTTTCCATGCACCAATTATACAACTACACTTTGTCAAACTTTGTAATAGTAATTTTTTTTATTTTTTTTTCCACACAAATTGTACTTTAGTTATAGATATACAGGTTCTGGTATATGTCACTATCAAACAACACCCCAATGTGTGTTCAGCAACATCTCCTGAGTACAGCGATACCCCACATGCATGGGTTTGTCAGATTGTTTGGCTGGTAAAAGGCTACTTTTGGGGCATGCGTAATCCAGGTGGTCATTTGGTCATTCTGCCTCCATCTCCTCTTTGGAATATCTTTGAAGCCGGTTAACTCAATTTAACCCATTCAAACCATATATTTTGGAAAACTAGACACCCCAGGGTATTCCGAATGCTGTTATTTTAACCCTTTCCATGCACCAATTATAGAACTACACTTTGTCAAACTTTGTAATAGTAATTTTTTTTCACACAAATTGTACTTTAGTTATAGATATACAGGTTCTGGTATATGTCACTGTCAAACAACCCCCCAATATGTGTTCAGGAACATCTCCTGAGTGCAGTGATACCCGACATGCATGGGTTTGTCGGGTTGTTTCAGATTTAAAATGCCACATTTGGGAAGTGCGCTTTTTTTCTCCATTTTGGTCAGTCTGTACCTATGCCCTATCTGTGAGCTAGGCCACTCCAATTTACCCCATCAGCCATTTTTTTTATATATTAGACACCCCTTGGGTATTTTAAGTGCTTTTATTTTAACTCTGAGATTTTTGAGAAATTTTAGCACTTGCTCAAAATAATAAACTTTATTTTTTTATTTTTTTTATTTTTTTTAATACTTTTTTTATATTTTTTTTTACACATTGTGCTGGTACTGGATGGTTCATCTAGTGACATCACTGCATAATTATTTTTAAATGTTAGCACATTTTTTTTTTTCCATTTTTTTATTTTTTATTTTTTTTTGAATATTTTACTAATCACATAGTGATTAGAAAGCTGGGCTCCATTGACTTGCATGGTTGAATGCAGTACCTGTATTCAACCAGCAAGTGGAGCCAGTTCTCTAGAGGGTCTGGAGACCCTCTAGCGAACTTTTTCGTCTTTATTGTTGTAGTTCCCGGGCCGCCGCCATCTTACTTGATGGCGAAGATCACCGGCAGCTGCGGCTGTGACCGCTCTCCGGAGCGGTCACAGCCCACCTAAAGGTAAGTGTTTGGTGTCGCTGGATGCCTCCTGATCGAGGCATTCCAGCGACACCATTTAAGTTTAGGAGGCGATCGTTGATCGCCTCCTAAACGCTTTTAAAACGGGCGTCCGCCGCCATACAATGTATGGCGGCTGTTGACGCCCCGGGGAGGGGCCAGACATGGCCCCCGATGCCGATCTCGGCCTTGCTGGATGCCTCGACATCGAGGCATTGCAGCAAGGCCGTTTAAGCGAAGAAAGTGATCCTTGATCACTTTCTAAGCTTATTTAACTTTTTGACGGTTCAGGACCGTCAAAGGTCATTTAGTGACCTTCTTGTCATGACGGTCCTGAACCGGCAAAGGTCGCGAAGGGGTTAAGGTGAGGGTATTAAACATGCATGGGATAGACATACGGCTCCTGAATCTAAGACAAGACCAACGACTGATTAAGGTTTGAGTCTTTACAGCAGGAGAAACGGGCGAGTAGACGGGGGCCGTATGGGGCCGATCTGTCGGCAGGTTCCATGATTCTATAATATTAGATTTAAAAGAGCAAAATGCGCTATGCGTTGCTTTGAGACCCTTTGTATCATATTTGTTCAACATTGTGGCTTCACAGAGTCACCTGTTAACCGCTACAATGTAGCAAAATAATGAAAGCATAATTCTGTATATTATGCTGTATGATGTAGCAAAAGGAAAAAAGAATGCATGCAATTTGTGACATGTATATGTTCTGTTACACACACACACACTTTTTATGTAAAAAGTCTATAAGGGGAGGCCAAGGAACGGTTGGAGCCTCTCGAAAAAAACAAGACTCCCCCTGAAAATGTTTGATTGGCTGAAATAGTTTTTAATGGAGTCATCACGGCGTTAACTGCCACGCTTCATAATTTTAAATAGTCTTCAGTTAGCTAAAACATCAATTTCAATTTTAAGTAAGTCACTTAAAGCCCGGCTTAATCTTGCTGAAATGGATTTTTGTTTAAAAAAAAACTCCAAATGGTAAAAAGTAAGATTTCATAAATGGATATTTCGGTTCTGTTTCATTTCTAGCTTCCAAAGTCGCGCAGAATACACAGAAAACAAAATGATTCCTTTTTGGTGCAAAGTTTCAATGTTGATCTTATCACCGTGGCAACCATTGACTTGGTTCTGCTGCTTAGACCATTCCTATGGTTGCTATGGTGATAGAACTGATAGAACATTCCATTGGTTCCAACGTTCCAAACGTAGCAGTTGCTCTCAGTACGTTGATCAAATTAAACTGACCCGTTATGGTCTGTATCTGGAACATGGTGTGGTTTGTGCGTTCGATTGCGAACATAATCTCTAGGTAGAGGTCGGCTTCATTTGCCTTTCGTCCTCCACTACGTTTTCCTAATCCAACAAGTAATAAAAGCATCATGAAGGTGCAGAGGCACCCCACGATTATCACAAGAGTATCTAACATCTTCTCACTCGGCTGCTCTGCTGAGCAATGAGAAGTGTCTGAGTTTCACCTGCTTTATATAACCTCCTATGATGACATCACAGAGGCTGATGATGCAGTAGTGGGCGTGCCTGCATCAAGTGGGCGGGGTCTAAATCATTTCACTTCCAACCACAAATGAGACAAGTCCCTTAAAGCCTGGCTTAATCTTACAGAAATGGAATTTTGTTTAATAAAAAAAAAACCAAAAGGTAAAAAGTAATATTTCATAAATGGATATTTCGGTTCTGTTTCATTTCTGGCTTGAAAAGTCGCGCAGAATACACGGAAAACAAAATGATTCCTTTTTGGTGCAAAGTTTCAATGTTGATCTTATCACCATGGCAACCATTGACCTGGTTTTTCTGCTTAGACCATTCCTATGGTTGCTATGGTGATAGACCTGATAGAACATTCCATTGGTTCCAACGTTCCAAATGTAGCTGTTGCTCTCAGTACGTTGATATTGCCCTTGATCAAATTAAACTGACCCGTTATCTTAGAACATTAACTGATAATTGCTAAATATCATACGTTATTTGTGGGAAATAATAATATTTTTAAATAAACAGCATGAACTATACTAAATGTTAACAGAATTTTATTGACACGTTAAATTGGAAGTTCAGTTTACAGATAACATGAAAATCCTCTGGTGGAGGTCAGTGTAGGATGATGGTCTTGGACTCCATGGTGTAGCCAGCGAGACAAACAGGCAGATGATGCAACAATAGGCGTGGCTGAATCAAGTGGGCGGGGCCTAAATCATTTCAGTTCCAACCACAAATGAGACAAGTCGTTGGCAAAGCAGGCTCAGGAGGGCCAACCACATATCCATACATACGTGGTAGAGCAGCTTGTCAGCGTAACTACCAACATGTCAAGATCATGTCACAGGTGCAATCTCACCTCTCAAAGTCCCTCAAATAAATATAAAATATATTTTCTCCATTTGAGTTTTTCCTCATATTACTATGGCATTTAATTCCACCATCTAAGCGTGCCGACCCTGGCATATGTTGTGTACAGTCACCTACATAGACCTCAGGTTCAATCTACATGTATGTACAAACACATGTATGGGATACATTTATAAAGGCCTTTTAAGAAAATTTTGTTTCTGTTCCTTTCTTTTTTTAATTTGATTTGTTAGATATTGGGACATACTGGGGAAAATGTTTTATGTAAATACAAAAAGGAGCACATGGGAGAAGACAATACCTGAGTCTAAGTAGCAATAGGTAATATCTATAATGCTGGAAGTGAAAAGTTATCCTAGGATGAGTGATGTTATTAAGGTGAGGGTATTAAACATGCATGGGATAGACATACGGCTCCTGAATCTAAGACAAGACCAACGACTGATTAAGGTTTGAGTCTTTACAGCAGGAGAAACGGGCGAGTAGACGGGGGCCGAATGGGGCCGATCTGTCGGCAGGTTCCATGATTCTATAATATTAGATTTAAAAGAGCAAAATGCACTATGCGTTGCTTTGAGACCCTTTGTATCATATTTGTTCAACATTGTGGCTTCACAGAGTCACCTGTTAACCGCTACAATGTAGCAAAATAATGAAAGCATAATTCTGTATATTATGCTGTATGATGTAGCAAAAGGAAAAAAGAATGCATGCAATTTGTGACGTGTATATGTTCTGTTACACACACACACACACACTTTTTACGTAAAAAGTCTATAAGGGGAGGCCAAGGAACGGTTGGAGCCTCTCGAAAAAAACAAGACTCCCCCTGAAAATGTTTGATTGGCTGAAATAGTTTTTAATGGAGTCATCACGGCGTTAACTGCCACGCTTCATAATTTTAAATAGTCTTCAGTTAGCTAAAACATCAATTTCAATTTTAAGTAAGTCACTTAAAGCCCGGCTTAATCTTGCTGAAATGGATTTTTGTTTTAAAAAAAACCTCCAAAAGGTAAAAAGTAAGATTTCATAAATGGATATTTCGGTTCTGTTTCATTTCTAGCTTCCAAAGTAGCGCAGAATACACAGAAAACAAAATGATTCCTTTTTGGTGCAAAGTTTCAATGTTGATCTTATCACCGTGGCAACCATTGACTTGGTTCTGCTGCTTAGACCATTCCTATGGTTGCTATGGTGATAGAACTGATAGAACATTCCATTGGTTCCAACGTTCCAAACGTAGCAGTTGCTCTCAGTACGTTGATCAAATTAAACTGACCCGTTATGGTCTGTATCTGGAACATGGTGTGGTTTGTGCGTTCGATTGCGAACATAATCTCTAGGTAGAGGTCGGCTTCATTTGCCTTTCGTCCTCCACTACGTTTTCCTAATCCAACAAGTAATAAAAGCATCATGAAGGTGCAGAGGCACCCCACGATTATCAGAAGAGTATCTAACATCTTCTCACTCGCCTGCTCTGCTGAGCAATGAGAAGTGTCTGAGTTTCACCTGCTTTATATAACCTCCTATGATGACATCACAGAGGCTGATGATGCAATAGTGGGCGTGCCTGCATCAAGTGGGCGGGGTCTAAATCATTTCACTTCCAACCACAAATGAGACAAGTCCCTTAAAGCCTGGCTTAATCTTACAGAAATGGATTTTTGTTTAATAAAAAAAAAAACCAAAAGGTAAAAAGTAATATTTCATAAATGGATATTTCGGTTCTGTTTCATTTCTGGCTTGAAAAGTCGCGCAGAATACACGGAAAACAAAATGATTCCTTTTTGGTGCAAAGTTTCAATGTTGATCTTATCACCATGGCAACCATTGACTTGGTTCTTCTGCTTAGACCATTCCTATGGTTGCTATGGTGATAGAACTGATAGAACATTCCATTGGTTCCAACGTTCCAAATGTAGCAGTTGCTCTCAGTACGTTGATCAAATTAAACTGACCCGTTATGGTCTGTATCTGGAACATGGTGTGGTTTGTGCGTTCGATTGCGAACATAATCTCTAGGTAGAGGTCGGCTTCATTTGCCTTTCGTCCTCCACTACGTTTTCCAAATCCAACAAGTAATAAAAGCATCATAAAGGTGCAGAGGCACCCCACGATTATCAGAAGAGTATCTAACATCTTCTCACTTGCCTGCTCTGCTGAGCAATGAGAAGTGTCTGAGTTTCACCTGCTTTATATAACCTCCTATGATGACATCACAGAGGCTGATGATGCAATAGTGGGCGTGGCTGCATCAAGTGGGCGGGGTCTAAATCATTTCAGTTCCAACCACAAATGAGACAAGTCCCTTAAAGCCTGGCTTAATCTTACAGAAATGGATTTTTCTTTAATAAAAAAAAAACAAAAGGTAAAAAGTAATATTTCATAAATGGATATTTCGGTTCTGTTTCATTTCTGGCTTGAAAAGTCGCGCAGAATACACGGAAAACAAAATGATTCCTTTTTGGTGCAAAGTTTCAATGTTGATCTTATCACCATGGCAACCATTGACCTGGTTCTTCTGCTTAGACCATTCCTATGGTTGCTATGGTGATAGACCTGATAGAACATTCCATTGGTTCCAACGTTCCAAATGTAGCTGTTGCTTTCAGTACGTTGATATTGCCCTTGATCAAATTAAACTGACCCGTTATCTTAGAACATTAACTGATAATTGCTAAATATCATACGTTATTTGTGGGAAATAATAATATTTTTAAATAAACAGCATGAACTATACTAAATGTTAACAGAATTTTATTGACACGTTAAATTGGAAGTTCAGTTTACAGATAACATGAAAATCCTCTGGTGGAGGTCAGTGTAGGATGGTCTTGGACTCCATGGTGTAGCCAGCGAGACAAACAGGCAGATGATGCAATAATAGGCGTGGCTGAATCAAGTGGGCGGGGCCTAAATCATTTCAGTTCCAACCACAAATGAGACAAGTCGTTGGCAAAGCAGGCTCAGGAGGGCCAACCACATATCCATACATGCGTGGTAGAGCAGCTTGTCAGCGTAACTACCAACATGTCAAGATCATGTCACAGGTGCAATCTCACCTCTCAAAGTCCCTCAAATAAATATAAAATATATTTTCTCCATTTGAGTTTTTCCTCATATTACTATGGCATTTAATTCCACCATCTAAGCGTGCCGACCCTGGCATATGTTGTGTACAGTCACCTACATAGACCTCATGTTCAATCTACATGTATGTACAAACACATGTATGGGATACATTTATAAAGGCCTTTTAAGAAAATTTTGTTTCTGTTCCTTTCTTTTTTTAACTTAATTTGTTAGATATTGGGACATACTGGGGAAAATGTTTTATGTAAATACAAAAAGGAGCACATGGGAGAAGACAATACCTGAGTCTAAGTAGCAATAGGTAATATCTATAATGCTGGAAGTGAAAAGTTATCCTAGGATGAGTGATGTTATTAAGGTGAGGGTATTAAACATGCATGGGATAGACATACGGCTCCTGAATCTAAGACAAGACCAACGACTGATTAAGGTTTGAGTCTTTACAGCAGGAGAAACGGGCGAGTAGACGGGGGCCGTATGGGGCCGATCTGTCGGCAGGTTCCATGATTCTATAATATTAGATTTAAAAGAGCAAAATGCGCTATGCGTTGCTTTGAGACCCTTTGTATCGTATTTGTTCAACATTGTGGCTTCACAGAGTCACCTGTTAACCGCTACAATGTAGCAAAATAATGAAAGCATAATTCTGTATATTATGCTGTATGATGTAGCAAAAGGAAAAAAGAATGCATGCAATTTGTGACCTGTATATGTTCTGTTACACACACACACACACACTTTTTACGTAAAAAGTCTATAAGGGGAGGCCAAGGAACGGTTGGAGCCTCTCAAAAAAAACAAGACTCCCCCTGAAAATGTTTGATTGGCTGAAATAGTTTTTAATGGAGTCATCACGGCGTTAACTGCCACGCTTCATAATTTTAAATAGTCTTCAGTTAGCTAAAACATCAATTTCAATTTTAAGTAAGTCACTTAAAGCCCGGCTTAATCTTGCTGAAATGGATTTTTGTTTAAAAAAACCTCCAAAAGGTAAAAAGTAAGATTTCATAAATGGATATTTCGGTTCTGTTTCATTTCTAGCTTCCAAAGTCGCGCAGAATACACAGAAAACAAAATGATTCCTTTTTGGTGCAAAGTTTCAATGTTGATCTTATCACCGTGGCAACCATTGACTTGGTTCTTCTGCTTAGACCATTCCTATGGTTGCTATGGTGATAGAACTGATAGAACATTCCATTGGTTCCAACGTTCCAAACGTAGCAGTTGCTCTCAGTACGTTGATCAAATTAAACTGACCCGTTATGGTCTGTATCTGGAACATGGTGTGGTTTGTGCGTTCGATTGCGAACATAATCTCTAGGTAGAGGTCGGCTTCATTTGCCTTTCGTCCTCCACTACGTTTTCCTAATCCAACAAGTAATAAAAGCATCATGAAGGTACAGAGGCACCCCACGATTATCAGAAGAGTATCTAACATCTTCTCACTCGCCTGCTCTGCTGAGCAATGAGAAGTGTCTGAGTTTCACCTGCTTTATATAACCTCCTATGATGACATCACAGAGGCTGATGATGCAATAGTGGGCGTGGCTGCATCAAGTGGGCGGGGTCTAAATCATTTCAGTTCCAACCACAAATGAGACAAGTCCCTTAAAGCCTGGCTTAATCTTACAGAAATGGATTTTTGTTTAATAAAAAAAAAAACAAAAGGTAAAAAGTAATATTTCATAAATGGATATTTCGGTTCTGTTTCATTTCTGGCTTGAAAAGTCGCGCAGAATACACGGAAAACAAAATGATTCCTTTTTGGTGCAAAGTTTCAATGTTGATCTTATCACCATGGCAACCATTGACCTGGTTCTTCTGCTTAGACCATTCCTATGGTTGCTATGGTGATAGACCTGATAGAACATTCCATTGGTTCCAACGTTCCAAATGTAGCTGTTGCTCTCAGTACGTTGATATTGCCCTTGATCAAATTAAACTGACCCGTTATCTTAGAACATTAACTGATAATTGCTAAATATCATGCGTTATTTGTGGGAAATAATAATATTTTTAAATAAACAGCATGAACTATACTAAATGTTAACAGAATTTTATTGACACGTTAAATTGGAAGTTCAGTTTACAGATAACATGAAAATCCTCTGGTGGAGGTCAGTGTAGGATGATGGTCTTGGACTCCATGGTGTAGCCAGCGAGACAAACAGGCAGATGATGCAATAATAGGCGTGGCTGAATCAAGTGGGCGGGGCCTAAATAATGTCAGTTCCAACCACAAATGAGACAAGTCGTTGGCAAAGCAGGCTCAGGAGGGCCAACCACATATCCATACATGCGTGGTAGAGCAGCTTGTCAGCGTAACTACCAACATGTCAAGATCATGTCACAGGTGCAATCTCACCTCTCAAAGTCCCTCAAATAAATATAAAATATATTTTCTCCATTTGAGTTTTTCCTCATATTACTATGGCATTTAATTCCACCATCTAAGCGTGCCGACCCTGGCATATGTTGTGTACAGTCACCTACAAAGACCTCATAAACATATGCACATACCCACCTGTATACATACATATGCACATATACACAAACCCACCTGTATACATACATATGCACATAAACATACACATAAACACACACACACATGTATACATACATATGCACATAAACACAAACCACCTGTATACATACATATGCACGTAAACATACACATACCCACATGTATACATGCATATGCACGTAAACATATACACATACCCACCTGTATACATACATATATGCACGTAAACATACACATACCCACATGTATACATACATATGCACATACCCATCTGTATACATACATATGCACATATACACAAACCCACCTGTATACATACATATGCACGTAAACATATAGACATACCCACCTGTATACATACATATGCACATAAACATATGCACATACCCACCTGTATACATACATATGCACCTACCCACCTGTATACATACATATGCACATATACACAAACCCAACTGTATACATTTATATGCACATAAACATACACATAAACACACACACACACACATGTATACATACATATGCACATAAACATACACATAAACACACACACACACACATGTATACATACATATGCACATAAACACACACCACCTGTATACATACATATGCACGTAAACATACACATACCCACATGTATACATGCATATGCACGTAAACATATACACATACCCACCTGTATGCACACATATGCACATAAACATAGACATACCCACCTGTAAACATACATATGCACATATACACAAACCCACCTGTATACATACATATGCACATAAACATACACACATGTATAAATAAACATACCCACATGTATACATACATATGCACAAACATACCCAGGGCCGGCCCTACAATGGAGCCGACTGGGGCAATTGCTCCAGGCGGCACTTTTGAAGGGGCGGCACTTTAAGCGGAGGAGAGAGAGGGGCGCCGAGTGGTTTTCGCTTACCCGCTCGGCGCTTGTCTCTCTCCTCTGCGGCGAGTCTCCCTGTTCGGTCTCGGTGCCGGTTTGTAATGCCGAGCACCGGAAGTGACGTCAATTTCCGGCGCTCAGCATTACAAGCCGGCACTGTGGCAGAGCAGGGAGACTCGCCACATGACTGTTTAAAGTTAAGTACATTTAAACAGGGGGGGGTTAGGGTAGATAATGGCGTCGGCGAAGGTTAAAATGGTGCCCCCCCGGCGTTGGTGGGGGGGGCGGCATTTTAAACATCGCCCCAGGCGGCATTAAGTCTTGGGCCGGCCCTGAACATACCCACCAATAAACATACATATGCACATTCACATAGATACATACATATGCACGTAAACATATACACATAACCACATGTATACATACATATGCACATAAACATATACACATAACCACATGTATACATACATATGCACATAAACATATAGACATACCCACCTGTATACATACATATGCACATACCCACCTGTATACATACATATGCACATATACACAAACCCACCTGTATACATACATATGCACATAACCATATACACATAACCACATGTATACATACATATGCACATAAACATATAGACATACCCACATGTATACATACATATGCACATACCCACCTGTATACATACATATGCACATATACACACACACACACACATGTATACATACATATGCACATAAACACACACCACCTGTATACATACATATGCACGTAAACTTATAGACATACCCACCTGTATACATACATATGCACATAAACATATGCACATACCTACATGTATACATACATATGCACCTACCCACCTGTATACATACATATGCACATATACACAAACCCACCTGTATACATACATATGCACATAAACACACACACACACATGTATACATACATATGCACATAAACACACACCACCTGTATACATACATGTGCACGTAAACATACACATACCCACATGTATACATGCATATGCACGTAAACATATACACATACCCACCTGTATACATACATACATGCACGTAAACATACACACATGTATACATACATATGCACATAAACACACACACACACCACCTGTATACATACATATGCACGTGAACATACACACCCACATGTATACATGCATATGCACGTAAACATACACATACCCACATGTATACATACATATATGCAGGTAAACATACACATACCCACATGTATACATACATATGCAGATACCCACCTGTATACATACATATGCACAGAAACACACACACATGTATACATACATATGCACATAAACACACACCACCTGTATACATACATATGCACGTAAACATACACACCCACATGTATACATGCATATGCACGTAAACATATACACATACCCACCTGTATACATACATATATGCACGTAAACATACACATACCCACATGTATACATACATATATGCACGTAAACATACACATACCCACATGTATACATACATATGCACATACCCACCTGTATACATACATATGCACATATACACAAACCCACCTGTATACATACATATGCACATAAACACACACACATGTATACATACATATGCACATAAACACACACCACCTGTATACATACATATGCACGTAAACATACACATACCCACATGTATACATACATTTGCACATAAACATAGACATACGCACCTGTATACATACATATGCACATATACACAAACCCACCTGTATACATACATATGCACATAAACAAACACACATGTATACATAAACATACCCACATGTATACATACATATGCACGTAAACATACACATACCCACCTGTATACATAAATATATATCCACGTAAACATACACATACCCACATGTATACATACATATGCACATACCCACCTGTATACATACATATCCACATATACACAAACCCACCTGTATACATACATACGCACATAAACATACACATACCCACATGTATACATGCATATGCACGTAAACATATACACATACCCACCTGTATGCATACATATGCACATAAACATAGACATACCCACCTGTATACATACATATGCACATATACACAAACCCACCTGTATACATACATATGCACATAAACATACACACATGTATACATAAACATACCCACATGTATACATACATATGCACATAAACACACACCACCTGTATACATACATATGCACGTGAACATACACATACCCACATGCATACATGCATATGCACGTAAACATATACACATACCCACCTGTATACATACATATATGCATGTAAAAATACACATACCCACATGTATACATACATATGCACATACCCATCTGTATACATACATATGCACATATACACAAACCCACCTGTATACATACATATGCACATAAACACACACACATGTATACATACATATGCACATAAACACACACCACCTGTATACATACATATGCACGTGAACATACACATACCCACATGTATACATACATATGCACGTAAACATATACACATACCCACCTGTATGCACACATATGCACATAAACATAGACATACCCACCTGTATACATACATATGCACATACACACAAACCCACCTGTACACATACATATGCACATAAACATACCCACATGTATACATAAACATACCCACATGAATACATACATATGCACAAACATACCCAGGGCCGGCCCTACAATGGAGCCGACTGGGGCAATTGCTCCAGGCGGCACTTTTGAAGGGGCGGCACTTTAGCGTTTTTTTTTTAACCGGAGGAGAGAGAGGGGCGCCGAGTGGTTTTCGCTTACCCGCTCGGCGCTTCTCTCTCTCCTCTGCGGCGAGTCTCCCTGTTTGGTCTCGGTGCCGGTTTGTAATGCCGAGCACCGGAAGTGACGTCAATTTCCGGCGCTCAGCATTACAAGCCGGCACCGTGGCAGAGCAGGGAGACTCGCCGCATGACTGTTTAAAGTTAAGTACCTTTAAACAGGGGGGGGTTAGGGTAGAAAATGGCGTCGGCGAAGTTTAAAATGGTGCCCCCCCTGCGTCGGTGGGGGGGCGGCATTTTAAACTTCGCCCCAGGCGGCATTAAGTCTTGGGCCGGCCCTGAACATACCCACCAATAAACATACATATGCACATTCACATAGATACATACATATGCACGTAAACATATACACATAACCACATGTATACATACATATGCACATAAACATATACACATAACCACATGTATACATACATATGCACATAAACATATAGACATACCCACATGTATACATACATATGCACATACCCACCTGTATACATACATATGCACATATACACAAACCCACCTGTATACATACATATGCACATAAACACACACCACCTGTATACATACATATGCACGTAAACATACACATACCCACATGTATACATGCATATGCACGTAAACATATACACATACCCACATGTATACATACATATGCACATACCCACCTGTATACATACATATGCACATATACACAAACCCACCTGTATACATACATATGCACATAAACACACACACACATGTATACATACATATGCACATAAACACACACCACCTGTATACATACATATGCACGTAAACATACACATACCCACATGTATACATGCATATGCACGTAAACTTATACACATACCCACCTGTATACATACATACATGCACGTAAACATACACACATGTATACATACATATGCACATAAACACACACACACACCACCCGTATACATACATATGCACGTAAACATACACACCCACATGTATACATGCATATGCACGTAAACATACACATACCCACATGTATACATACATATATGCACGTAAACATACACATACCCACATGTATACATACATATGCACATACTCACCTGTATACATACATATGCACATAAACACACACACATGTATACATACATATGCACATAAACACACACCACCTGTATACATACATATGCACGTAAACATACACATACCCACATGTATGCATACATATGCACATAAACATAGACATACCCACCTGTATACATACATATGCACATAAACATACACACATGTATACATAAACATACCCACATGTATACATACATATGCACGTAAACATACACATACCCACATGTATACATGCATATGCACGTAAACATATACACATACCCACCTGTATACATACATATATGCACGTAAACATACACATACCCACATGTATACATACATATGCACATATACACAAACCCACCTGTATACATACATATGTACATAAACATACACACATGTATACATAAACATACCCACATGTATACATACATATGCACAAACATACCCACCAATAAACATACATATGCACATACCCACCTGTATACATACATATCCACAAATACACAAACCCACCTGTATACATACATATGCACATAAACATACACATACCCACATGTATACATGCATATGCACGTAAACATATACACATACCCACCTGTATGCATACATATGCACATAAACATAGACATACCCACCTGTATACATACATATGCACATATACACAAACCCACCTGTATACATACATATGCACATAAACATACACACATGTATACATAAACATACCCACATGTATACATACATATGCACAAACATACCCACCAATAAACATACATATGCACATTCACATAGATACATACATATGCACGTAAACATATACACATAACCACATGTATACATACATATGCACATAAACATATAGACATACCCACATGTATACATACATATGCACATACCCACCTGTATACATACATATGCATATACACACACCACCTGTATACATACATATGCACGTAAACATACACATACCCACATGTATACATACATATGCACGTAAACATATACACATACCCACCTGTGTACATACATATATGCACGTAAACATACACATACCCACATGTATACATACATATGCACATATACACAAACCCACCTGTATACATACATATGCACGTAAACATATAGACATACCCACCTGTATACATACATATGCACATACCCACCTGTATACATACATATGCACATAAACATATGCACATACCCACCTGTATACATACACATGCACGTAAACATATACACATACCCACATGTATACATACATATGCACCTACCCACCTGTATACATACATATGCACATATACACAAACCCACCTGTATACATACATATGCACATAAACATACACACATGTATACATACATATGCACAGAAACACACACACATGTATACATACATATGCACATAAACACACACCACCTGTATACATACATATGCACGTAAACATACACATACCCACATGTATACATACATATGCACATACCCACCTGTATACATACATATGCACATAAACATATAGACATACCCACCTGTATACATACACACATAAACAGACAAACCCACCTGTATACATACATATGCAGATAAACATATGCACATACCCACCTGTATATATATACATATGCACATACCCACCTGTATACATACATATGCACATAAACATATAGACATACCCACCTGTATACATATGTACATAAAACATATACCCACTTGTATACATACGTAAGCATATAAACATACCCACCTGTATACATACATCTGCACATACACATATATACATACATACACATGACCTAAAACTGGGAAAGACCCCTTACTGCATTATTCTTTAAACTTTACCCCTTTTTTAGCATCTCTGGACATCTTACAAATACTTACTGCGCCCTCGCTGCCAGGAAGCTCCCATGGAAGCCGGCCTCCCCGGTGTGTTTCTGTTGGTTATAAGAGGATAAGATGGGCTCCTCCTGGACCCGTTTCCACTTGAAGAAGGCTCCGCGTGGCATCCTGTGCTTACTGTTTTTTCCTGGCATCACCACTCAGCCCTGGTAGCATCTGCTGTACCGGATCATGAAGCCCATGTAAGTGCGACATGCGTTCTCTTCACTTCTGACAGGAATCCAGAACAGCGTCCATGTCCTGCTGCGCAGCAACTAAATCAGGGGCTGTGTAAGTCCTCAGTAGCCATTCAAATCTTCAGACCCGAGAACTACTCTCTGCCGGATCCTGGTTGTAGAGGAAGCTACTAGAAACTTCCACCTCTGCTTATATACCTTCTACATGGCTGTAAACATGACCAATGAATGAGAAGGAATCAAAGCATCCCTGCATAGGCCAACCATCATATCCCCCTTTTCTCATTGGTCCAAGAAGGCCCAATCCTGGGAAGCAGTCTATTATCTGATGTGTAGAAATACATCAGTCACTCAGGCTTTATAACTGAAATAAACTTTAAAACATCATTAAATTCAAAGTGCTATAAAGTTAACCATGCTTAAAAAAATGACATATTGCCGTATTTGCTCGATTATAAGATGACCCCCCAAAATCTGAATATTAGTTTAGGAAAAAAAGAAAAAGCCTGAATGTAAGACGACCCTGTAGGAAAAAAGTTTTCCTAGTAAATGTTAATTCATGTAAACTATGTAAACCTTTTTTTTTTCAATAAAATCTATGTTTGAGAAAAATATTTTTTTTGTTTTTATTTCCTTTTATTTTCCAACCTGCCCTCCAGTTATGAACATCTGCCCCCAGGCTTGCCACTCCTATATGGCAATGTGGCCCATGATATGCCTTTTAAGCCTCCAAATGCCACTGTGCCCCATGATATGCCTTTTAACCCTCTATATGCTACTGTGCCCCATGAAATGCCTTTTGACCCCTTATGTGCCACTCTTCCTCCAGAAATGCCTTATACCCCTATATGCCACTCTGGCATTTAGGGGGTTGAAAGGCATATTATGGGGCAGAGTGGCATATAGGGAGATATAATGTATTTCAGGAGGCAGAGTGGTGTATAGAGGGTTAAAAGGCATCTCTGGAGGCAGAGAGGCATTAAGGGGGTTAAAGGCATCATAGAGCACTCTGCCTACAGAAATGCTTTATGCCCCCCATTTAACCCCCCCACACACACACACACACACTTAACGGTGCTTCCGATTCCCTGCTGTGTAGTCGCGGCAGCGGGTAGACGTCTACGCAATTCGCAACTTCCGCTGCAGCCGGAAGGAGATGCGGTTAGCAGCGGGGGTTGTCTGCGTCCATAGCGCAGACCTCCCCCGACTATTAGAGAGAATTCCCTGCCCCAGAACTCTCCTCACTGACAGCCGGGGAAGGTCTGCACGATGGACGTAGACAACCCCGGCTGCCAACTGCACCTCCTTCCGGCTGCAGCGGAAGTTGCGAATCGCGTAGAAGTCTACCCGCTGCCCCGACTACACAGCAGGGAGTCGGAAGCAGCGGTAAGTTTGGGGGGGGGGTTAAATGGGGGGCTAAGACAGGAGCATCCAGGACTCCTGAGGTCTGATTATAAGACAACCCCAATTATAAGGGGTATTTTTCAGAGCATGTAAATATAAACTATTTTTTTTTAAATATATGATTGAGAAAATTATTTTGTTTTTATTTCCTTTTATTTTCCAACCTGCCCCCCAGTTATGCACATCTGCCCCAGAAATGCCTTATACCCCCTATATGCCACTGTGCCCCATGATATGATATGTTTGTGTATCATAGATGTATAATTGTGGAAGGGCAAAGATGGCACTAGCCGTAGGTTTGAGCCTTGGGGACCAAGATGGCACAGGCTGGACTGTTTGGGGACAAAGATTGCAAATCTTATGTGTGTTATCTGGGTGCTGGTCAGGTTCTATGTGGGCAGTGTGGACGCCAGGTTTTAAATATACCTTTAATGTCGTGTTTTTATGTGAATTCCAATTGATCTTTACCTGCAAAGCTGGGTTTTTGTGTTATTCTGTAGATCCATATGTGCTATGCTATGTTTCCATACATTATTTATGTGTACCTGCAAATACAGGGTTAATATGTCTTATTCAGTTGATTAATACCTGCAATGCTGTTTCCATGTATGTATTTGATCTATACCTGCGATGCTACGTTTCATATATTATTGTATACCTGCAAATACAGAATTTGTATGTCTGATTCTGTTTATTTTACCTTCAGTGCTGAGATCACAAGTGAATTTCAATTGATCTGGGTTTGCGTGTTGATCTATACCTGCTATCGGCAGCAGGGTCTAATATATATATAGGCAGCAGGGGCTAGTAAATGGGTTTTAGATATTTGGACAGGGGCGCAATTTCAGTGCTTGCCATAGGTGCTATTTTCAGTAGATACGCCTCTGTATACACATCACACCTCCCGCCCACCCTGCTTACCTCTCCAGCAGCTTTCTCTCAAGCTGTTCACACACCATGCAAGCAGCCTCAGGATCACGTGACCCCGATAAAAGTAGGTAAGAGTTCCATGTTAACACCAGTGCACACCCTTTCCTTCCTCCCCAATGATACAGTGAGGGGATGTGTATATACGGCTCCTGAATATAAGACAAGCCCAACGACTGAGTGTTTGCAGATGGCCGGACGGCTCTCAGAGACAGGGAAGAAAATTTCATATACACTCCCCTGTCATATGTATAAAATAAAACTAGAGGCTCAGAAATAATGCAATAAGTTTTTTTTCTTTTCGTTACAGAGAAGGTGGTAGAAAAATGGAACTGCCTCCCAGCAGGAGTGGTAGTGGCAAATACAGTGAGAGAATGTAATACGCTTCTGCTGGCAGGCTGTTCCACTTATCTACCACCCGATTTCTCATTAGAGGTTATACCTGCGAGGGGATGTAAACATGCAGGGGACGGGGATACGGGGCCCCGAATCTGACTGATTAATGTCACATGTTACAGCAGGAATAATGGGCGACTAGCCGGGGGCCGAATGGCTCCGATGTGCCATTAAATTCTGTTTGTACGACGAGTCGCTCCGTGAGTCCTGCTGGATTCCAGCTTCTTATTGAAACCGAGAATTTCCCGGCAGATCAGCCCCGTTCCCATGTCTACTCACCCGTTATTGCTGCTGTAACCACTCCAACATTAACCAATCAGATTCGGGGCCCCGTATCCCCGTCCCCTACATCCCCTCACTGTATAACCTCTACAACTTCTGCTGGGAGGCTGTTCCACTTATCACCCTCTCAATAAAGTAAAACTTCTTGCATAACTTCGGAGTCTCTTCTTTTAGAAGGCTATTATTTATACATATGACAGGGCAGTGTGTATGCATTATGCTGGGGGTGGAAGATTTTCAACTTGCTGATATTACTCTGGATTATGAACGGCCGTCTCAAGCGAGCTTCTCCTGCAAAGAGAACCCCACAGGCCCTGCATAATGCGTAGTTTAATCGGTGTGACTGAGTAAGAAATCTTCCCGTTATCTGTGGATTGTTCGGCGACACCGGAGGTTCCGGGAAAGGAGAGCCTTTCACTTCCCTGACTCCGCTATGCATCGTACGGGCCGGCGCTGGCAGGAAGAGCTCACCGGGGCCGGCCCTTCATAATGCTTGGAGTGATGGGATTGGGGGCTCAACTCTCCTGTAAACCTCTGCGGACAGATTGCTTGAGCGTTGCTCCTGATTTTACTATACATTGTGCAGGGCCCGCTCAGTTCCCTTTTCAGGGGAAGCTCACAGGGGCGAGCGCTTCATAATACATCGTAACTTAAAGAAATGTCCAAAACCTTCCTTGTGGGGTGTATTCACTAAAGCTGTTTGTTAACCCCTGATGTCACTCTGTATTCTGAAGGGCAGGCATCAGGGGATTGAAGTGTAAGCTTCTGTGCTCGCAAATACACCCCCTATGTACAGAATGAGATGAGGACGTTATCCCGCAGGAAGCTCCTAAACCTGTATAAATCATATCTGTGCATTAAGCCTGGGCTATTAGCGCGAGAGGCTGAGAGGCTCCGATGTGTTTCTGCGTCACGATATTTCTTTGTATTCTGTGCCGGTGATCGGGAAATATGGAATAACCATAAACCGTACCGGGCCCTCCCTGTGCCGGGGGGCTGTGATCCGCCGGGCGTCTGGCCCTCCCTGTGCCGGGGGCTGTGACCCGCCGGGCGTTTGGGTGATGCAGGATTGCAGGTCCCGGCGATGTCACAAATCTGCTTATCCAGTGAAGTCTGTCCCTCTATGGACTTTCACTTGTCTGTGTGTCCAGCGGGGTTATTAAGACCGAGCTGTTCTATTGTTTAGCGCAGGCTGTGTAAGGAGTCGGATAGAACGGCTCAGGATCCGAGTCGTGGCGCTGTTGGGAATCTCGTTTCATGCGATTTGATGAAATGTGAGAATTTACTCCGTTCTGCAGAAAACGGAAAGAATGGTTTCTCGTCTCTGCGTTTTTTCTGGGGATTTCCTCGTTAATACAGAATATTTTCGGGAGAAGCAGCGTATTTCTAGAATCACTCGGCACGTTAGTGTCTCGGCGGATGGACACACAGAAGGCTGCTTCTTCACCGCGTTTAGAAGGTAAATGCCGTTTAAAACCCTTTCATGCACAGCCGTTTCCCCTCGGCGTCCGTACAGGGCGATACGCAGTAAGTATTCGAGACTTTACGGACATTTGGAGGAAAGTCGGCAGGTACACACACTCCTTGGTGTCGCCTTATTCTAGTCCTGGCCCTTCCCGTCGGTGCGCCAGCGGCCACACGGGAAGCTTGAGCACGGTTTAGGCAGAGGCTTCCTTTGGTTTAATGAACTTCAGAAAGCTGCGGCTGACAAACATCGCTTTTGATCTGTCTGCAGAAGAACCTTATCTGCTGCCCCAGTTTATTAAACCCCCGGGGGGGGCGCCCTCTCATTTAACCCCTCGAAGAACGGCAGAACCTGAACTCCTAAACCCAACTTCCTCGGCTTGGATCGTCGGGTCCGTTGGAAAGAAATGAAGAGCCCTGCCGCCTAAATAGCGCGGGGCGGCATGTAGTTGTGGGGATAGGAGGTTGGGTTCATCTAGAGGTCAGCTATTGATTTAATAGGCAGGGTCAAAAGTTCAGGTCAGAAGTTAGAAAAAAAAAAAAAAAAAAAATAGCCTGGGTGATGTAACTTGGAAATTGCTGGATGTGCGCGTGCCGCTTAGTGATTCGCCGCCTTTGCCTCGCGGGCACCTTTGGTGCCCCGCGAGACGCCTCGCGCTGCGCAAAAAGGCGCGAATTTGCGCTATAAATAGGAGCTGTGGGAGCGCTAGCAGTCATGCCACAAGGCGAACTGCTAAGCTGTGAATACTTACCTGTAAAGGCTGGTATTTCGGTGGTGCAGGAGAGCCGCGGGCGAAGATGGAACTTCTTCTTGAAAAGCTCCGGTAGAAGGCACTGGCGAAGGGAGGAGAAGCGTGGCTGCAGAGCTGTATCGGCGCCCATCTGGATGAAGACTTCAATCAAGACTGGCCGGGGAGTGAGCAGGAGATCGTCACGGAGGCGGAGTTTGAGAATGCTGCAACTCCGTTGGCGGTCCAGTCGGCGTTTGAGGAGTCATTCAGGGACTTTGCCGGATCATCGCGGGATTTGACCGCGTCATCACGAGATTTGGCGGTGTCATCGCGGGATTTTGCCGGCTTGTCGCGAGAGGTGGCCGGTACATCACGAGAGGTGGCCGGTACCTCAAGAGAAGTAGCCGGTTCGTCGAGGGAAGTGTCCGGAGCGGCGCAATTTTCGCCAGGAGCGGCGAGGCGTTCTTCCAGAAGAAAATGCATGAAGTCTGCAGAGGATGAAGAACAAGGGAGCCGTGGTAAGAAGCCGGTTCCCAGTAAAAAGCGGCCCCTGCCTCGTTCTCCAAGTAGTGGAGGTATAGGGGTGAAGCAGCAGATGCTCCAGAGGAAAAAAGAAGAGGAAGGAGGCTGCCAGGACCGTTATGGGCATCGCAGGATGGCAGCACCGGGTTCTGGACAGCAGCAAGGAGTGCAGAATATGGACGAACAGGAGAGAGGCAGAGCTGGGGCTAGCAGGGGTGAGTACATTGATGGGAATTTTAATAAATTGAATGAGCTAGTGGGTCCTTTAGTGGTTGTTTAAAGGAATTGCAGGGTGCTAGTCCAGCTCAGGCTTGGGATAAGTCGGTTAATATGCAGAAGAGGAATGTGATAAATGAAGCATGTATGAAAGAATCTATGTCATGTGAAATTTCGGCTTTGGGTTTTCATTTGAGTAGTACCGTAAAAGAAAAGATTTGGGGCAATGAGTATGTTGATATACTGTCTTTATTGCCCGCTTCAAAAGAATTTCTGTCTAAGCATGATAAAGAGGATGACAGGCGTAGACCGGTGGCTAGGTCTTTCAATAATTGGTTGCAAGCGTTCTGCATTTATGCCAGTGTTTATTGCGAAAAGCATAGCGATAAGAGTTCTGGTTTGTTTCATCACTTGGAGTCAGTTTTAGAAGCTTACAAGAATTTCGGTGGATTGGCCTGGTTCAATTATGATGAGGTGTTTAGGTAAAAGTTATCCGTGCACAAAAATTTAGATTGGGGTATGAAGGATGTGGGTACGTGGATCAGTACTATGCTGCCTCAGAGAACGACAGCGCCTGTAAGGTCTCAGAATGTTTTAAGTCAGCAGCTGGTGAAAGGAGTGTGTTGGGCATTTAATGACGCACAGTGTAAATGGCCCAATTCGTGTAAATTCAAACATGAGTGCACAATTTGTGCGGGTAATCACCCGGCAATACGGTGTTTTCGAAGGAACCAGGCAAAGGATCAGGTTCAGAAAGGCGGAGACGCCAGTGAAGTGGCAAAGAGTGCTCCCCTTTTTAGATCAGTACCCAAGCAGGCAGAAGGCTGAGTTGTTGAGGCTAGGTTTTTCAGAGGGTTTTAAGGTGCCAGTTTTTGAAGGTGAGAAATGTGTGTTTGTTAGGAATTTGAAGACTCTGGAGGATAATAGGGAGGTAGCTAAGGAGAAGATTCAGAAAGAGTTAAGTTTGGGTAGGTTTGAGGGTCCATTTGCTGAGCCACCATTCGTTAACTTTAGGTTATCTCCTTTAGGTCTGGTGCCCAAAAAGGAGGCAGGTGCATTTAGGCTTATTCATCACCTGTCTTATCCTAAGGGTAATTCGCTAAATGATGAGGTTAAGAAATTTGAGTATCCGGTGCATTATACTTCGTTTGAGGATGCTTTGAAATTGGTTAGAGTTTTGGGGAGAGGGGCTCTGTTGGCCAAGGTGGATATAGAGGCAGCGTTTAGGCTCTTACCTATTCACCCGGAGTGTTTTTGTTCGTTAGGTTTTCAATTTGAGGGGAAGTTTTATTTTGACAAATGTTTGCCTATGGGCTGTGCGGTTTCGTGTTATTATTTTGAAGCGTGGTAGTTCAGGTTTCTGGTTTGTTTCAGGTTATCCATTATCTTGATGATTGTTTATTTATGGGGAAGGCAGGTAGTGCGGATTGTTTGGGGTTACTTAGTTCGTTTATGGTTATTTCAGAATATTTTGGTGTTCCGCTAGCAGCGGAGAAAACGGTTTATCCGACAACTAAGTTGCATTTTCTGGGAATAGAAATTGATACTGTTAAAATGATTTTTAGGCTGCCGGATGATAAGATTAGGAAGTTGAAAGGGAAGATTCGTTTGGTTTTGGGGTTAAGAAAAGTTACAGTTAATTGTTTTCAGTCTTTGTTAAGGTTGTTAAATTTTGCTTCGAGGGTAATTCCAATGGGAAGGGTGATTTCAAGGCTGATTGGTAGAGGGATTGCAGGTAGGAAAGAGCTTTATCATAGAGTGAGAGTGTCGAAGCAGATTAAAGAAGATTTGTTTGTTTGGAGCTTATTTTTGGATAAATTTAATGGTGCTGCGGTTTGGCAGGAGGATTTTATCAGTAGTGATGAATGGCAGTTTTTTACAGATGCGGCAGGTGCCACAGGATTTGGTATTTACTGGCAGGGTAGGTGGGCAGTTGACAGATGGCCGCATAAGTGGATAAAAGCTGGTTGGACCAAGAATATGTTGTTGCTTGAGTTATTTCCAGTGGTTGTGGCGCTGGAATGTTGGGGCGAATTATGGATGAATAAGAGGTTGCTACTGAATTGCGATAACATGGGGGTGGTTATTAATACGTTGAAAGCAAAATCGTTGCCGGTTATAAGTGTTTTGAGGCGTTTGGTTTATTTATGTTTAATTTATAATATATGGTTAAAGGCAAGGCATGTGGCTGGGAAAAAGAATGTGTTGGCTGATGCCCTTTCACGTTTTGATTTCAAGAGCTTTCGTCGGTTGGCGCCGCAAGCGGAGGAAGAAGGGGTGATTGTTCTGGACAGTGTTTGGGAAATAAATTCTCCCAGATAAGTTCCTTTATTTCGCAATCTTTGTCTAAAGGGACTTGGAGAGCTTATACGAAAGCATGGAAATGTTGGTGTAATTTTGTGACTAGTAAGGGAGTAGATGAGTTTGATGATAGGCAGGATTTAGCGCTGGGTTTTGTTATGATGTTAATTAATAATGGGTGTTCTAGGGCTTTGATAGAGAGGCATTTGTTAGGTATTTCTTTTTTCTTTAAATTAGCGGGTAAGCGATCTGCTTTTAAGGAGTTTTTGATAAAACAAGTTTTAAAAGGTTATGGTAAGGTTAACAGATGTGTAGATACTAGGAAACCAATTTCGTTTGAAATTTTGGGTAAATTGGTTAGCATATTAAACGAAGTTTGTTGGAATGACTTTGAGAGGCGTTTGTTTAGGACGGCCTTTATAATAGCATTCTTTGGAGCGTTTCGCGTTAGCAAATTAGTAGCGGTTAACAAGAAAGGAGGTTCGGGTTTAAAGAAAGTGGATGTAATTTGTGGTGAAAAGTTGAGGATGTTTTTACGTTCCTCTAAAACCGATAAATTGGGTAAAGGTTGTTGGATAGAGTTATCTAGAATGGATTCCCAGGTGTGCCCGGTGCTGAATGCGGAGTTATTTAATGCCATCAGGCCGGAAGGTGGGGAGAATTGGCTGGTGCATAGTTCAGGTACTCCATTGACCATTTTCCAATTTCGAAGTGTACTTAAAAAATCTTTTGCAGCGCTGGGTTTGAGTGATTATGATTACTCCTCGCATTCATTCAGGATTGGGGCAGCGACTGAAGCTGCAATGTTGGGGCTGGACAAGTCTATTATTAAGCGGATTGGGAGATGGGAGTCGAATCGTTTTTTGGGTTATATTAGACCTAATTTGTTATAAGGTTGCTAACATTGTTTTCTTGCAGGTCAACATCCAGCTATAGTATGGATAGTTGGGCATTCCTTTGTGTATTGGGCCCAGAACAGAGCGACACGGAGGAGCTACGGGGAAAATCTGGGCTTTGATAGTAAAAAAGTTCAGTTATTTTGGATTGGTATAAGGGGTTTGAATATTTGTCAAATGGAAGCCATATTATTGGATTATGTTAATATGTTGCCGTTACCAGATGTTATAGTTATACACTGTGGGGGGAATGATTTGGGGAAAACAAAATCAGTTGAATTACTGTTGCTGTTTAAAGAGTTAATTTTAAATGTTAGACGTGTTTTTAAGGATTCAATATCGGTCTGGTCTGAAATTATTCCCAGATTAATCTGGACTTCTAGACCCGAGTTTAAAGCTTTGGAGAGAGTGAGCAGGAAATTGAACAGGTCTATGGAGAAGTTTATGTTGATGGAAGGTTTTATCAGTTTTAGGCATATGGAATTGGAAGGAGGTTGTTCGGGGTTATACAGAAAGGATGGTGTGCACCTATCTGATATAGGGTGTGATATTTTTAATGTTAATTTGCAAAGTATGGTGGAACAGGCCGTGTCTTTTATGGGGTAGGGCCACAAATGTAATTATCCATTTGTGGCTGGTGGATGGACTGGTGTAATGGTGTATGCCGTCTGGCTTTTAGGGCGGATGGCTTGGTTATATATGTGTATATATATATTTATGGTTTAAGTTATTGGAGGTGAGACTCTGGGTTTGGGCCAAGAGTTTCTTTAAAGTTTGTGATGTTTGTTATAAGCTAAATAAAAGTACACGGCCTGTTTATTCCAATTCGAGTATGGTGTTTTTATTTCAAGTTTACAGTACAAGGATACATTGTTGGTTACAATATCCCTTACAACTACATGTTTCCAAAAACTCGAATAGAATAGAATATTCGACTCGAGCCGGAAGATAACTGCAGCCTGCGTCCATCCCGTAATCTGCTCAGCAAACAACCGCTTACAGGGCGGACGCCGGCTGCAGTTATCTTCCGGCTCGAGTCGAATATTCTATTCTATTCGAGTTTTTGGAAACATTTCTTTCCAACGGACCCGACGATCCAATCCGAGGAAGTTGGGTTTAGGTGTACAGGTATCTTCCACGCGTTATATCTGATGCATATCGTTTATATCCAGGTTTGTCTAATTCCAGGCCCCGAGGGCCATTACTAGACCAGGATACTGAACGCACACGTGATGTAATATGTTAAGAGCTGCCAGTGCCCGTCCTGGATATCCAGAAAGCCTGGCCTGTTTGTGGCCCCCGGGGCCTGGAGTTTGAGCCCCCCCCATCTCTAGTAAATGCCAGTCTGATCTCCGCTGTCTCCTGTCTGTAGATCCCAGCTCTTCTCTTCTTCATCTCTTCTCCCCTGCGAGGGACTCTATTTCTTGAAGCTCGTGATGTTCGGCCTCCGCCTGCGTGCCAAGGTGCCGCGCGTCAACTGGGACCCAGCGGTGAGTTTCATAAATCTCTCTGCACTCTGCTTTTACTGTAACGTGCTGTTTGGTGCGTTTCGGGTTAATGTAATCACTGATGTCTCCTATTCTGTGCAGCTCTGTAAACCAACATTTATCACGAGCCGTAATGTATGAACTCCGGCAGAAAAAGCACCAAGAAGGGAGTCGTTGCCTGATTCGGGGGCTTGTTGCTCACGTTGCCGACTGCGTGTGAACCTGGCCTGCGCAAAACATTATCCTGCAGCCTCCTGAGTAGAGAGGAAAGGGAACTTTTCGAGGCTTCCCTGTACAATGACGTGGCGTTGGCTTGAGTCTGACTGCTGACTGCTTCCTGCTTAACTCCGGCGACTGCTTGGGGCCCCTCGACAGAAGAGACCTGAACAGGTAAGAGACGCGTTCCTTTTAACAGTCTCTATTTTACATCTAATAAAAATGAATACAAGCAATAACGCGATCTGAGGATGTGGCATTTATTATGACTAAAGACGAGTTCCCCGCACCGCATTTGCTCTGAAAAAAACATTGTCTTATAATCGAGCAAATACGGTATATTCATGCCCCTCGTGAAAATGCATATTCCTGCATCTGTACACAAAAGAAAGTTTCCCAATTCCTACTCTGCAGACCCCGTGTTGTTGAACCCTCTGGAGCTTCCCAGACAAAATATCTTCCTAGCAGAAATGTGTCATGTGACAAAAACGCCGGTGCCGACAGCTTCTTACCAAACCAGACAAACATTAGGTGGTTGCTTGCATTTTGTGCCGCTCTTGGGTCGCGGCGTGTGTGTGCGGGTTTGTGGTGCCCTTGGGTCGCGGGGTTTGTGGCGGTTTGTTGCATTTTCAGTGAAAGCAACATTCGCTTCACACTCTAGAGAATAATGTTGTTTCTTCACATTTTCGCCTCCCGCGGGCGCTTCGATTATCCAAACCGTCTTGCTCCTATTTACAAAATGTAATTTAAAACCAGAAACTGCAGCTGTCGGCAGCTTAATAACACTTTACAGACTTCTGGGCTGGATATTCAGTCCATAAAACATTGTTCAGATTGTAAAAGTCGTCACTTCTGTTTTGAAATGGGAAGGAATACAGTAAATAGAGCCGGAGAGACTCGATGTCTGATACCTTTTAGTGGCCAACATGTCTATTAATTACATCGTTAGGGTTAATTTAGGGGCAGTTATGGTTGATGGGGTCTTTAGGGCTAATTTAGGGGCAGTTATGACTGATGGGGTATTACGGGTTAATTTAGGGGCAGTTATGGTTAATGGGGCATTGGGGTTAATTTAGGGGCAGTTATGGTTTATGGGGTATTTAGGGTTAATGTAGGGGCAGTTGTGGTTGATTGAGTCTTTAGGGTTCATTTAGGAACATTTATGGTTAATGGGGTGTTTAGGGTTAATCTGGAGGCAGTTGTGGTTGATGGGGTCTTTAGCGCTAATTTAGGGGCTGTTATGGTTAGTAGGGTATTTAGGGTTAATTTAGGGGCAGTTGTGGTTGATGGGGTCTTTAGGGTTAATATAGGGGCTGTTATGGTTAGTAGGGTATTTAGGGTTAATTTAGGGGCAGTTATGGTTAATGAGGTCTTTATTAAATAAAATTAACCCTCAGTCCTCAGCATTAAATTAACCCTAAAGACCCCATTAACCATAACTGCCCCTAAATTAGCCCTAAACACCCCTATCAACCATAACTGCCCCTAAATTAACCCTAAACACCCTATTAACCATAACTGCCTTTAAATTAACCCAAGTGAGGTCTCAACGGTGCTCTGTACAACGGCATGAGCACCTCTCTCTGTCTACTGCTGACACCTGGCTATACAACCAAGCTTCACGAAAAAAAAGCGTTCTTTAAAAAAAAAAGAAAAATAGACAGGTTGGGGCTTTAAATTTAAATTTTTGCAATTTATCTAAATTAAGAGTTGTGTCAAAGAACCAACATACTTCATTTTTACAGTCACCTTGGATAAACATTATGTTTCTTGTTTTCTGCAAAATTATTATATAGTGAGAACTGTTTTTCACAATTTTTAAATGTATCCACTTAAATTATCTAGGTGTTAAAATATATTTCTTTTCTGTAATGTTATAATTTATTACAATAAGCCCATGTTCGCTTGGTATACAAATTGCTTTAATTCCACTTCTTCTGTATTGATATTAACTTAATGTTCATTCTATGTTTGCATTCCATATCAACAACTTTGTCAATGATGAAGCGTTCATCAAACATCTTTCTATACGTTACCCATGAAGCAAAGTTATTAATATCAGTTTTAACATATAAGTACCATATGCATGGCTTTCAGTACACTTCACAAAAAAAAAGATTGGTATTTATTTGCTCAAACCTCATTAATTTAGTCAGTTTCAATCATTTTGATTAATATGACTGTAAAACAGAGATCCAAAAATGCTGGCCCGTTTGGGATCTTTGGTGCCGGTAGATCCGGGGCCCTGTTCTGTCAGCATATTGCTCATGAAAACACTATATTTTACTATCAAAAACAGTAAGGGAACTTCGATATTTCAAAAACACATTTGAAATGTAAAAAAAAAAACAAAGATGGCCGCCCTAATCCCGCATGCCAAGTCGCAGGGCCGTGGGCATGAGGTCATCGTATTCTGACAGCCTATATATATGGGGCAAATGGCAGTTATTAGCTATCAGTTCTTGATTCCCAGTGGTGTATACTATTGGTACGAGAACAGCGTTTTATTTGGAGAAATGCCATTCCTAGCGGCTTGGAAACGTAGACGACAGGATGAAGACCCGAAGAACCCTGAACCACCGGGAAAAGAGGAGGGAGAGAGGACCGAAGATCTACCCCGGGACGACCAGCAAAAACGGAAGAAACACAGCTCCCAAGGAAGCGAGACGGACCGCGGAAGAAAGAAGAGGAAGAAGAGCCCTGCAGGAGAGCCCAGCGGATCAGATGATGGACCCAGGAAGCCCCTCAGCCTCACAGACTTCACCTTCTATTCTGAGTTGGGAAGAGGTGGATTTGGCAAAGTAAGTAACGTGTTTATTTTATCTAGGGGTACAGAAAGAGTTTTTAGGGGAAATATGGAACAAGAAACCACATAAAACATGCCTTTGTCTTACTTACTGGGATCATTCTAGGTAGGGAAAACAGTGACACTTTAATCCAATAAATCAGTTTGAACACAGCCCATATTATAGACGGTACGGCCTCCAAAAGCTGTTTATTTTCACTCATTCCAAACACACAAGCTTTACACTTAAGGCTGGGAGACGATATCCTCGCGTTTGGATTGGAGAGCAGCAAAGGTAGAGCTTGATACATTGTATCCAGTGTCTATCATACAGGAGAAGCACACTGAGCAGTTACTGGACACTCCACGTGGTGGCGGCGGCAGTTAGGCAGGTTGGAGATACTGATTGGCTCATGCAGCTGTCACTCACGTCATACATCATTCATTCATTAATATGAAACGATCTTAACTTTATCTTTGTAACTAAATGGAACGGTAATGAGTGAAATGTTCAGTATATACCAGAGACTGCCAGGCCTACTGAGTGTCCATATTGCCAGATTAAGGAAAAGTGGATGTGCAAGCGCATTGGTGTCATTTATACATCAGGATGTGCCGGGTATTAAGATAAAATGATGTTTATTTCCGCTATAATAAAAGACGCAGAAAATGTGCATGTGTTGTTTTTTTTAAAAGCTAAAGGGGTATCCTGAAGTTATAATGTGAAGGGTGAGGGGATTCCATGTAAAGTCAGGAAATTTTACTTTACCAAGAGGGTGGTAGATAAATGGCCTCTCAGCAGAAGTGGTAATACATGGTATAGGCAGATGGTTCCTGAATCTAAGGCAAGACCAAGGACTGATTAAGCTGTGAGTCTGTACACTAGATGGGCCGGATGGGTCTGCTGGTAGATTCTATGTTTCTATGAATCAGGTAATTTTATCATAGTAACAGATTTAAATGAAAATGCTTAAAGGACTAAAATCAATGCTCTTGGGTCGGCTTTCTACACAAAACTGCAAATGGAATAATTAGGTAAACTACGTCTGAGATAAAATGAGATGTCGATGTTAAAAAGGCATCTGGAGCCTATATTATTCTGTTCATTAAAAGCTGGTCTCAGGTTGTCTTTGCAGATTAAGACATTGAACCTTTTGGGCTGGGTTAAGTATTCTACGACTAGTTTTAAAATTAGATTTACGCATCTATATTGTAGTGGATGGAATGAGTGGTAGATAGGTGGAATAGCCTCCCAGAACAAGTTGTAGAGGACAAAACAGTGACATAATTTAAACATACATGGAATAGGCATATGGCTCCTGAATATAAAGTAAGACCAAGGACTGATTACGGTTTGAGTCTTTACATTAGGACGTTGGATGGGCTGAATGGATCTGATCTCCCATCAAACTGCACCTTTCTATGTTGATAATGAGCTTCACATTTCACACATCAATTATAACTGTGTCACCCCTTCCTGGTTATCTCAGGTCATGCTCGCGTCATGGAGGAGCAGTAAACATCCGGTGGCTGTTAAGATCATCAAACGCAGCTCATCGTGGAAAGAAGGCATCATGCGGGAAAGACGAGTCTTGGAGCTGGCAGCAGAAAGCCCATTCCTCTGCCACGGCTTTGGTGCTTTTCACACCCAGGTACGGAATTGTCTGTTGCTCTGCAGCCTATTCCCGTCCTTTCACCTTCTACCATGCGCCATTTCTACAGAAGATCTGCATGTGTCACTGTACTATTAGTCTCTGCATGACTGTAACTGTTTTTGCTCTATGTTCAAAATAAGCACCGCGTCTTTCTCGTCATGGAGAACGTGAGCGGAGGCAGCCTGTCAAACCACCTGAGGAGGAACGGCCGGATGGGAACCAGTGCTGCAGTGTGAGCAACAGAGTAGACATAAAGCCAATGATCATTTCCATGCTGTCTAAATGGCTCCTCTAGCTTTAATCCCAATGCAGTGAAATCAGAGGCTCTCCATCGCTGTAAATAACCCTTTGCTAATATTTAGAAACTACTCACTAAACTGTTTGTGTCCTTCTGGCAGGTTCTACGCTGCAGAGATCACCTGCGGTCTTCAGTTTCTACACAGCCATGGAATAGTTCATCGGTTAAAAAAAATATTTCTGCTCTCAACTGTCCATTCTCTTGCTCTTTTGTTGAGTCTTATGTCTTCCATCACCCCTCACAAGTTCCCTTCATCTCACCATTTATTCCATTTCAAAATCTTTCAGAATTCTTAAGAGGAAAATGAACATCTTCTTTCTCTGAATCATTTAGGGACCTGAAGCCAGCGAACGTGTTGATGACCAGCGAGGGACACCTGAAGATCTGCGATTTCGGCCTCGTTGTGGAGAAGATCATCGGCGCAGCCAAAACCAAAGGCGTAGTTGGGACCAGAAAATATATGGCCCCCGAGGTGAGAATTTATTAATTAGATTAATGCTATAGTTAATCTAAACCTTAATTACTTTACAATGCATTACCTATCTACATTTTACACATATTGAACTTGTTTTGCAGGTTTTTCAGAAGAAGAAATATGGCGCCTCCGCAGACTGGTGGTCGTTTGGAGTCACTCTGTACCAGATGCTGGTGGGAAGGGTCCCAGTTCCATCATCACAGCCCAAGAGGGAGTACCGGGACTGCACCGTTCACAATGACTTCCCGTACCCAAGCTGGCTGCTAGCAGATCAGAAAGACATCCTCATGAAGGTGAGTGGATCACAAATGTCCTGATAAGGTGTGTGGCTATACAGGAACTTTTATAGACAATAAGGGACTGTAGTGCAGCAGATTCTGGAATGGGCAAAATATGGTTACTAAACTCAACAAAAACTTGGCTAAATACGTCAGGAAATTGGAATACAAAAACCATTTTTTATTTTTCTTTTGCTTTCTCAGCTTCTGCTTAAAGATCCAGAATGCCGGCTTGGGACGAATGGTGATATAAGAGTGCATCCTTTCTTCGGCATCTTGAACTGGGACCACTTGGAACAACGCAAACTCTGGCCCCCATACCTGCCTCTGGTGGTACGTGTAGCCATTACAAAATGCTTTAGATCCACTAAGTTCTAATATCACAACTTATTGCTCTTCAACATTAAAAAGTACTTAATAATGGTATAAGAACACATCCCGTCCACAAACAGAACCCCCACACACATGTAAATTTACTGTATATGATTTCTTCTTCCGAGCCTTTGATACATTTCCTTCCACCAATTAATCATTGCTAAGGAGCCCATCTAATGACAACTGACGAGCGCTTTGTTATTACGTACCTGCCGCCATAGTATACATTATGATGTGTTTTTGAAATCAAGGAACTTTTCGCTTTTTTCTTGCAGGACCCAACTGGAGATCTTCACCTCAGTTCCCAGGATATATCCTTTTCATTTGTAGAGGGGGCTAATTGTAACAAAAACAAAAAAAGTTGGGATTTGCCAGACCTGTCTTTTGTTAGCCCCAAATGGAGGGAATAAACATCCCTCCTTGTATCCAACATCTCAGATGGGAACAAATTCTCTTTTATTCAGGATTCAGCTTGAAGATCTTGCCTGAAAAGTCTCCTGTTGGACGACGACCAATAGTCCAGGATGTCACCTCCCTGCTTCATCTACCACCGCAGCAGAGCTGTCCACCACCACAGCAGAGCGCCTACCTCAACATCACAGCAACTCCACCTGCTGTCCACATCAGAGAAAACCACCTTCTACAGCTGTCCAACATCACTGCGCGGCAATTCCACCTGCTCTGTCCAACATCACTGCGCGGCAATTCCACCTGCTCTGTCCAACATCACTGCGCGGCAATTCCACCTGCTCTGTCCAACATCACTGCGTGGCAATTCCACCTGCTCTGTCCAACATCACTGCGCGGCAATTCCACCTGCTCTGTCCAACATCACTGCGCGGCAATTCCACCTGCTCTGTCCAACATCACTGCGCGGCAATTCCACCTGCTCTGTCCAACATCACTGCGTGGCAATTCCACCTGCTCTGTCCAACATCACTGCGCGGCAATTCCACCTGCTCTGTCCAACATCACTGCGCGGCAATTCCGCCTGCTGTCCAACATCATTGCCAAGCCTCTACTACAGCTGTCCAACACCACAGCACAGCCATTCCACACGCTGTCCAACATCACAGAAAAGCATTTAATGCAACACAACACCACAGAGAACTTCATTGCTGACAAACATCATTGTGCTGCACCTTGTCCTGCTGTTCAACAACTTAGCAGCGAGACTCCATCTGGCCTCTAACACATACCTCCCAACTTTTACCCCCAGTGAATCGGGATGCAGGGGGGGTGGTGGGTGGGCGCATGCATAGTAGAGCTTACCTTTAAGCTCTGTCCCCCGGGGTCCCGATTCACAGAGGATAGAATGTTACTGCACATGCATTCTCCAGTGTTCCAAACACCAGAGAATATAATTAGAAGAAATGTGGTTCTGAATCCTGCTGTCCCATAGAGATCTTCCTCTGTCTTCTTTTTTGGGAGAGAGCTAGAGTTCGGCAGGGAGATCGAGTGGCCGTACCCAAAGCAGGACAGCTGGGAGCCATGCAGTCTGCTGCCACCTGTCATACTGTGTCACAGACAGGCTTCCATGCTACGTAACATCAAAGTAGAGCATCCCTTGCTGTCCAACATCACACAAAAGTACCTACAACACAGCAGATCATCTCCCAGTCTACCAAATTACAAATAGTATTCCTACCCTACACAATGAAGTAGAGGGAAAAGGTCTATCCGCTTCTTAAAATGTGTTTCTTCTTTGTTCTAGATCCAGCGTGGACCAATTGGACTGAAACGAGTGGAACATGATGATAATGAGATGTACCACGGACAGAACTAAAGGGCACTGATTCATTTAAGAAGGTCTTTTGAGTTACTCTGTAAGTTATTAAACCTTCAAGAGGTTCGCTTTGTCTGGCAGCTGAAACTGGCCCTCTTCCTTCTATGTAGGTCTATGTGAGATTTTGTCAGAGTCGCCTGGTGCTTGAGGAATGAGCCCTTCAAACCGGAAAAATTTTGAATGAATTCTATCTTTTATCTGTAAGTCTCTTGTCCCTCACTAAAGGTTATGGGTAGTTTAAAATAGTCTACATGTACTAACTTATTACTCATTTCTTGTTTCTCTTCTTTTCATATTTAGAATTCTGCATGGATTTACTCATTCTCCTATTCCATTATTGGTTCTTCAGAAACTTCTTCTGGGACCTACTAGTACAGTTGGTACAAGTAAGTAAATCTTCAGACTGTATTTGCTGTAAATACTTACTATTGAGATTAGAGATAGGAAATATTTAAATGTATACCTTATTTTAATTAATGTTTGGGCTACGGTTACTTGTCTATCTGGTATTTGGCATCTATTTCTTCTTTCTCTTAGATCAAGCACTGACCAAGTTAACCACATATACTCCTGGACTTAGTGCTACATGCAGGATGATCCGATGTACCATGGAACAAAACGAGCCAGTTGAATCATTTCAGAAGTTTTTCACTTTCATTGTAAGTTATGAAACCTTTAAGAAGGTTATTACAAATTCTGCGGTTGCTCAGTCTGGCTGCTGAAACCATTCCTCTTCCTTTTGCACAGATCTTCAAACCTGCTTGGAAGATCTTGCGTCTGTGTCATATTCTCCTGGTGCCTGAGGAATGAACCCTTCACACTGGAAGTCTTTTGTCTGTGAGTCTCTTCTTTTTATTTGTCATAAACACGAAATTACCCAATAACTAGTTTTATTTAAAACCAACAAGCTAATTTTCCTTTACTAATTCCTCCCTCCTATTCTCCCATTGGTTCTTGTCTAGCGATGACTGTATCTTCAGGCCGTATATATGCTGTAAATTCAACTTATTTTGATTTGTGCATAGGATGAGATTTCATTTTAATGATCTTTTTTGTTACCTATGCCAGGTGTGATGCTCAGATGTGAATTTGTGTCAACTATCCTTCAAAGCCTGTTCCAAGTAGATCTGTAACAGGTCGGTATCTCCTGTCCCTAACATTTCTTACATGTAACAATTGTGTCTTGTTCCCCATTTCATCTTCTATGCATTCTGTGATCACTTGCCCTACATTGTTTGATCTTGTATTTGTCAGTTTGTCCACACTGTTCCTTAAACATCTCCTCTATTCATTCTTCCCATAAGAACGTGTCATTTTCTTACCATGATTTTCCTGGCTTTCATAATCACAGGTTTCTTATTCTTGTTTTCTCCAGCTACCAGAATGGCTTGAGATGTCTGGAAGATCTTTCATCCTTCAAGCTTCCTCGCCTGAAGATCTCTAGAACTTCAACTTCACTGCCAAAGCAAATTTATCTCCACTCATCAGACGCTGATCCTCTTCTTCTTGTCATTGACGATTAAACCTACAGCATGACACAAATGTTACCATGTTGCAGTTCTTTAAACTATACAGCCCTATATAAGTAAACTCATTTAAACCCCTTAAGTTACCTGTACAGCATCCAATGTGTCATTTGCATACTTTATATATTATCTTGGTTTCACCCAGTTTAATAAAATCCTTTAAGTTTATTTATATTTCAGTGATTACTAATGGATTCATTTAAACATTTCATTAATTGACTTTTATTTCTCCACATACTGTACACAATACATTCAAGCCTCTGTAAACAGTTACAGCAATGTTCTCTGTCAACTCACAAAGTGTTCCAAAATAACACACACAATGTAACGTTACTATTGTGTGTTATTTGCTTGTACAACATCTGCTTTCAAACTACCGTATTTGCTCGATTATAGGACGAGGTTTTTTTCAGAGCAAATGCTCTGAAAAATACCCCTCGTGTTATAATCGAGGTCGTCTTCTAATTAGACCTCAAAAAAATGTCTGCTGGGGCCAGGCTGCTTACCGGTGCTTTGGTCCCGAGCAGCGTCTCTTCTATTAGCAGCAGGAAGCTAGCAGAGTGTCACATAATTCTGCCTCCCCCTCCTTCCTCTGGGGGCCAGAGAAGTTGCTCGCACAGCCGGGCCCCTGCAGAAGTCTTCAAGTGAGAGAGCTGCAGTTCAGGTAGGGGGGTGGGGGAGGGTTTTTGTGATTAATGTGTGAAGTATGTGTGATTAATGGAATGAATGAGTATTTAAATGTTTGTGAATGAGTGTGTGTGTGATAGCATGGATGTGTAAGGGGGAGGGTGGTAGCATGGCATAGGGAGGCTGTACTCAAACTCCTATCATCCCCAGGTTCCAGCATGTACTGGCTGCCTTGGCTTGATAGGAGTTTGATTGCTGTTAGCATATATATATATATATATATATATATATATACCTCCAGAAATGCCTTTTAACCCCCTATATGCCACTCTGGCATATAGGGGGTTAAAAGGCATATCATGGGGCAGAGTGGCATATAGGAGGGCATAAGACATTTCTGGAGGCAGAGTGGCATATAGAGGGTTAAAAGGCACAATAAAGTGGCAAATAAAGGGGGATTAAGGCATTTCTGAGGGCAGAGTGGCAACCTTGGGGGCAGATGTGCATAACTGGGGAGGGGCAGGTTGGCAAATAAAAAGAAATAAAAAAATATATATTTTTCTCAATCATAGCTTTTATTAAATATGAAAAAATTGTTTACATGAATTAATATTTACTAGTAAAACTTTTTTTTCCTATAGGGTAGTCTTATATTCAGGCTTTTTGTTTTTTTCCTAAATTAATATTTAGATTTTGGGGGGTCGTCTTATAATCAGGGTCGTCTTATAATCGGGCAAATACGGTAGTTATTTTTTAACTTTGACTTATTTGTTTTCCTGCAATAATAAGATATTGAGTGTGGGGCATGTGTTTCTACTCAAAGAAATCAAACCATGTATAACACAACTTAATACGACTTATATAAACGATAAATAGTACAAAAGTGAATGTACACAGCGCCTGATTAGCTGCATTTCCCTCTGTCTCAACCAGAAAAAAATTCAAAATCAAATTTACACCGATGGGCATAAAAGATTAAAATTTGGCACCTTCATTCTCATAACGTAGAATCTATATCCATATAGGAAAAAACAGAAACAAATATATAGTGCAATATGTTTAAATCATATCAACATATAGCACTTTATCTGATTAAAACTTATTGCACTATATATTTGTTTCGGTTTTTTTCCATCATGGTTCCATCAATAGTATAGATTTTTTTTTTGGCAAATGGGAGACGAGCCTTTGTTTTGTTTTTGGTCAGGAGTGCATTAAAACGTGTCTCTGGACTGTGAGCCTCGGCCAGAATACGCCACGGGCTGTATATACAATAAGGATGTTTAGCCTTGAAGAAAAGTGGGTTATTTATGGCAGTGGCACTAACGTCTTAATAACTAAAAATCCAATTCCTCATTTACCTAAATGTCCCTCTAAGACATTGGTTCCCCACGGGCGGTATGAAAAGGAGCCAGGGTGCTTCTCAAGTACATTGGCTGCTTGGCTTCTACGGCTTGTCATTAACTTAAAATGTGGGAAAGAAAATTAAACTAATAAAGTTAATAAAAAAGTTTAATTTCATCTAATTCCTCCAAATGAAAAGATAGCTCTGCAGGCAGGAATAGTTGCCGCAGTTCCACTGATAGCCAGCAGGTGGTGCTCCTAAACCTATAAGTATTCAGCATAGAGACACACTTTTTAATATTGTACCTGAAGAAGAGACCGAGAGTCTCTATAACATGCTTTTTATTTCTACGGCTACAACTCCACACCTTATACTTCATAATGAGCATAAGCTGTTTGTTTATATGCCTTTGGCACGAGAGTTAATGTAAGGAAGTTCTACTTCACTGAGAGGAACAGCCTTCCAGCAGAAGTGGTAGAGGCTGATACACCGAGGGAAGTTAAATATGCATGGGGTAGGCATATAACTCCTGAATGTAAGACCAACGACTGATTAAGGTTTGATTCTTTACAGCAGGAGAAACGGGCAGACTAGATTATATCAAAGTATCTAGAAGAAATTTGTAAAATACCTAATAGCACTAATATGCTTTTTTAATGACATTTGAAGATTAATAAAACCCATTTGGACATTGTTATACACATTATAAAGTGTGAAGCACACAAAACCAGACAGACTTCTATTAAGTATTTCTGTATCAATACGTAGAACCCAAGCCCTGTGAATTCCCTGTGTCCAGAAATATGTTTCATTTCTGCAGTTAAGTGTCTTTTCCAGCAGGTGGCGCCTCTTTGCTAACAGAACTATTTTCCGAAAAATAAGATTTTTTCCAATGTTTTCCCTAAAGTTCAATAATGACAAACAATTTCAATAGGGAAAGATGGTTGTTTTATAATATGTGACCCAGGCAGCATCTCGACTCTCCCCCCACAACCTACTCCTTGTCCTAATCCAGCACCTCGTCTCAGAAGGATGTATTCTGCCCGGTAGAGGAGATAGTGGGGGCTTTGCTGACTGGGCACAGACCACCAAAACGTAACTGGACTGGTTACCCAGGAGAGATCTCTGAGCTCACCAACTGGATCTAATGTTTTTATGTTCACACAGTGAGCACCTGATCTGTTGCTCCAACTGAGTACGGAGCTATACCGGCCAACAGCCTACCGGGCATTTGCCTGGCGTGCCAGAGGGCCACTCCAGGCCTGACAGTTGGTAGGTATGAGTAGGCTCCATGCTAACTGTGGCTTAAAAAGATACACATCACTGATGAGCCAAGCATCTATTATACCTGCGTGTTACTTACAGGAGATAATCCATTCTATCTCTATGGTTTCATTTTGACGGTTTTTACATTTTTTGGCACCGGTACGAGGGTTCCTATATCATAACCCCATTGAAAGACAGCTTCGGCAGAGGCTTCCTAGTGTTTCTTAATAGCTCGGGTGGTAGCAGGTGAAGAACTAATTGAATTTGACAGTAAAATGAAACAAAGCATCTGCCAAAAGCGGGCTTGCTGGAAAGAAAATGAAGTCTCCAGTAGAGTGTTCCGTTACAGAAAGTCTCCGGAGAGTGTATTTAGTGACATATTTTGCCCACAATGATTATGTTTTCTTCTCGGCTTCAATTAAGACCTTGTTATTGATGGAGCTGCAAGCAGCTGAAGCCACGGTTTGTGCATTTGATGCAAAATACCGCAACATTGTAGCAGCCAGACAGTCTAGGCGCACGCAGGGCTGAGGTTGAGCTTTTACGACGTTCAAGAAGAGAAATTTCTTTCTACTAAATCAAGAGAGAGACCAAAATGAGTGACGGAGAAGTCTGACGCGGCCTCATCCTTCTACGTGGTTCCACCAGACAATTCTTAGCAGTTGCCCAAAGATATAAAGTATCAATGACTTGGTTACATGTGACTTAGAACAATCCACAAATAGTGTTCGGAACCTCTAGAACTTAATGACCGTCCTTCACTAGAAGCCACCGGAATAGAGTTATGAAGAGCGTTCTATATGTGGAGCAGTTACCATGGAAATAGACAGAATGTTCCTCTGATTGCAACACATTTTCAGGGTTGGATCAGAAGAGTGTGTCATAGAGATGGACCAACTTACCCCTCTAGTGTTCATAAAAGTAACATTACACACGATCCATACTACTATTTGAATGCTGAAACCCCGCCAAGAAATAATTCATGTAAAAATTGTCCTTATTAATATATTTTTAGCTGGGAAAGCTTAACTGTCATGTGATACAAAAGGCTTACCACGATTGGACAATAAACCTAGCAGACTCGCACCTGAAGGAGGAGAACGTCCCGGGATTCATCCCATCGCAAAAAACAGGCAATGTTTCAACCTTCGTCAAAGCTTTAGAACCTTGATGATCTTGTGCTATGGGCCGACATTGTAGACAACATGCGCAGGCATACAATGTATCAGTTCATCAACTGCGCTTTATCAACGCTCTATTTACAGGGTCCTGGGAGGACCAAAAGACTCAAGGAGCAGGTTAGAGAGATGGGCAATTGATTTTTTTGCTAATTTCCATCTTGTAATCTCCAAGTAACGGATCAATACGAGACTGATAGAAGAAATTAGAATGCGCGTCCTAGCACCATGGCCGCGCTATTTGTCACAGAGCAGATGGCCCGTGCCAGATCTATCTTTATTCCAAATAAATTAAATTGCATTTCCTCCGAGTAATTTTTCACCGGCGTGGGCTGCTTTTCTTAGTTTGCTTGAAAGACGGGCCTCCGCATCTACTAGTGACAGGCTATCCGCTGGTGGAAATTGGCAAACATTCATTCCTTAGAAGTATAGCGGTTTCCCGTTAGACAATCTGCAGTCTCTATATACGCTCTAATGGAGTCTGTATTGTATAGTTTTTGCCCAAAAAAAGTATTTTCGAGCGGGGGTTTGATTAGAAAGAATGTAACATTATGGTTAAAAAACAGGAACTATTTCTCGTGATTAAGCAAGTTATGGTGAAAGCCGAGGAGAGTCAGAGGGCGAGGGGCTGATGAAGGCGAGCCCTAAGGGCAGCAGAATTTGCTAAAGAGTGCGGCTGTATGAAGAGCGACATGATGAAGAGTGCGATGAAGGCCACTTGACTCGGGTCATCCAACGACCCCTCACCCCGATGAGTAACCTCAATGGACTCCATCGACAGCAACGCCCAGCACCTTCACAATGTTACGGAGGCCGAGAACCTCCCTGCAGCCTCCAAAGTCTTATCTACGTCCGCTCACCATCCTTGTGACCTTCTTACCCCAGAGGAGAAGACGGCTAAGATCCCACAGCAGGCGAGACCCCCTGCAGCTACATTTCTAACCACCAAGACTAATAAGCAATTAACTTAGAATTAGCCTTAAAAATGTTTTTTCCCCGGTTATTTTTATCATTAAGGGCAGGTGTCTAAACATGTCACCTTTCCTGAATTACAGATCGCTAATAAAACAAGCTACAAAGGCAAAAACATACGTAAAAACGGCGGATCGGGAAGAGGTCTGATGCATACTGGGAAGATTAGGGGTACCATGGAAGCAGGATCTGCACGATTATTCCTCCTCATTAGGTTATCTCTCCCATATTGTTAAGCTGCTGATTGCTGTGGATTGGGTCAGATGGCCATTGTGAGAAATTGTGGGAGGAAATTGATTAAAAGATGCTCTTTTTGCCACAACCAAACAAATCTAATCAAATCTAATTTTTTTATAGTAAATTCTAGAGGTAATGTGTGTGTATATATATATATATATATATATATATATATATATATATACACATGCACATATACACACACATAATATGTAATTATATCTCGTGAAATGTAATATTATAGTATATTATAGTATATTTATATATATATATATATATATTTTACAATGTGAATACACTTATTTACATATATATATATATATATATATATATATATATATATAACATTTGAATATATATATAATGTGTATATATATATACATATAAATATATGTTATTAAGTCAGTCTTTTTTGTTTTTTTATATAATAATAATAGGGAAATCGGCAATTCCCCCCCCCAGCCATTAGAATCCAATTTTCTTTATTTCGGTCTCAAACAAAATGAATAATTTTGAAAGGCTGGAGGACGCTGCCAGAGCGGCCATAATGAAAGAGAGGTTGGGTGTTTTCAAAGAAGAATATATATTTGTAAGGGCCAGGGCTGAATTGTTAAATGCCATTTAATAGGCAAGCGACAGCAGGAAACGGACTAATCTTTATAGAGCGCTGATTAGTAAGTAAGGCTTCCCGGGTGATAATTAGTATTGCTCTGGCCAAGTTCCAGCATCTGACGGCGGCATCCACGGCGTAACGGTTAATTGCCAGACACTTTTAACTGTCATTAAATGTCACCATTTTATTTCCACGGCCAGAGCATGTGGTGAAATTTTTTGGGGGGAACAAAATGACCCCAAGGGTGAGTTTAACTCTTTAGCAATGCGTTGCATTCAAGCAGGGCCCTCAAAGGGTTAATCAAGATAATATCTTTCTCTTGTTCTACATAGAATGACTCAAAATTGTCTCGATTTCTCTGGAAATGACCTGGCTTCAATTCTTATCATGCTTGCCAACATGTCAAAAGGTCACTTTACTGACAGAGGGACTGGCCAAACAAAACATGGGACAATTGGCAGGTACATAAAAGAAAATAACAGGACTAGACGATCTATGTTTCTATGCATTTTTGGGGACAAAACTGTTCAATTAAGAACCTAAACATGTTTGATTTAATGTAACGGAGATGCAGCTCATCACACCTTGACAGCCATCACTACTAAAGAATAAAACCCTACAAGTCAAAACAGCCCAATCCGTCTCAATGTAAAACAATAAAAAAACCTTATAAGCGCCGTAGACCTTTTTTTTTTATCCGTAAACATCTGCCCCAGGGGTCTGTTCCTCAGAAAAGCAAGGAATTACGTTGCGGTGTTTTCATCCGCACTCCGAACGAAGCGGTTGCTTTTGCGAGGTACGAGCGACCATTGTTGGGTTAGCCGACGACTCTGTGCCTCCAGTTGGCGTTAAATCAACCCCCCGCCGTGCCTAATCCTGTGCAAAGAACGTCGCTGAAGTCTGGAACGCCGAGGTATAATTCCGACTTCTTTTTTTTTCTTATCAATTCTAAGAAATTGCTCGGAGCAATCAGACTTCTCTCAGCCAAAAAGTACATTAGTCAGTGACAAAGAACGGCGCGCCACTTAATCAGAAGGCGCTGTGATTGATAGCGCGTCGATGCGGCCTTTAATCAGGGATGCGCTATTCAGATTTCCAGCCATTAAACCGGCCAATCTATACGATCGCGCCGGCTCGACGGTTCATTTGTCACGTTCGTCAAACACGGGGCTTTTAAACCGCTTGCCGACAGCGGTACCGACCAGCATCTTATTTCGCGTCACATTGTCAGATTTTTTTCTATTTTTTCTACTACATAGGATGGAACTTTAAAAAAAAAATAGATCGATTGTGAAATAATGTAGATTAGTAAAAAGTAATTTTAAGACAGAGAATCGCGCACATTGTCACTTAACTGTGAAAAACACCAATTGTTCCTTTAAAGGAAATAGCTTGCATTCTATCCCCTATTAACTCATAAATAAGGATTTTGACCCAAAATGAATTTTTACTCCCAAGTATTGGGGAAACAAATTAGAGTGCAGATAGAGGGACGGAGAGCTGCGCAAGCAGCAGTGATGATGGGAGAGAGAGAGTGAGCGTGTGTGTATGGTGTTTGAGTGTACGTGTGTAAGTGTTAGCATGAATGTGTGAATGTCAGCATATGGTGTCGGGGTGAGCTTAAGGTTTGTGGTGCGAGAGAGAGTGGAGAGATATGTTAGTTTGTATGTGTAAGTGTACGCTGTTAGAATGAGTGGGTGCTAGAGTGAGTTTGCGTGTTAGAATGTGTGTGCGTGTTTTGGTTACAGAGTGTGGGAGGCTGCTGTCACTAGGGGTCAATAAACCTAGGCTCACCCCTGGCGCGGTCCAAGCTTGTTTCTATATCTGTCAATATAGTAATCTGGGTCTAAACTGCTAGCTTTAACAACTATTTGGCAAACCGGTGGCCAAAGATATGAGGTGTGAGCGTCTTTGGACTACAGGGGTCACTTTAATACCCTCAACACAACCTTCTCCAGAAGCTCTCTGGGGTGAAGGTACTGATCAATGCGCTGAGGCCACGTTACAAGAAGGTCGCATGTCCATCCGGCTTCTAAATAAATTCTCTTTGCTTCAGTCGATCGCACAACCTGAACAATGAGGGATTTCATAATTACTTCACGCTACTCAATTAAAAATACATTAAGGTGCGAGATCTCTTCCACAAATCCCCCGAGGAGGGCAATTTGTGATTAAAGCATGCACCTACATATGGAAAGGTCACTTTGCCGACTGTGCCGTACATCAGTAATATAATGACGGAGAGGGGGGTGTGCACACGCTGGGTTCAGGGAAGATGAAGGCGTAATATATTATGATTTTTAATAAGAATAATGGCATTTTGATCATAATGAAAATATTCAGCAGAATTCTGGAAGTCTGGCACTTGAGGTTATTAGCGTTGGGAAAATTCACTTTGTATCTATTACTAAAACATGAGATAAAGGAGATTTATTACCTGAACCTGTTCTAGATACCCTACTTTCACACCCCCTAACATTACAGGCGTGCAAAGTGGGACATCTGTGTTGGGGGGCTTCGCAAGAGGTGGAGAGGGGCAAGAAGAAGTGGGTAGTTCCAGAGAAGCAGCCACCTTATCCTCACCTCACTCGGTTTCAGAACGGGATGAGGAGACCAGCAGCAATGGAGGTCTGTTCTACAACCTCAATTAATTGTAAAGGCTCCCTGATCTGGTCCGTGGCGATCACAACATCTGCCTGACAGGTCCATGACAAAAGCAGGACAGTGCCCAGAAATCAGGACTTTCCTGTGAAGTCTGGGACTGTTGGGAGGTATGTACATTGTATATTATTTAAATATATTTTCAGTGTGTTTAATGCTAAAACACCTACATTTCCATAAAACATTCCATCTCTGGAACTCCCAATGTTTACTTAGAGCTCCATTTGGGGTTTGCGCATGCAGAACTGCAAGCGGCCTCTATAGTTAGGACATCTGCCATGACACGGCACAATCGGAGTAGTTGGGACTGTTGGCAGCTATACTTCCTTGCTGGTCTTACTACTGAGCCTTGCCCTAAAACTGGACATTAGACCCCGGAGAGACATCTCCACCATGTGACACCTTTCCGTGACAGATCCCATTCCGAGACTCCTCCACAGGCGCGGGCAGTGATCGCTGTACGCAGAGTGCAGATGATTTATTGGACGGTCTCACAATGTATAATGAAAAATTAAAGTAGTTCATCATAGTACAGATGACTCTGATATTAATTCCAACTCATCCCGATAAACAAATAGATCATTAATCTACCATTCATGGTGAAGCCATTAACAAAGTCACACAAGCCCAAAATATATCGTCCTGCGTCATTTGCATTTAATAATTACTTATATCCTTAGAATTTTATATTTTTGTCCACTAAAACAACCAGTCTAAAAAAGTCAATAAAGAAATGAAGTACCAATAATGAAGGCATAATTCTGTATATTACCCTGTATGATGTAGCACAAGAAAAAAAGAAATTTGTGACATGTATATGTTCTGTTATACACTGGTCAGTGATGGTCTCATCTTCAATGGACCCCTAATTCCTTTGCGTCTTGTTGTGCCCTTCAGCCTCTCCGTTCCCCTCCTCTTTTTAACATTCCCGACTCCCTACCATAAACCCTTAAAATCCTCAACATGAAATACAAATGATCAGCCTCCCAGAATTTTGGTCCCCTAGGGCCTCCATGGTTCTCATACAACAGACAAATTTTAGGGCTCTCCTAAGTTGTCAGATGGACAACCACCAACTACAAAGGTTCTAAACATCTCAAAACTACTCAACTTTGACCAAATATTAAGGAAATATACGGAACTATACAAGAGCTCCAGGACCTATTTCGCTTCTCCATGGTGGCCTCTGAGCTCTTTGTAAAAGCTTTGTTGGAGAAGATGAGATGTTTCCTTCTAAAACTCATACTCTTGGAGCAGGTGGTGTTATTCCAAGGAAGGAGGAAAGGATAATATCTAGAAACATTGTTTCGGGATTTGCTGAAAATTCTGTTACTTTAGAAATATCCCAGCAGAGCAGCTTCTCTATTCCGCTCTCCCCGCGCGTCAGATATTGGAAGTGAGAGATTTATTGGATTAGATGTGAAGTATCAAGCCAGTAAAAATGACTGTCTGTGTCTATTACAGTAACATAAAGTGCAGTGAAGTATATTACAAGTAGGTAATTAAGTATCTTGCAGAAACGTGGCTCATTCCGATGCAAAACCACAAGAGTAATTCTCGTCTCCGAGCCAAACATCTTTCTTTCTCAGTTTAAGCCAGTAACAGTTCCAGATTTTTATCTTATTTTATTTATTTATTTTTTAATTGAAAATGTTTGATTGGCTGAAATAGTTTTTAATGGAGTCATCACGGCGTTAACTGCCACGCTTCATAATTTTAAATAGTCTTGATTTGTTAGATATTGGGACATACTGGGGGAAATGTTTTATGTAAATACAAAAAGGAGCACATGGGAGAAGACAATACCTGAGTCTAAGTAGGAATAGGTAATATCTATAATGCTGGAAGTGAAAAGTTATCCTAGGATGAGTGATGTTATTAAGGTGAGGGTATTAAACATGCATGGGATAGACATACGGCTCCTGAATCTAAGACAAGACCAACGACTGATTAAGGTTTGAGTCTTTACAGCAGGAGGAACGGGCGAGTAGACGGGGCCGTATGGGGCCGATCTGTCGGCAGGTTCCATGATTCTATAATATTAGATTTAAAAGAGCAAAATAAGCTATGCGTTGCTTTGAGACCCTTTGTATCATATTTGTTCAACATTGTGGCTTCACAGAGTCACCTGTTAACCGCTACAATGTAGCAAAATAATGAAAGCATAATTCTGTATATTATGCTGTATGATGTAGCAAAAGGAAAAAAGAATGCATGCAATTTGTGACATGTATATGTTCTGTTACACACACACACACACTTTTTACGTAAAAAGTCTATAAGGGGAGGCCAAGGAACGGTTGGAGCCACTCGAAAAAAACAAGACTCCCCCTGAAAATGTTTGATTGGCTGAAATAGTTTTTAATGGAGTCATCACGGCGTTAACTGCCACGCTTCATAATTTTAAATAGTCTTCAGTTAGCTAAAACATCAATTTCAATTTTAAGTAAGTCACTTAAAGCCCGGCTTAATCTTGCTGAAATGGATTTTTGTTTAAAAAAAACCTCCAAAAGGTAAAAAGTAAGATTTCATAAATGGATATTTCGGTTCTGTTTCATTTCTAGCTTCCAAAGTCGCGCAGAATAAACAGAAAACAAAATGATTCCTTTTTGGTGCAAAGTTTCAATGTTGATCTTATCACCGTGGCAACCATTGACTTGGTTCTTCTGCTTAGACCATTCCTATGGTTGCTATGGTGATAGAACTGATAGAACATTCCATTGGTTCCAACGTTCCAAACGTAGCAGTTGCTCTCAGTACGTTGATCAAATTAAACTGACCCGTTATGGTCTGTATCTGGAACATGGTGTGGTTTGTGCGTTCGATTGCGAACATAATCTCTAGGTAGAGGTCGGCTTCATTTGCCTTTCGTCCTTCCCTACGTTTTCCTAATCCAACAAGTAATAAAAGCATCATGAAGGTGCAGAGGCACCCCACGATTATCAGAAGAGTATCTAACATCTTCTCACTCGCCTGCTCTGCTGAGCAATGAAAAGTGTCTGAGTTTCACCTGCTTTATATAACCTCCTATGATGACATCACAGAGGCTGATGATGCAATAGTGGGCGTGGCTGCATCAAGTGGGCGGGGTCTAAATCATTTCAGTTCCAACCACAAATGAGACAAGTCCCTTAAAGCCTGGCTTAATCTTACAGAAATGGATTTTTGTTTAATAAAAAAAAAAACAAAAGGTAAAAAGTAATATTTCATAAATGGATATTTCGGTTCTGTTTCATTTCTGGCTTGAAAAGTCGCGCAGAATACACGGAAAACAAAATGATTCCTTTTTGGTGCAAAGTTTCAATGTTGATCTTATCACCATGGCAACCATTGACCTGGTTCTTCTGCTTAGACCATTCCTATGGTTGCTATGGTGATAGACCTGATAGAACATTCCATTGGTTCCAACGTTCCAAATGTAGCTGTTGCTCTCAGTACATTGATATTGCCCTTGATCAAATTAAACTGACCCGTTATCTTAGAACATTAACTGATAATTGCTAAATATCATACGTTATTTGTGGGAAATAATAATATTTTTAAATAAACAGCATGAACTATACTAAATGTTAACAGAATTTTATTGACACGTTAAATTGGAAGTTCAGTTTACAGATAACATGAAAATCCTCTGGTGGAGGTCAGTGTAGGATGATGGTCTTGGACTCCATGGTGTAGCCAGCGAGACAAACAGGCAGATGATGCAACAATAGGCGTGGCTGAATCAAGTGGGCGGGGCCTAAATCATTTCAGTTCCAACCACAAATGAGACAAGTCGTTGGCAAAGCAGGCTCAGGAGGGCCAACCACATATCCATACATACGTGGTAGAGCAGCTTGTCAGCGTAACTACCAACATGTCAAGATCATGTCACAGGTGCAATCTCACCTCTCAAAGTCCCTCAAATAAATATAAAATATATTTTCTCCATTTGAGTTTTTCCTCATATTACTATGGCATTTAATTCTACCATCTAAGCGTGCCGACCCTGGCATATGTTGTGTACAGTCACCTACATAGACCTCATGTTCAATCTACATGTCTGTACAAACACATGTATGGGATACATTTATAAAGGCCTTTTAAGAAAATTTTGTTTCTGTTCCTTTCTTTTTTTAACTTGATTTGTTAGATATTGGGACATACTGGGGGAAATGTTTTATGTAAATACAAAAAGGAGCACATGGGAGAAGACAATACCTGAGTCTAAGTAGCAATAGGTAATATCTATAATGCTGGAAGTGAAAAGTTATCCTAGGATGAGTGATGTTATTAAGGTGAGGGTATTAAACATGCATGGGATAGACATACGGCTCCTGAATCTAAGACAAGACCAACGACTGATTAAGGTTTGAGTCTTTACAGCAGGAGGAACGGGCGAGTAGACAGGGCCGTATGGGGCCAATCTGTCGGCAGGTTCCATGATTCTATAATATTAGATTTAAAAGAGCAAAATGCGCTATGCGTTGCTTTGAGACCCTTTGTATCATATTTGTTCAACATTGTGGCTTCACAGAGTCACCTGTTAACCGCTACAATGTAGCAAAATAATGAAAGCATAATTCTGTATATTATGCTGTATGATGTAGCAAAAGGAAAAAAGAATGCATGCAATTTGTGACATGTATATGTTCTGTTACACACACACACACTTTTTACGTAAAAAGTCTATAAGGGGAGGCCAAGGAACGGTTGGAGCCTCTCGAAAAAAACAAGACTCCCCCTGAAAATGTTTGATTGGCTGAAATAGTTTTTAATGGAGTCATCACGGCGTTAACTGCCACGCTTCATAATTTTAAATAGTCTTCAGTTAGCTAAAACATCAATTTCAATTTTAAGTAAGTCACTTAAAGCCCGCCTTAATCTTGCTGAAATGGATTTTTGTTTAAAAAAAACCTCCAAAAGGTAAAAAAAGTAAGATTTCATAAATGGATATTTCGGTTCTGTTTCATTTCTAGCTTCCAAAGTCGCGCAGAATACACAGAAAACAAAATGATTCCTTTTTGGTGCAAAGTTTCAATGTTGATCTTATCACCGTGGCAACCATTGACTTGGTTCTTCTGCTTAGACCATTCCTATGGTTGCTATGGTGATAGAACTGATAGAACATTCCATTGGTTCCAACGTTCCAAACGTAGGAGTTGCTCTCAGTACGTTGATCAAATTAAACTGACCCGTTATGGTCTGTATCTGGAACATGGTGTGGTTTGTGCGTTCGATTGCGAACATAATCTCTAGGTAGAGGTCGGCTTCATTTGCCTTTCGTCCTCCACTACGTTTTCCTAATCCAACAAGTAATAAAAGCATCATGAAGGTGCAGAGGCACCCCACGATTATCAGAAGAGTATCTAACATCTTCTCACTCGCCAACTCTGCTGAGCAATGAGAAGTGTCTGAGTTTCACCTGCTTTATATAACCTCCTATGATGACATCACAGAGGCTGATGATGCAATAGTGGGCGTGGCTGCATCAAGTGGGCGGGGTCTAAATCATTTCAGTTCCAACCACAAATGAGACAAGTCCCTTAAAGCCTGGCTTAATCTTACAGAAATGGATTTTTGTTTAATAATAAAAAAAAAGGTAAAAAGTAATATTTCATAAATGGATATTTCGGTTCTGTTTCATTTCTGGCTTGAAAAGTCGCGCAGAATACACGGAAAACAAAATGATTCCTTTTTGGTGCAAAGTTTCAATGTTGATCTTATCACCATGGCAACCATTGACCTGGTTCTTCTGCTTAGACCATTCCTATGGTTGCTATGGTGATAGACCTGATAGAACATTCCATTGGTTCCAACGTTCCAAATGTAGCTGTTGCTCTCAGTACGTTGATATTGCCCTTGATCAAATTAAACTGACCCGTTATCTTAGGACATTAACTGATAATTGCTAAATATCATACGTTATTTGTGGGAAATAATAATATTTTTAAATAAACAGCATGAACTATACTAAATGTTAAGAGAATTTTATTGACACGTTAAATTGGAAGTTCAGTTTACAGATAACATGAAAACCCTCTGGTGGAGGTCAGTGTAGGATGGTCTTGGACTCCATGGTGTAGCCAGCGAGACAAACAGGCAGATGATGCAATAATAGGCGTGGCTGAATCAAGTGGGCGTGGCCTAAATCATTTCAGTTCCAACCACAAATGAGACAAGTCGTTGGCAAAGCAGGCTCAGGAGGGCCAACCACATATCCATACATGCGTGGTAGAGCAGCTTGTCAGCGTAACTACCAACATGTCAAGATCATGTCACAGGTGCAATCTCACCTCTCAACGTCCCTCAAATAAATATAAAATATATTTTCTCCATTTGAGTTTTTCCTCATATTACTATGGCATTTAATTCCACCATCTAATCGTGCCGACCCTGGCATATGTTGTGTACAGTCACCTACATAGACCTCATGTTCAATCTACATGTATGTACAAACACATGTATGGGATACATTTATAAAGGCCTTTTAAGAAAATTTTGTTTCTGTTCCTTTCTTTTTTAACTTGATTTGTTAGATATTGGGACATACTGGGGAAAATGTTTTATGTAAATACAAAAAGGAGCACATGGGAGAAGACAATACCTGAGTCTAAGTAGCAATAGGTAATATCTATAATGCTGGAAGTGAAAAGTTATCCTAGGATGAGTGATGTTATTAAGGTGAGGGTATTAACCCCTTAAGGACAATGGGCGGTCCCTAAGCCCATTGAAAACAATGCATTTTGAGCCCGTGCATGTACGGGCTTTGTCATTAAGGGGTTAAACATGCATGGGATAGACATACGGCTCCTGAATCTAAGACAAGACCAACGACTGATTAAGGTTTGAGTCTTTACAGCAGGAGAAACGGGCGAGTAGACGGGGGCCGAATGGGGCCGATCTGTCGGCAGGTTCCATGATTCTATAATATTAGATTTAAAAGAGCAAAATGCGCTATGCGTTGCTTTGAGACCCTTTGTATCATATTTGTTCAACATTGTGGCTTCACAGAGTCACCTGTTAACCGCTACAATGTAGCAAAATAATGAAAGCATAATCCTGTATATTATGCTGTATGATGTAGCAAAAGGAAAAAAGAATGCATGCAATTTGTGACGTGTATATGTTCTGTTACACACACACACTTTTTACGTAAAAAGTCTATAAGGGGAGGCCAAGGAACGGTTGGAGCCTCTCGAAAAAAACAAGACTCCCCCTGAAAATGTTTGATTGGCTGAAATAGTTTTTAATGGAGTCATCACGGCGTTAACTGCCACGCTTCATAATTTTAAATAGTCTTCAGTTAGCTAAAACATCAATTTCAATTTTAACCCCTTAAGGACCGGGCTCATTTTTCGTTTTCTACCCTGTGGGACCGAGGCTGTTTTGACACTTTTGTGGTGCTTGTGTTCAGGTGTAATTTTCTCCTCACCCATTTAGTGTACCCACATAAGTTATATATTGTTTTTTTCAGGACAAGATGGGCTTTCTTCAGATACCATTATTTTGATCGTATCATCTTATTTACTATATAAAAAATAAAAAAAACATGGTGAAAAATTGAAAAAAAAGACATTTTATGACTTTTATTTGAAAAATCTTTTACTCACCTAAAAAAGCAAGTAAAAAAACTAGCTAAATAGATTCTACTACTTGTCCTGAGTTTAGAGATACCCAATGTTTTTATGTTTTTTTGCTGTTTTTTGTACGTTATAGGGCAATAAGTACAAGCAGCGTTTTATGATTTCCAAATCTTTTTTAACAAATCTGCTCAGTCTGCCTCCATCTCCTCTTTGGAAGATCTTTGAAGCCGGTTAACTCAATTTAACCCCCTCAAACCATATATTTTTGAAAACTAGACACCCCAGGGTATTCCAAATGCTGTTATTTTAACCCTTTCCATGCACCAATTATACAACTACACTTTGTCAAACTTTGTAATAGTCATTTTTTTTATTTTTTTTTCCACACAAATTGTACTTTAGTTATAGATATACAGGTTCTGGTATATGTCACTATCAAACAACACCCCAATGTGTGTTCAGGAACATCTCCTGAGTATAGCGATACCCCACATGCATGGGTTTGTCAGATTGTTTGGCTGGTAAAAGGCTACTTTTGGGGCATGCGTAATTCAGGTGGTCATTTGGTCATTCTGCCTCCATCTCCTCTTTGGAATATCTTTGAAGCCGGTTAACTCAATTTAACCCATTCAAACCATATATTTTGGAAAACTAGACACCCCAGGGTATTCCGAATGCTGTTATTTTAACCCTTTCCATGCACCAATTATAGAACTACACTTTGTCAAACTTTGTAATAGTAATTTTTTTCACACAAATTGTACTTTAGTTATAGATATACAGGTTCTGGTATATGTCACTGTCAAACAACCCCCCAATATGTGTTCAGGAACATCTCCTGAGTGCAGTGATACCCGACATGCATGGGTTTGTCGGGTTGTTTCAGATTTAAAATGCCACATTTGGGAAGTGCGCTTTTTTTCTCCATTTTGGTCAGTCTGTACCTATGCCCTATCTGTGAGCTAGGCCACTCCAATTTACCCCATCAGCCATTTTTTTTATATATTAGACACCCCTTGGGTATTTGAAGTGCTTTTATTTTAACTCTTTGAGATTTTTGAGAAATTTTAGCACTTGCTCAAAATAATAAACTTTATTTTTTTATTTTTTTAATACTTTTTTTATATTTTTTTTACACATTTTGCTGGTACTGGATGGTTCATCTAGTGACATCACTGCATAATTATTTTTAAATGTTAGCACATTTTTTTTTTCTTTTTCCATTTTTTTTATTTTTTTTATTTTTTTTTGAATATTTTACTAATCACATAGTGATTAGAAAGCTGGGCTCCATTGACTTGCATGGTTGAATGCAGTACCTGTATTCAACCAGCAAGTGGAGCCAGTTCTCTAGAGGGTCTGGAGACCATCTAGCAAACTTTTTCTTGTTTGTTTTTTTTACAGAGCGGCGGCCATCTTACTTGATGGCGAAGATCACCGGCAGCTGCGGCTGTGACCGCTCTCCGGAGCGGTCACAGCCCACCTAAAGGTAAGTGTTTGGTGTCGCTGGATGCCTCCTGATCGAGGCATTCCAGCGACACCATTTAAGTTTAGGAGGCGATCGTTGATCGCCTCCTAAACGCTTTTAAAACGGGCGTCCGCCGCCATACAATGTATGGCGGCTGTTGACGCCCCGGGGAGGGGCCAGACATGGCCCACGATGCCGATCTCGGCCTTGCTGAATGCCTCGACATCGAGGCATTGCAGCAAGGCCGTTTAAGCGAAGAAAGTGATCCTTGATCACTTTCTAAGCTTATTTAACTTTTTGACGGTTCAGGACCGTCAAAGGTCATTTAGTGACCTTCTTGTTATGACGGTCCAGAACCGGCAAAGGTCGCGAAGGGGTTAAGTAAGTCACTTAAAGCCCGGCTTAATCTTGCTGAAATGGATTTTTGTTTAAAAAAAACCTCCAAAAGGTAAAAAGTAAGATTTCATAAATGGATATTTCGGTTCTGTTTCATTTCTAGCTTCCAAAGTCGTGCAGAATACACAGAAAACAAAATGATTCCTTTTTGGTGCAAAGTTTCAATGTTGATCTTATCACCGTGGCAACCATTGACTTGGTTCTTCTGCTTAGACCATTCCTATGGTTGCTATGGTGATAGAACTGATAGAACATTCCATTGGTTCCAACGTTCCAAATGTAGCAGTTGCTCTCAGTACGTTGATCAAATTAAACTGACCCGTTATGGTCTGTATCTGGAACATGGTGTGGTTTGTGCGTTCGATTGCGAACATAATCTCTAGGTAGAGGTCGGCTTCATTTGCCTTTCGTCCTCCACTACGTTTTCCAAATCCAACAAGTAATAAAAGCATCATGAAGGTGCAGAGGCACCCCACGATTATCAGAAGAGTATCTAACATCTTCTCACTTGCCTGCTCTGCTGAGCAATGAGAAGTGTCTGAGTTTCACCTGCTTTATATAACCTCCTATGATGACATCACAGAGGCTGATGATGCAATAGTGGGCGTGGCTGCCTCAAGTGGGCGGGGTCTAAATCATTTCAGTTCCAACCACAAATGAGACAAGTCCCTTAAAGCCTGGCTTAATCTTACAGAAATGGATTTTTGTTTAATAAAAAAAAAAAACAAAAGGTAAAAAGTAATATTTCATAAATGGATATTTCGGTTCTGTTTCATTTCTGGCTTGAAAAGTCGCGCAGAATACACGGAAAACAAAATGATTCCTTTTTGGCGCAAAGTTTCAATGTTGATCTTATCACCATGGCAACCATTGACCTGGTTCTTCTGCTTAGACCATTCCTATGGTTGCTATGGTGATAGACCTGATAGAACATTCCATTGGTTCCAACGTTCCAAATGTAGCTGTTGCTCTCAGTACGTTGATATTGCCCTTGATCAAATTAAACTGACCCGTTATCTTAGAACATTAACTGATAATTGCTAAATATCATACGTTATTTGTGGGAAATAATAATATTTTTAAATAAACAGCATGAACTATACTAAATGTTAACAGAATTTTATTGACACGTTAAATTGGAAGTTCAGTTTACAGATAACATGAAAATCCTCTGGTGGAGGTCAGTGTAGGATGATGGTCTTGGACTCCATGGTGTAGCCAGCGAGACAAACAGGCAGATGATGCAATAATAGGCGTGGCTGAATCAAGTGGGCGGGGCCTAAATCATTTCAGTTCCAACCACAAATGAGACAAGTCGTTGGCAAAGCAGGCTCAGGAGGGCCAACCACATATCCATACATGCGTGGTAGAGCAGCTTGTCAGCGTAACTACCAACATGTCAAGATCATGTCACAGGTGCAATCTCACCTCTAAAAGTCCCTCAAATAAATATAAAATATATTTTCTCCATTTGAGTTTTTCCTCATATTACTATGGCATTTAATTCCACCATCTAAGCGTGCCGACCCTGGCATATGTTGTGTACAGTCACCTACATAGACCTCATAAACATATGCACATACCCACCTGTATACATACATATGCACCTACCCACCTGTATACATACATATGCACATATACACAAACCCACCTGTATACATACATATGCACATAAACATACACATAAACACACACACACATGTATACATACATATGCACATAAACACACACCACCTGTATACATACATATGCACGTAAACATACACATACCCACATGTATACATGCATATGCACGTAAACATATACACATACCCACCTGTATACATACATATATGCAAGTAAACATACACATACCCACATGTATACATACATATGCACATACCCATCTGTATACATACATATGCACATATACACAAACCCACCTGTATACATACATATGCACGTAAACATATAGACATACCCACCTGTATACATACATATGCACATAAACATATGCACATACCCACCTGTATACATACATATGCACCTACCCACCTGTATACATACATATGCACATATACACAAACCCAACTGTATACATACATATGCACATAAACATACACATAAACACACACACACACACACATGTATACATACATATGCACATAAACACACACCACCTGTATACATACATATGCACGTAAACATACACATACCCACATGTATACATGCATATGCACGTAAACATATACACATACCCACCTGTATGCACACATATGCACATAAACATAGACATACCCACCTGTATACATACATATGCACATATACACAAACCCACCTGTATACATACATATGCACATAAACATAAACACATGTATACATAAACATACCCACATGTATACATACATATGCACAAACATACCCAGGGCCGGCCCTACAATGGAGCCGACTGGGGCAATTGCTCCAGGCGGCACTTTTGAAGGGGCGGCACTTTAGCGTTTTTTTTTTAAGCGGAGGAGAGAGAGGGGCGCGAGTGGTTTTCGCTTACCCGCTCGGCGCCTCTCTCTCTCCTCTGCGGCGAGTCTCCCTGTTCGGTCTCGGTGCCGGTTTGTAATGCCGAGCACCGGAAGTGACGTCAATTTCCGGCGCTCAGCATTACAAGCCGGCACCGTGGCAGAGCAGGGAGACTCGCCGCATGACTGTTTAAAGTTAAGTACCTTTAAACAGGGGGGGTTAGGGTAGATAATGGCGTCGGCGAAGTTTAAAATGGTGCCCCCCCGGCGTCGGTGGGGGGGGCGGCATTTTAAACTTCGCCCCAGGCGGCATTAAGTCTTGGGCCGGCCCTGAACATACCCACCAATAAACATACATATGCACATTCACATAGATACATACATATGCATGTAAACATATACACATAACCACATGTATACATACATATGCACATAAACATATACACATAACCACATGTATACATACATATGCACATAAACATATAGACATACCCACATGTATACATACATATGCACATACCCACCTGTATGCATACATATGCACATATACACAAACCCACCTGTATACATACATATGCACATAAACACACACCGCCTGTATACATACATATGCACGTAAACATACACATACCCACATGTATACATGCATATGCACGTAAACATATACACATACCCACATGTATACATACATATGCACATATACACAAACCCACCTGTATACATACATATGCACATAAACACACACACACACACATGTATACATACATATGCACATAAACACACACCACCTGTATACATACATATGCACGTAAACATACACATACCCACATGTATACATGCATATGCACGTAAACTTATACACATACCCACCTGTATACATACATACATGCACGTAAACATACACACATGTATACATACATATGCACATAAACACACACACACCACCTGTATACATACATATGCACGTAAACATACACACCCACATGTATACATGCATATGCACGTAAACATACACATACCTACATGTATTCATACATATGCAGATACCCACCTGTATACATACATATGCACATATACACAAACCCACCTGTATACATACATATGCACATAAACACACACATGTATACATACATATGCACATAAACACACACCACCTGTATACATACATATGCACGTAAACATACACACCCACATGTATACATGCATATGCACGTAAACATAGACATACCCACCTGTATACATACATATGCACATATACACAAAATCACCTGTATACATACATATGCACATAAACATACACACATGTATACATAAACATACCCACCTGTATACATAAATATGCACATAAACATACACACATGTATACATAAACATACCCACATGTATACATACATATGCACGTAAACATACACATACCCACATGTATACATACATATGCAGATACCCACCTGTATACATACATATGCACATATACACAAACCCACCTGTATACATACATATGCACATAAACACACACACATGTATACATACATATGCACATAAACACACACCACCTGTATACATACATATGCACATAAACATACACATACCCACATGTATGCATACATATGCACATAAACATAGACATACCCACCTGTATACATACATATGCACATATACACAAAATCACCTGTATACATACATATGCACATAAACATACACACATGTATACATAAACATACCCACCTGTATACATAAATATGCACATAAACATACACACATGTATACATAAACATACCCACATGTATACATACATATGCACGTAAACATACACATACCCACATGTATACATGCATATGCACGTAAACATATACACATACCCACCTGTATACATACATATATGAACGTAAACATACACATACCCACATGTATACATACATATGCACAAACATACCCACCAATAAACATACATATGCACATACCCATCTGTATACATACATATCCACATATACACAAACCCACCTGTATACATATATATGCACATAAACATACACATACCCACCAATAAACATACATATGCACGTAAACATATACACATACCCACCTGTATGCATACATATGCACATAAACATAGACATACCCACCTGTATACATACATATGCACATATACACAAACCCACCTGTATACATACATATGCACATAAACATACACACATGTATACATAAACATACCCACATGTATACATACATATGCACAAACATACCCACCAATAAACATACATATGCACATTCACATAGATACATACATATGCACGTAAACATATACACATAACCACATGTATACATACATATGCACATAAACATATAGACATACCCACATGTATACATACATATGCACATACCCACCTGTATACATACATATGCATATACACACACCACCTGTATACATACATATGCACGTAAACATACACATACCCACATGTATACATGCATATGCACGTAATCATATACACATACCCACCTGTGTACATACATATATGCACGTAAACATACACATACCCACATGTATACATACATATGCACATATACACAAACCCACCTGTATACATACATATGCACGTAAACATATAGACATACCCACCTGTATACATACATATGCACATACCCACCTGTATACATACATATGCACATAAACATATGCACATACCCACCTGTATACATACATATGCACGTAAACATATACACATACCCACATGTATACATACATATGCACCTACCCACCTGTATACATACATATGCACATATACACAAACCCACCTGTATACATACATATGCACATAAACATACACACATGTATACATACATATGCACAGAAACACACACACATGTATACATACATATGCACATAAACACACACCACCTGTATACATACATATGCACGTAAACATACCCACATGTATACATGCATATGCACGTAAACATATACATATACCCACCTGTATACATACATATATGCACATAAACATACACATACCCACATGTATACATACATATGCACATACCCACCTGTATACATACATATGCACATATACACATATACACAAACCCACCTGTATACATACATATGCACATAAACATACACACATGTATACATACATATGCACATAAACACACACCACCTGTATACATACATATGCACGTAAACATACACACCCACATGTATACATGCATATGCACGTAAACATATACACATACCCACCCGTATACATACATATATGCACGTAAACATACACATACCCACATGTATACATACATGTGCTCATACCCACCTGTATACATACATATGCACATATACACAAACCCACCTGTATACATACATATGCACATAAACACACACACATGTATACATACATATGCACATAAACACACACCACACTTATGCACGTAAACATACACATACCCACATGTATACATGCATATGCACGCATACATGCATATGCACATAAACATATACACATACCCACCTGTATGCATACATATGCACATAAACATAGACATACCCACCTGTATACATACATATGCACATATACACAAACCCACCTGTATACATACATATGCACATAAACATACACACATGTATACATAAACATACCCACATGAATACATACATATGCACAAACATACCCACCAATAAACATACATATGCACAATCACATATATACATACATACACATTACCTAAAACTGGGAAAGACTCCTTACTGCACATAAACATAGACATACCCACCTGTATACATACATATGCACATATACACAAACCCACCTGTATACATACATATGCACATAAACATACACACATGTATACATAAACATACCCACATGTATACATACATATGCACAAACATACCCACCAATAAACATACATATGCACATTCACATAGATACATACATATGCACGTAAACATATACACATAACCACATGTATACATACATATGCACATAAACATATAGACATACCCACATGTATACATACATATGCACATACCCACCTGTATACATACATATGCATATACACACACCACCTGTATACATACAAATGCACGTAAACATACACATACCCACATGTATACATGCATATGCACGTAATCATATACACATACCCACCTGTGTACATACATATATGCACGTAAACATACACATACCCACATGTATACATACATATGCACATATACACAAACCCACCTGTATACATACATATGCACGTAAACATATAGACATACCCACCTGTATACATACATATGCACATATCCACCTGTATACATACATATGCACATAAACATATGCACATACCCACCTGTATACATACATATGCACGTAAACATATACACATACCCACATGTATACATACATATGCACCTACCCACCTGTATACATACATATGCACATATACACAAACCCACCTGTATACATACATATGCACATAAACATACACACATGTATACATACATATGCACAGAAACACACACACATGTATACATACATATGCACATAAACACACACCACCTGTATACATACATATGCACGTAAACATACACATACCCACATGTATACATGCATATGCACGTAAACATATACACATACCCACCTGTATACATACATATATGCACATAAACATACACATACCCACATGTATACATACATATGCACATACCCACCTGTATACATACATATGCACATATACACATATACACAAACCCACCTGTATACATACATATGCACATAAACATACACACATGTATACATACATATGCACATAAACACACACCACCTGTATACATACATATGCACGTAAACATACACACCCACATGTATACATGCATATGCACGTAAACATATACACATACCCACCCGTATACATACATATATGCACGTAAACATACACATACCCACATGTATACATACATGTGCTCATACCCACCTGTATACATACATATGCACATATACACAAACCCACCTGTATACATACATATGCACATAAACACACACACATGTATACATACATATGCACATAAACACACACCACACTTATGCACGTAAACATACACATACCCACATGTATACATGCATATGCACGCATACATGCATATGCACGTAAACATATACACATACCCACCTGTATGCATACATATGCACATAAACATAGACATACCCACCTGTATACATACATATGCACATATACACAAACCCACCTGTATACATACATATGCACATAAACATACACACATGTATACATAAACATACCCACATGAATACATACATATGCACAAACATACCCACCAATAAACATACATATGCACAATCACATATATACATACATACACATTACCTAAAACTGGGAAAGACTCCTTACTGCATTAGGCTTTAAACTTTACCTCTTTTTTAGCATCTCTGGACATCTTACAAATACTTACTGCGCCCTCGCTGCCAGGAAGCTCCCATGGAAGCCGGCCTCCCCGGTGTGTTTCTGTTGGTTATAAGAGGATAAGATGGGCTCCTCCTGGACCCGTTTCCACTTGAAAAAGGCTCCGCGTGGCATCCTGTGCTTACTGGTTTTTCCTGGCATCACCACTCAGCCCTGGTAGCATCTGCTGTACTGGATTATGAAGCCCATGTAAGTGCGACATGCGTTCTCTTCACTTCTGACAGGAATCTAGAACAGCGTCCATGTCCTGCTGCGCAGCAACTAAATCAGGGGCTGTGTAAGTCCTCAGTAGCCATTCAAATCTTCAGACCCGAGAACTACTCTCTGCCGGATCCTGGTTGTAGAGGAAGCTACTAGAAACTTCCACCTCTGCTTATATACCTTCTACATGGCTGTAAACATGACCAATGAATGAGAAGGAATCAAAGCATCCCTGCATAGGCCAACCATCCTATCCCCCTTTTCTCATTGGTCCAAGAAGGCCCAATCCTGGGAAGTAGAAATACACAGAAATACATCAGTCACTCAGGCTTTATAACTGAAATAAACTTTAAAACATCATTAAATTCAAAGTGCTATAAAGTTAACCATGCTTAAAAAAATGACATATTACCATATTTGCTCGATTATAAGATGACCCCCCCAAAATCTGAATATTAGTTTAGGAAAAAAGAAAAAGGCTGAATGTAAGATGACCCTGTAGGAAAAAAGTGTTCCTAGTAAATGTTAATTCATGTAAACTATTTTTTTTAATAAAATCTATGATTGAGAAAAAATGTTTGTTTTTATTTCCTTTTATTTTTCAACCCGCCCCGTTATGCACATCTGTACCCAGGCTTCCCACTCCTATATGTCACTGTGCCCCATGATATGCCTTTTAGCCCTCTATATGCAACATAACATACACACATACCCACCTGTATACATACGCACATAAACAGACATACCCACCTGTATACATACATATGCAGATAAACATATGCACATACCCACCTGTATACATACATATGCACATAAACATATAGACATACCCACCTGTATACATACGCACATAAACAGACAAACCCACCCGTATACATACATATGCAGATAAACATATGCACATACCCACCTGTATATATATACATATGCACATACCCACCTGTATACATACATATGCACATAAACATATAGACATACCCACCTGTATACATATGTACATAAAACATATACCCACTTGTATACATACGTAAGCATATAAACATACCCACCTGTATACATACATCTGCACATACACATATATACATACATACACATGACCTAAAACTGGGAAAGACCCCTTACTGCATTATTCTTTAAACTTTACCCCTTTTTTAGCATCTCTGGACATCTTACAAATACTTACTGCGCCCTCGCTGCCAGGAAGCTCCCATGGAAGCCGGCCTCCCCGGTGTGTTTCTGTTGGTTATAAGAGGATAAGATGGGCTCCTCCTGGACCCGTTTCCACTTGAAGAAGGCTCCGCGTGGCATCCTGTGCTTACTGGTTTTTCCTGGCATCACCACTCAGCCCTGGTAGCATCTGCTGTACCGGATCATGAAGCCCATGTAAGTTCGACATGCGTTCTCTTCACTTCTGACAGGAATCCAGAACAGCGTCCATGTCCTGCTGCGCAGCAACTAAATCAGGGGCTGTGTAAGTCCTCAGTAGCCATTCAAATCTTCAGACCCGAGAACTACTCTCTGCCGGATCCTGGTTGTAGAGGAAGCTACTAGAAACTTCCACCTCTGCTTATATACCTTCTACATGGCTGTAAACATGACCAATGAATGAGAAGGAATCAAAGCATCCCTGCATAGGCCAACCATCATATCCCCCTTTTCTCATTGGTCCAAGAAGGCCCAATCCTGGGAAGCAGTCTATTATCTGATGTGTAGAAATACATCAGTCACTCAGGCTTTATAACTGAAATAAACTTTAAAACATCATTAAATTCAAAGTGCTATAAAGTTAACCATGCTTAAAAAAATGACATATTGCCGTATTTGCTCGATTATAAGATGACCCCCCAAAATCTGAATATTAGTTTAGGAAAAAAAGAAAAAGCCTGAATGTAAGACGACCCTGTAGGAAAAAAGTTTTCCTAGTAAATGTTAATTCATGTAAACTATGTAAACCTTTTTTTTTTCAATAAAATCTATGTTTGAGAAAAATATTTTTTTTGTTTTTATTTCCTTTTATTTTCCAACCTGCCCTCCAGTTATGAACATCTGCCCCCAGGCTTGCCACTCCTATATGGCAATGTGGCCCATGATATGCCTTTTAAGCCTCCAAATGCCACTGTGCCCCATGATATGCCTTTTAACCCTCTATATGCTACTGTGCCCCATGAAATGCCTTTTGACCCCTTATGTGCCACTCTTCCTCCAGAAATGCCTTATATGCCTTAAGTGAATTTCAATTGATCTGGGTTTGTGTGTTGATCTATACCTGCTATCGGCAGCAGGGTCTAATATATATATAGGCAGCAGGGGCTAGTAAATGGGTTTTAGATATTTGGACAGGGGCGCAATTTCAGTGCTTGCCATAGGTGCTATTTTCAGTAGATACGCCTCTGTATACACATCACACCTCCCGCCCACCCTGCTTACCTCTCCAGCAGCTTTCTCTCAAGCTGTTCACACACCATGCAAGCAGCCTCAGGATCACGTGACCCCGATAAAAGTAGGTAAGAGTTCCATGTTAACACCAGTGCACACCCTTTCCTTCCTCCCCAATGATACAGTGAGGGGATGTGTATATACGGCTCCTGAATATAAGACAAGCCCAACGACTGAGTGTTTGCAGATGGCCGGACGGCTCTCAGAGACAGGGAAGAAAATTTCATATACACTCCCCTGTCATATGTATAAAATAAAACTAGAGGCTCAGAAATAATGCAATAAGTTTTTTTTCTTTTCGTTACAGAGAAGGTGATAGAAAAATGGAACTGCCTCCCAGCAGGAGTGGTAGTGGCAAATACAGTGAGAGAATGTAATACGCTTCTGCTGGCAGGCTGTTCCACTTATCTACCACCCGATTTCTCATTAGAGGTTATACCTGCGAGGGGATGTAAACATGCAGGGGACGGGGATACGGGGCCCCGAATCTGACTGATTAATGTCACATGTTACAGCAGGAATAATGGGCGACTAGCCGGGGGCCGAATGGCTCCGATGTGCCATTAAATTCTGTTTGTACGACGAGTCGCTCCGTGAGTCCTGCTGGATTCCAGCTTCTTATTGAAACCGAGAATTTCCCGGCAGATCAGCCCCGTTCCCATGTCTACTCACCCGTTATTGCTGCTGTAACCACTCCAACATTAACCAGATTCGGGGCCCCGTATCCCCGTCCCCTACATCCCCTCACTGTATAACCTCTACAACTTCTGCTGGGAGGCTGTTCCACTTATCACCCTCTCAATAAAGTAAAACTTCTTGCATAACTTCGGAGTCTCTTCTTTTAGAAGGCTATTATTTATACATATGACAGGGCAGTGTGTATGCATTATGCTGGGGGTGGAAGATTTTCAACTTGCTGATATTACTCTGGATTATGAACGGCCGTCTCAAGCGAGCTTCTCCTGCAAAGAGAACCCCACAGGCCCTGCATAATGCGTAGTTTAATCGGTGTGACTGAGTAAGAAATCTTCCCGTTATCTGTGGATTGTTCGGCGACACTGGAGGTTCCGGGAAAGGAGAGCCTTTCACTTCCCTGACTCCGCTATGCATCGTACGGGCCGGCGCTGGCAGGAAGAGCTCACCGGGGCCGGCCCTTCATAATGCTTGGAGTGATGGGATTGGGGGCTCAACTCTCCTGTAAACCTCTGCGGACAGATTGCTTGAGCGTTGCTCCTGATTTTACTATACATTGTGCAGGGCCCGCTCAGTTCCCTTTTCAGGGGAAGCTCACAGGGGCGAGCGCTTCATAATACATCGTAACGTAAAGAAATGTCCAAAACCTTCCTTGTGGGGTGTATTCACTAAAGCTGTTTGTTAACCCCTGATGTCACTCTGTATTCTGAAGGGCAGGCATCAGGGGATTGAAGTGTAAGCTTCTGTGCTCGCAAATACACCCCCTATGTACAGAATGAGATGAGGACGTTATCCCGCAGGAAGCTCCTAAACCTGTATAAATCATATCTGTGCATTAAGCCTGGGCTATTAGCGCGAGAGGCTGAGAGGCTCCGATGTGTTTCTGCGTCACGATATTTCTTTGTATTCTGTGCCGGTGATCGGGAAATATGGAATAACCATAAACCGTACCGGGCCCTCCCTGTGCCGGGGGGCTGTGATCCGCCGGGCGTCTGGCCCTCCCTGTGCCGGGGGCTGTGACCCGCCGGGCGTTTGGGTGATGCAGGATTGCAGGTCCCGGCGATGTCACAAATCTGCTTATCCAGTGAAGTCTGTCCCTCTATGGACTTTCACTTGTCTGTGTGTCCAGCGGGGTTATTAAGACCGAGCTGTTCTATTGTTTAGCGCAGGCTGTGTAAGGAGTCGGATAGAACGGCTCAGGATCCGAGTCGTGGCGCTGTTGGGAATCTCGTTTCATGCGATTTAATGAAATGTGAGAATTTACTCCGTTCTGCAGAAAACGGAAAGAATGGTTTCTCGTCTCTGCGTTTTTTCTGGGGATTTCCTCGTTAATACAGAATATTTTCGGGAGAAGCAGCGTATTTCTAGAATCACTCGGCACGTTAGTGTCTCGGCGGATGGACACACAGAAGGCTGCTTCTTCACCGCGTTTAGAAGGTAAATGCCGTTTAAAACCCTTTCATGCAGAGCCGTTTCCCCTCGGCGTCCGTACAGGGCGATACGCAGTAAGTATTCGAGACTTTACGGACATTTGGAGGAAAGTCGGCAGGTACACACACTCCTTGGTGTCGCCTTATTCTAGTCCTGGCCCTTCCCGTCGGTGCGCCAGCGGCCAAACGGGAAGCTTGAGCACGGTTTAGGCAGAGGCTTCCTTTGGTTTAATGAACTTCAGAAAGCTGCGGCTGACAAACATCGCTTTTGATCTGTCTGCAGAAGAACCTTATCTGCTGCCCCAGTTTATTAAACCCCCGGGGGGGCGCCCTCTCATTTAACCCCTCGAAGAACGGCAGAACCTGAACTCCTAAACCCAACTTCCTCGGCTTGGATCGTCGGGTCCGTTGGAAAGAAATGAAGAGCCCTGCCGCCTAAATAGCGCGGGGCGGCATGTAGTTGTGGGGATAGGAGGTTGGGTTCATCTAGAGGTCAGCTATTGATTTAATAGGCAGGGTCAAAAGTTCAGGTCAGAAGTTAGAAAAAAAAATAAAAAAAAAATAGCCTGGGTGATGTAACTTGGAAATTGCTGGATGTGCGCGTGCCGCTTAGTGATTCGCCGCCTTTGCCTCGCGGGCACCTTTGGTGCCCCGCGAGACGCCTCGCGCTGCGCTAAAAGGCGCGAATTCGCGCTATAAATAGGAGCTGTGGGAGCGCTAGCAGTCATGCCACAAGGCGAACTGCTAAGCTGTGAATACTTACCTGTAAAGGCTGGTATTTCGGTGGTTCAGGAGAGCCGCGGGCGAAGATGGAACTTCTTCTTGAAAAGCTCCGGGAGAAGGCATTGGCGAAGGTAGGAGAAGCGTGGCTGCAGAGCTGTATCGGCGCCCATCTGGATGAAGACTTCAATCAAGACTGGCCGGGGAGTGAGCAGGAGATCGTCACGGAGGCGGAGTTTGAGAATGCTGCAACTCCGTTGGCGGTCCAGTCTGCGTTTGAGGAGTCATTCAGGGACTTTGCCGGATCATCGCGGGATTTGACCGCGTCATCACGAGATTTGGCGGTGTCATCGCGGGATTTTGCCGGCTTGTCGCGAGAGGTGGCCGGTACATCGCGAGAGGTGGCCGGTACCTCAAGAGAAGTAGCCGGTTCGTCGAGGGAAGTGTCCGGAGCGGCGCAATTTTCGTCAGGAGCGGCGAGGCGTTCTTCCAGAAGAAAATGCATGAAGTCTGCAGAGGATGAAGAACAAGGGAGCCGTGGTAAGAAGCCGGTTCCCAGTAAAAAGCGGCCCCTGCCTCGTTCTCCAAGTAGTGGAGGTATAGGGGTGAAGCAGCAGATGCTCCAGAGGAAAAAAGAAGAGGAAGGAGGCTGCCAGGACCGTTATGGGCATCGCAGGATGGCAGCACCGGGTTCTGGACAGCAGCAAGGAGTGCAGAATATGGACGAACAGGAGAGAGGCAGAGCTGGGGCTAGCAGGGGTGAGTACATTGATGGGAATTTTAATAAATTGAATGAGCTAGTGGGTTCTTTAGTGGGTTGTTTAAAGGAATTGCAGGGTGCTAGTCCAGCTCAGGCTTGGGATAAGTCGGTTAATATGCAGAAGAGGAATGTGATAAATGAAGCATGTATGAAAGAATCTATGTCATGTGAAATTTCGGCTTTGGGTTTTCATTTGAGTAGTACCGTAAAAGAAAAGATTTGGGGCAATGAGTATGTTGATATACTGTCTTTATTGCCCGCTTCAAAAGAATTTCTGTCTAAGCATGATAAAGAGGATGACAGGCGTAGACCGGTGGCTAGGTCTTTCAATAATTGGTTGCAAGCGTTCTGCATTTATGCCAGTGTTTATTGCGAAAAGCATAGCGATAAGAGTTCTGGTTTGTTTCATCACTTGGAGTCAGTTTTAGAAGCTTACAAGAATTTCGGTGGATTGGCCTGGTTCAATTATGATGAGGTGTTTAGGCAAAAGTTATCCATGCACAAAAATTTAGATTGGGGTATGAAGGATGTGGGTACGTGGATCAGTACTATGCTGCCTCAGAGAACGACAGCGCCTGTAAGGTCTCAGAATGTTTTAAGTCAGCAGCTGGTGAAAGGAGTGTGTTGGGCATTTAATGACGCACAGTGTAAATGGCCCAATTCGTGTAAATTCAAACAAGAGTGCACAATTTGTGCGGGTAATCACCCGGCAATACGGTGTTTTCGAAGGAACCAGGCAAAGGATCAGGTTCAGAAAGGCGGAGACGCCAGTGAAGTGGCAAAGAGTGCTCCCCTTTTTAGATCAGTACCCAAGCAGGCAGAAGGCTGAGTTGTTGAGGCTAGGTTTTTCAGAGGGTTTTAAGGTGCCAGTTTTTGAAGGTGAGAAATGTGTGTTTGTTAGGAATTTGAAGATTCTGGAGGATAATAGGGAGGTAGCTAAGGAGAAGATTCAGAAAGAGTTAAGTTTGGGTAGGTTTGAGGGTCCATTTGCTGAGCCACCATTCGTTAACTTTAGGTTATCTCCTTTAGGTCTGGTGCCCAAAAAGGAGGCAGGTGCATTTAGGCTTATTCATCACCTGTCTTATCCTAAGGGTAATTCGCTAAATGATGAGGTTAAGAAATTCGAGTATCCGGTGCATTATACTTCGTTTGAGGATGCTTTGAAATTGGTTAGAGTTTTGGGGAGAGGGGCTCTGTTGGCCAAGGTGGATATAGAGGCAGCGTTTAGGCTCTTACCTATTCACCCGGAGTGTTTTTGTTCGTTAGGTTTTCAATTTGAGGGGAAGTTTTATTTTGACAAATGTTTGCCTATGGGCTGTGCGGTTTCTTGTTATTATTTTGAAGCGTTTTCATCATTTTTAGAATGGGTGGTAGTTCAGGTTTCTGGTTTGTTTCAGGTTATCCATTATCTTGATGATTGTTTATTTATGGGGAAGGCAGGTAGTGCAGATTGTTTGGGGTTACTTAGTTCGTTTATGGTTATTTCAGAATATTTTGGTGTTCCGCTAGCAGCGGAGAAAACGGTTTATCCGACAACTAAGTTGCATTTTCTGGGAATAGAAATTGATACTGTTAAAATGATTTTTAGGCTGCCGGATGATAAGATTAGGAAGTTGAAAGGGAAGATTCGTTTGGTTTTGGAGTTAAGAAAAGTTACAGTTAATTGTTTTCAGTCTTTGTTAGGGTTGTTAAATTTTGCTTCGAGGGTAATTCCAATGGGAAGGGTGATTTCAAGGCTGATTGGTAGAGGGATTGCAGGTAGGAAAGAGCTTTATCATAGAGTGAGAGTGTCGAAGCAGATTAAAGAAGATTTGTTCGTTTGGAGCTTATTTTTGGATAAATTTAATGGTGCTGCGGTTTGGCAGGAGGATTTTATCGGTAGTGATGAATGGCAGTTTTTTACAGATGCGGCAGGTGCCACAGGATTTGGTATTTACTGGCAGGGTAGGTGGGCAGTTGACAGATGGCCGCATAAGTGGATAAAAGCTGGTTGGACCAAGAATATGTTGTTGCTTGAGTTATTTCCAGTGGTTGTGGCGCTGGAATGTTGGGGCGAATTATGGATGAATAAGAGGTTGCTACTGAATTGCGATAACATGGGGGTGGTATGGGTTATTAATACGTTGAAAGCAAAATCGTTGCCGGTTATAAGTGTTTTGAGGCGTTTGGTTTATTTATGTTTAATTTATAATATATGGTTAAAGGCAAGGCATGTGGCTGGGAAAAAGAATGTGTTGGCTGATGCCCTTTCATGTTTTGATTTCAAGAGCTTTCGTCGGTTGGCGCCGCAAGCGGAGGAAGAAGGGGTGATTGTTCCGGACAGTGTTTGGGAAATAAATTCTCCCAGATAAGTTCCTTTATTTCACAATCTTTGTCTAAAGGGACTTGGAGAGCTTATACGAAAGCATGGAAATGTTGGTGTAATTTTGTGACTAGTAAGGGAGTAGATGAGTTTGATGATAGGCAGGATTTAGCGCTGGGTTTTGTTATGATGTTAATTAATAATGGGTGTTCTAGGGCTTTGATAGAGAGGCATTTGTTAGGTATTTCTTTTTTCTTTAAATTAGCGGGTAAGCGATCTGCTTTTAAGGAGTTTTTGATAAAACAAGTTTTAAAAGGTTATGGTAAGGTTAACAGATGTGTAGATACTAGGAAACCAATTTCGTTTGAAA